>NW_005370419.1:592705-595080 GCF_000412655.1 Myotis brandtii
GGAAAGGCCTGGAAGGCGCCTGGGTCCCTGAGTGGAGCTGTCTCCCAACTGGAGGCCTGGGAGGCCGGGGCGCTGCTCTCTGCGCTGCAGGCTCATCTGTCTGATGAATTTGTCTTAACTTGAAAGGCCCTGGTTTATACGCTCACTTCCTGTTCCCGTCCAGTTGCCAGCAAAACCGCAGGCAGGTTAATTGCACGTCCATCACCTGGGGGGGCGGGGGCGGGGGCTTGAGCGGAGCCCCTCCCGCCTGGTCCCAGCCTCAGCATGGGGGGCCGGGCCAGCACCCCCTTTCCACACACACACACACACACACACACATCCGGCCAACATATCCCCCCACCCTGGTGTTAGCTCCTCCGGCCACACCTGCCCCCCAAAGAGTCCTCTCCAAACTTCCCTGCGCAGCAGCGGTGGGGGGGGGGCAGGGGGGGCCCCTCCGAGTTTCCTAGAGTGAGAATGAGGTGCCTCTCCAGCCTCCAAAGCCGCGTGAGCCACCTCCTTACAATGCGTTTCGTTACCTCGTCACGCGGAACAGACGATACACAATGTAAGCAAATAAGGGCTCGCTCACCAAAGGCAGGAACGGGGTGTGCGTACCGCTTTCCTCCGAGCCCGCGAGGTTCACAACAACTCAGAGTCACCCTCAGCCTGGAGCCGAGGCTGAAATCTCGGCTGAAATCGCGGCTGAAATCAGGGCTGGCTCCGCCTGGAGGCCGGGCGGGAGACTGCCGTCCTTGATCCTCCCGGTTCCGTGGTTCCGTGGCCCAGACAGTCCTCACCATCCCGTGGCTGGTGGCCACGTCACTCCGGCCTCTGCCGTAGGCACGTGGCCTCTCCCCGGGTGCCCGTCTGATCTCCTGTGTGCGCAGCCGGGCGCGTGCCCCGACTCAGAATCGAACCAGCCACCTCTTGGTGATGGGCTGACGCTCAACCACGGAGCCACGCCGGCCAGCCGGGCAGGGGGAAATCGGAGAAATACAGAAAATTATAAAGACGAGAAAAATACCCAGGAGCACTTGCGGACAGGCCTGGGCGGGACCGGAACCACTGCCGCAGGGGCCGGGGTCCCCACTGTCCTCCTGGCTGCCCCTCGTCACCCCACCTTCCCTAAGAGGGAGCACCGCTCACCCACAGGAGGGCCCCCCTTCTACTTTGGGGGCCAGACCCACGGCAAACCCAGCCAACAGGCCGGCAAATAACCCACCCCATCGCCCGCCTCCCTCGCCCTCCGGCCGCCAGGAAGCCCTGCCTGACGCCCGCCCACTTCCTCTGGGTCTGCAGGCTCTTCTTCTGCAGCGGGACCTCCTGGGTCTCCCCTTTGCCGAGACCCTGGCTGGCTGATGGGTGCCCAGTGTGGGGCCCCCTTCTCTGTGTGACCAACAACTCCTCACCGGGTGTGTACAGAGGCAACTGACTCATGTTCCTCTCTCTCTCAAAATTAATAATAAAAAATAATCGCCCTGACCGGTTTGGCTCAGTGGATAGAGCGTTGGCCTGCGTACTAAAGGGTCCCAGGTTCGATTCCGGTCAAGGGCATGTACCTTGGTTGCGGACATATCCCCAGTGAGGGGTGTGCAGGAGGCAGCTGATCGATGCTTCTAACTCTCTATCCCTCTCCCTTCCTCTCTGTACAAAATCAATAAAATATATTTTAAAAAAATCCTCAAAAAGTCTGGCCGGCATGGCTCAGTGATTGAACGTCATCCACCTATGAACCAAGAGGTCATGGTTCGATTCCCGGTCAGGGCACAGGCCCAGGTTGCAGGCTCGATCCCCAGTGTGGGGTGCAGGAGGCAGCTGATCCATGACTCTCTCTCACCGCTGATGTTTCTCTCTCTCTCTCTCCCTCTCCCTTCCTCTCTGAAATCAATAAAAATAAAATTAAAAAAAGAACTCCCCACAAATCAGGCGCATGCCCTGGAGCCAGCAGGGGGGTGGGGGGGGGCCATCACCTTGGGCTTCTGTTCCCAGCTGGGCCTGGTGGGCAGGATGTCTCCGTTACTGCCCACTGGGTCACCTCCCCCAGTGGCTCAGCCATGGAAACCGGAAGAAATCCTGTTGGACAAGCACTGCTTCGAACCTCGGGGTTGACACTGATGTCCCCCTTCTTCTGCCGCCCCCCGGCCCAGGCGCAGAGCCCGGGGAGTGCCGGCCTCCCACACCCTCTCACGGGTTAACTGAGGCCTAAAAGCAGCCTCTCTTGTTGGGAAGCCCCAGGCGCTGATGCCCGGCTGGTCCCGTGGTCGCCACGGGAGTGTGGGGCAGACAAAGCCGTGTTCATCCGGCCCCGGGGTCGCTGATAGCAGCACAAGGACCCCATTCTCCGCCGTCCCCAGCTGCGTCCCCTCCCCCAGGAGCCTGCCGCCCGGGAGGCC
>NW_005370419.1:595403-595648 GCF_000412655.1 Myotis brandtii
TTCTGCCTGAGCGGTGCGGACAGCTGCACGTCAGCCAGCTCATCACGCGGCGGCGGTGGGAAGCCGCCTGCATCTCTACAGCCGGTTTCTGAACCTAAAAGTGGAGGTTCAGCCCCTTAGTGTCCTCTTGTTGGTTTCAGCCAACAGGACCGTTGGGGACCTGGCGTCCAGGTCCTGCCAGGCGCGAGCGGCCCTCCCAGAGGCAGGGACGGTGGCCGGCCTGGCTCAGCCTCCACCATGGGCTC
>NW_005370419.1:595968-596325 GCF_000412655.1 Myotis brandtii
CACAGCCCAGCCGGCCCGGGGCCTGGCTTAGAGGATCTGGCCCGGCTCCCGCCCCTCTGAGAAGGCAGCGAGTTACCTGTCTCTCCGTTTGCTCATCACTGCAATGGCATGGCCACCAGCCGGGTCCCAGGCTGCCGGGAGGCCCCAGTGAGTGTCCAGGCTTCCGGCAGCCCGGAGGCCGGGGAGGGTGCGCTCGCCCTGAGCACCTGGCCTCCCCCTCCTGTTCTCTCAGAAGCACCCCGTCACCCCCACTTGTTGAGAGCCGGCTCCCAGGCCCCAGCGGCGTCTCCCGGCTACAGTGCATCTTGCCCAAGCCCGGGGTCTCTGGGAGCGGGGCGCGCGGGGCGGGGGGAAGCG
>NW_005370419.1:597813-598609 GCF_000412655.1 Myotis brandtii
CGAGCTCCCGCAGGCCCTGGGCACGTGTCCTGGGAGCTGGGCCCCCACAGGCTCCTGGCCGTCCTGCTGGGGCCGTTGGAAGCGGGAGTTTCTGGGGAGTGTCTTTGGGACACTTCTCTGGACCCTCCCCACCCCACACTCCTTAGGGGGTTATGGCTGCAGCCTCACGGGGGATGGAGGTGGAAGGTGTGTTAGGTGTGTTTCTGCGGCCAGAAAGAAACGGACCTGCTGAATGATTTTTAATTAGACCATTGACTGTCCTATTAACAAAGGACGCGGTGGCCAGGCCCAAGGGTGGTCCCCTGGTTGCGGCCGCCTCTGCCTGGCCCCCGGGGTGGAGGCCTTTGCTGCTCCGGGGCATTTGGATGGGAATCATTAGAGTCTCTGTGCCACAGGGAACCAGGCCACGGATCCACCACCCCAAACAGGAGGGAGGTGAGCAAGGCGGCCTGGAGCCGGCCCAGCCGCGGTGAGGCCTGCTTCTCCCTCCCGCAGGCCGGCTGGGTGGCTGCCACCGGAGGAAAGTTCTCTGGGCTGCAGGCAGGCGGTGGGGAGAGGCCTGGGAGGTTGGGGGGGGGGGTGCTGGGTCTGTGACGTGCTCGGGGAGCTGGGCCAGCGACTCCCCAGGCAGGAGGGGAGGCCAGGTGTTTGCCACCCAGGCCTCCTGCTTTGTGTCAGGAGCAAGTCTGAATGGGCAGCACCCTGCCCTCTGGGGCCCTCTGCTGGGGCCGCGGCGGGAGGGGCAGCCGGCAGCTGGGGCTTTGCCAAGTCTGGGAGCAGGAGGAAATCCAGGGGA
>NW_005370419.1:598663-598886 GCF_000412655.1 Myotis brandtii
CCTTAGCGCCTCCTGGCCTGGACCTCCTGGGTTTCCTTGGAGGAGGCCCTGCCCTCCAGCCTTCACTCTCCCCAGCCGCCCCTCAGTGTGAGACCAGGCCCGGCCGTCGGGCCCCCCAGAGGCCGCGTCCAGACGCACCCTGACAGTGACACGTGTAAACACACCCAAACACAGCCCCGGAGCGGCCGCAGCCACTGCTTACTCGGCACTTTCCCGGCGGCTG
>NW_005370419.1:599093-600588 GCF_000412655.1 Myotis brandtii
TGGGGGAACGGGAGCCAGGCTCAGGGCGGGCGGTGCCTGGAAGCACCGGGCGACCAGCCCCTTGTGAGGCCCCACTGGAGCTTTTGTCGCCAAGCGGGGCCATTCCAGCCATTAAGCCACCTGCCCCGGTCCTACAGGCAGGCCCTGGGGTCCTTCCTCAGGGGCAGGACGACGAGGCCCAGTGTGGGTCGCCCAATGCCAGGGGACCCCCCCCCCCCCCCCCCCCGGAGAGGGTGGGCATAGCTCCCCAGAGAGCAGGCCTCCTTGCCTCCTCCTCCACCCTGACTGGGCAGGCCGAACCCCCATTCCTTCCCAGATGTCCCTGGGGGTCCCTGGCCTTCCTCCAGCCAAGATGGGACAAGGGCCTGGAGACTTCCCTCACCCCCAGGGGTTCCAGGCATCTCCCCACCCCCATATCCCTGTCACAATAATAACCATCACACTCCTGCCCGTTTATGAAAATCTCGTCCACCGAACCCCAATGGGCCTCTGGTTTGATAACCTCACACAGCCGGCACCTGAATGGTCCTTCCCCTGTGAGCAGCGCCTTGCATTTAGCCTCAAATTACTGCTCCGTGTTTAACAGGCACCTTCCCGGGCTGTGGGGGCGGGGCAGCCTCCTGACCTGACCAGCAACCAGGGAATGAAAGCCCCTGAGGACGGAGGGGACCCCACTGTTCATCTGACTTCAAAGGGTTCCTCCCCCGGCGGATCCGGTTGCCGTTTAAAACTTACAGCCACATCCCCAAGTCTCCTCCGAGCCCCCGACGGCCTGCAGAGAGGAGAGCAGCTGCGCCCGGCCTGCAGGCCCCTGGCTCAGGCCTGAGCCAGGCTGTGGAGGAGGGACTCAGCCCAGTGCCCGGGCCAGGCCATGCTGGGGGGATGTGGCCTGGCCGGCTCCTGACCATGCTGCTTCCTCTGTGGGCCGCTTCCTCCAATCCTGGGCCTGGGAGCTGCCCGCCCCTCCCGGACACCTGAGCCCTCGGTGGACCTGCTAATGGTGGAGGGGCTAGGACTGCAGGCTGGTTTGGTGGGGGCGGTCCCCTGCCCCTCGGGGTGGGGTCTGAGAGATAGTCACCGTCCTCTCTCCTCCAAAATAGGCCTCCTCCCAGCACAGCTCAAGCCCCCAAGACAGAGACTGGTCAAGAGAAGGCTACCCGGCAGGCTAGCCAGGTCCCAGGCAGCACCTGGGGGACAGGGGTGGGGGTGGGGGGTGGAGGAGGGGGGGAGGCTGGGGCTGGGGGTTCTGACCCAAAAAATGACCCCCCCCCTCCCCAACCCACCTCCTCGAGGGCACTAGGGAAGGCCCAGATGAAAGAAGCCACCCCCACATCTGGGGCAGAAGGCCTCATTCAGAGAGTGGGGGGGCGGGGGGAGGGGCAGCCCTGCCTCCTGGAGGCTGCAGTGGGCTGAGGCCGGCCTCCCCGGGTGGTTCTGGGGACATTTGGTTTTTTTCCACCTTCTTACTCCAGAGGAAGGATGCAAACCCTAACTC
>NW_005370419.1:600719-602383 GCF_000412655.1 Myotis brandtii
GGAGGCTGAGGGCGGGTGGGGGTGCTGTGACCCCTCCAGCCCCTCCTGGGCCTCAGGCCACCCTTTCCCCGTCCCACACGTTCCCTACCCGCTGGGCAAGTGCACACCACGGTGCAGAGCCTCAGCCAGCCCACCTGGCCCTGGCCTCTGGGTCTCGGCCCCCGAGCTCTGATGGGAGGAATTAAGAGTCGATTTTTGTCAAGAAATTGTTTCTAATTTGCCCATTGACTAATGGCCCAGGGAACAATGGAGACAGCCCAGCTCCGGGCTGCTCTGGGCCCAAGCAGGGCGTGTGGTTGGAGCGGTGACTAATTCACGATTTTATGTAACCCGCCTGACACCCCCTCCCCGTGTGAAACACTGATTATTTCAGGGTTCCAGGTGGCAGGAGCAGAGGCACCTCGATCTGCCGCCACTCTCAGGGCACAGGGTGTGGGCCCCAGGGCTGGGGAGAGGTCCAGGGGGGACAAGGGCCCCCAGGCTGTGCACGGAAAGGCAGGTTCTCTGGAGAGCTGGTGTGTGGTTGGGTGTGCATGTATGTGTTGTGCACGTGTTTGAGCATGTGCATGCATGTTTGATGTGTGCTCACAAATGAGACTGCACGCGAGTATCATACGTGTGCGCGAGCACTGTGTGCGCACCCAGGTGTCAGGGCACAGTGGGCTGCACGGGGCAGCCGCTGTCTGCTCCTCAGACCAGGGGTGGGTGTGCAGCGCCGTGGGGGTGGGAGAGCGCCCCTGGCTGCATTCCAGGCTGGCCCTGCGGGCTGGCCCGAGGGGAGCCCATCCACTTGTGCAACCCCAGGCGATGGGATTGCAGAGCCCTGGACAGCCCCGCTCGGTCAGCCCCGACCCGCGTGCTGTCCCCCCGTCTCCTCGGCCTCTCCCTTCCCCGTGGAAGGAGAGCCTGCAGCTCCCCACACCGTGTTTCTCAGAAATTAAAAACGTTTGTCGGCTCAGGACAGCAGGGAGAGTGAGAGGCGGCCCGGAGGTTTCCTGGGGCGGGTGGTGCGCTGAGCCAGACATGCCCGCGGCCGCCTGCTTCCCGTCTTCGCGGGGAACACGGGAGCTTATTTTGGTACCACGGGAGCTGCTGAGCGCCGCCCGCCTGGGCAGCTGCCAGCCCCTGCGCATCCAGCAGGCCCATCGGCAGCTATTGCTGTAACAACTGTTTTGAAACAGCACTTGAAAAAAAAGAAAAGGCCCGCTAGATCTGCTGTGAGGGACGCTGGGGGAGAAGGGAGAGGAGGCTGCAGGCAGGGAGCTGTGGCCTGGCCAGGCCCATGCACCCCCGGCAGCCAGGCCCACCCCTCGCAGCAGCTTCTCTCTGATGCCAGGCAGGAGGTCAGGGGACAGGACCCAGGGTTTCTGGGAGCCAGTTCTCACCCCCAAATCAGGAATCGGGTGAGGGATGCCAGCAGCGGAGCTGGTGTGGGGGGAAGGACGGCCTGACCCCTGATGTCTGCAGCCCCATCTCCCGAGGAGGCCGGGGTGGGCCATCAGCCAGGCTCCAAGACCCGCAGGCAACCTTCTAGGGGAGGGGGGTGTTGGGGCAGGATTTGGGGTCCTGGGGTGGGGCTTACCAGAACGGCGCCACACCCCACACACTGGTAGCGTGGGGGCTGGAGGACCCCGCCCCTCCCCCACGGCTGGGCTGAGGCTGGA
>NW_005370419.1:611108-611391 GCF_000412655.1 Myotis brandtii
GCCTGAGGGACCTGGTGGGGCGCGGGGCTCCGGGCCGCTCCTCCCGCGTCTCTAAAAATGAAAGTGCCCGTGGCTTTTTCCTGGGACAGGGTTTTGTGGTAAAGAGCTGCTGCAGGCACCTCGTCACCAAAAGGTGCAATTAAAATGCTCGGAGCCCTTATTTTTAGTGCCGTGTTAGAGTCTGTGTCTAACGCAGATGGTCTGGAGGCAAAGCTGTGAAATCTAAGGGGGAAAAGGGAGATCAGCGCGGCTCCAGCCCCGGTTCCCACCAGCCCTGCTGCCG
>NW_005370419.1:611800-612040 GCF_000412655.1 Myotis brandtii
GGGCGGGCTGGGGTTGCGGGGAGCACCTGCAGGACCCCGCAGGTCGCTAAGGTGTTCTCTCTCTGGGATGGAGAACGTTTCTCTTTTCTTATATTAAAAAAAAAATTGCAAATGGAACTTGAAAACAAAAAATAAGGTTCCTAGGCCGGAAAACAAGCTCATCGGAGAACTCGCTTCCAAAGAAGAGTAGGAAGCGCCATGGGCGAGAGGCACCCTGCGGGGCCGGGCCTCCGGGGACTG
>NW_005370419.1:621734-624594 GCF_000412655.1 Myotis brandtii
CGCCCGCTTCCCCTCTCCTCCGGGTCCCTTTGATCCGAGGGCTCTCCCCGCACCTTGGCTCCTGGGCTGCCGGGTCGGCCCGCGGGGGTCCTGGAAACGGTCCCCAGCTTATCTCCTTTCATCCAGCGGCCTTGGGCCGCCTTGAAACCGCGGAGCCAGTAATTGCTTTTTTCAGGAGGCCTTGTGCCGACTGGACAACAGCCAATCAGCGCCTTGTTTACACTCGGTGATTGACAGCCTGCTGGCGGAGTGCCAACCAATCCCCGCGATCCCCCGGGAGCGGGCGGGGGAGCCGGGAGAGGAAGGAGACAACAGAAGGCCTTGGCTTAACCCCTTCGTGTCCCTACCGGAGTGAGTCGGTGGAGAATTTCTAACGCGTGTGCCTATGTTGGCTGGCATCTAGGTTAAATATGCTTTTTTTGTCCTCCAGAGGGGGAGGCAGAGATTCACATGTAGAAAGAGGAGTAAAAATAATGTATCCATCGCCACTCAGACATCACCTTGACTCCCAAGAATAAATAGCATTTCGTTGGAGAATATTTTTATTTTATTTTTTGTGGGGTTTTTTTTGTTGTTGGAGAATTTTTTAAAAGTGGGTTGCATGTGATTACCATTAAGATAACTGTTCAGTGGCTCTTTTTTTTAACTGGGGCGATAATTTAGCGGAATTTCAGGAGAGTGGCATAGAGAATACTATGCAGGGTTCTCACTCCGCGCATATCAAGGTGGACATACTTTTCTAAATCTAGTTGCAGATGAAAAAAGGGCAATCTTTGTCTTGGCCATAAATCCTCGATTTACATTTTGATCGGTGCTCAGTTGCAAAGTGAAGTCGAGAGAGATAAAAACGGAGGGTCTGCAGAGAGATGACGGGACTCTCCCCCTGGGGTCTGCTTCCTGAGGCGGGGTTAGAGTAGACCAGGTGGGCGCCTGTGGAGTCCGTGCTCCCCAGGCCGCAGGGATGCGGGTATGTGTGTCCGAGCGGGCGGAGGTTCAGAGTGGTGGGAGGGCCGGGCATCCCGAGCAACCCTCTGTGCTTGGAGTTGGGGCCTACCCGGGCCTTGATTCAGCCACCTGCCAAACCGATCCCAGGTGTAAAAAAAGCATCTGCTTTAAAGGGTGTTGCTCTTTCTTCTCCTGGACTCTGTGCACCAGAAGCCAAACGTTAGACCTACTGATTACATTAAAACACTCTAGGTTAAATATGCTTTTTTTTTGTCCTCCAGAGGGGGAGGCAGAGATTCACATGTAGAAAGAGGAGTAAAAATAATGTATCCATCGCCACTCAGACATCACCTTGACTCCCAAGAATAAATAGCATTTCGTTGGAGAATATTTTTATTTTATTTTTTGTGGGGTTTTTTTTGTTGTTGGAGAATTTTTTAAAAGTGGGTTGCATGTGATTACCATTAAGATAACTGTTCAGTGGCTCTTTTTTTTAACTGGGGCGATAATTTAGCGGAATTTCAGGAGAGTGGCATAGAGAATACTATGCACGGTTCTCACTCCGCGCATATCAAGGTGGACATATTTTTCTAAATCTAGTTGCAGATGAAAAAAGGGCAATCTTTGTCTTGGCCATAAATCCTCGATTTACATTTTGATCGGTGCTCAGTTGCAAAGTGAAGTCGAGAGAGATAAAAAACGGAAGGTCTGCAGAGAGATGACGGGACTCTCCCCCTGGGGTCTGCTTCCTGAGGCGGGGTTAGAGTAGACCAGGTGGGCGCCTGTGGAGTCCGTGCTCCCCAGGCCGCAGGGATGCGGGTATGTGTGTCCGAGCGGGCGGAGGTTCAGAGTGGTGGGAGGGCCGGGCATCCTGAGCAACCCTCTGTGCTTGGAGTTGGGGCCTACCCGGGCCTTGATTCAGCCACCTGCCAAACCGATCCCAGGTGTAAAAAAAGCATCTGCTTTAAAGGGTGTTGCTCTTTCTTCTCCTGGACTCTGTGCACCAGAAGCCAAACGTTAGACCTACTGATTACATTAAAACACACACACACACACACACACACACACACACACACACACACACCACAAAACATTCAGCAGCAACGATCTGCGCAGAGGGAGCTGCGCAGTCGCCCGGCTTGAATTAAGCGCCAACGGGCTCGGTAGTAGCCCTGCTGCTCCCTGATTGGCAGCTCCCTGGCCTGGCGCCAGCCTATTGGGAGGCCTGTTTACGCGGAATGAGTGGCACGAGCTCCCGGCCGCAGAGGGCCGCGCGGCCAATCAGCGCGCGGGCTGCTCGGGGCTGAGTGGCACGAGCTTATTAGTATGCAGGGCCTGTGGCTGGCCGCGCCGGGCTGCGGGGTTGAGAGCCGCTCTGGATGGGCTCGCTAGAGTCGTGGTGGAAGCGCTGCATTTACAGTGCAAGTCAGCACATTGAAAATACCAATAGGAATACAAAACAAAGTCACATTTCCTGGGTTCATTGTATTGCATTCAATTGTATCCAGGACACAGCCTCCAGTAAGTAACTGAAATTGCTTTCATTTTTTTTGGTATTTTTGTTATTGTTTTATTTTTTTTTTATTTTGGCTTTGGGGATTTACATTTTTAAGCAAGAGAGAATCAGGGTTGTGCTGTTAAGAAATATATATCTCCTCCCTTTTTAAAAATCCGTTAGAATGTCGAGCAGGTTTTTTTTTTTAAAGATGGACAATCTATAAGAGCGATTTTTTTTCCTCTGAAAAATTTTATCGATCGGTTTTAACCCCCCACCCCCACCCCGTAACGCGTCCTTGCTTTGCTCTGAGCGCTTGTTGTCTCGATCGACACCCAGCATTAAAAATAAATAATCGCGACAGGACAGGGACCGTCAGGCTGGCTGCGTCCCACGCGAACCGCGCGGGCGGCTGCGGGC
>NW_005370419.1:625366-625599 GCF_000412655.1 Myotis brandtii
AAGGGGTCCGGGTCCTCGCGGGAGGCTGAAGCGAGGGCGGGTTTTGAGGGGCGCAAGTTAAAAGCAAAGCAAACCTAAGGGATCCCACATCCTGGGCCGCGCGAGCCGCGGGAAGAAGGGACGGTCGGCTCTGGAGACCTCGCCCCGCCACCGGGTTCAGAGATTCGGTTCCTACAAAATGCCCTCGTCAGCGGATCTCGGGCGGCTGGGCCCCTGCCGGCACTCCGTTTAGA
>NW_005370419.1:626203-626893 GCF_000412655.1 Myotis brandtii
AGAGACGGCGCGAGTGATTTGTTAGACCCGGGGACAGAGCCGGCGATCCCAGAGGAGACGGCGCCCCAAACCCCTTTGTATGAACTTGAGAGACAAAGAGGACTCTGTGTGTGGGGCAAAGGCTCCCCGAATAAATATTAAAGAAGCTTATCAGCTGAGCAAATATGTATTCACTTCATACATTATGTTTTCGGTTATAGATTAAATCAAGCACAAAAATAGCCAGCAAATAAGACGTGGTAGCACCCGCAGCATTCCATGTTGCGATTTAAAATGGCATTCGCGACACAGGGAACGTCTTCATCGCTTTGTCGTGGCGGTGGGACAGCAACAGACAGCACAGGTTTTCTGCAAAGTTCACCACGCAGACCACTGCCCGTCCGCCTCCCTTTTGTTGGCGGTGATAGGAAACATAAAACAACGCGGACTCGGGGACGGGGAACCGCGCCCGCTTTGAGAAGCCCACGTGGGCGCAGCGTCGGCCGGTTTGCTCCGCGCTCAGCGTCTGACATTGTCCCCCGTGTAGCCTCGGCGTGGACTCTCCGCTTAGGGAGGGGGCGAGAGGGGAGGGAGCTGGGGGCATGTGTATGAGGCCCTGCCCCGCGATGGGGGCGAACGACGGAAGCCCGGGGTCTGCTGGGACCCCGGCGGGGGCGAACGTTGCCCTGAGCCCCACTGAGTCTCCGAGGG
>NW_005370419.1:627231-627577 GCF_000412655.1 Myotis brandtii
TGGGCCGGGCGGAGCGGGGGGAGGGGGCGGTGAGTTCAAAAGAACGAACTGGAAAACGCATGGGGGGATGGGAAAGGGGAGAAACGGAAGGTTATAAAAAAAACTCCTGAGTTACAATCAATAAAATTACTCGCTTAATTAGCACGGTTACTCGGCTAGGGGCGTGCAGGGGAGCTGGGCCTCGCCGGGAGCGGAGAGGGGGCCGCGAGCAACCCCGTCCTTCCACGGAGACGCCTCTGGGCGGCGGGGGAGGGGAGAGGGTGTGCGCGCGAGTGTGTGTGTGAGTGTGTGCGCGCGTGATGGCTTCGCAGATTTGGGGTTTTATCACCCCGCGGAGCCAGCAGCC
>NW_005370419.1:628987-630632 GCF_000412655.1 Myotis brandtii
GAGATCCCGGAGGCCCCTGGCCAGCCCCGCATTTGCAGTGAGCGCTGGGGCCCGCGGTCACCCTGGAAGGCTGGCGTGGTTTGGGTGGCAGTTGGTTCTAAACATCAGCAGCGTTGGCCTCTTTGGGTTGTTGCTAATTTGGCAGGAAGTTATTCTTGCTAGCTTGATGAACTGTGAATACTAATAAAATTATATCAGCTTTAATGGGATTACAATTAGTGTGTGGATTAAAACGGAGGGCAGAGTCTGGCTAGGAGGGGCCGTGTCAGGGAGAAAACCGTACATTCCCTAAAAAGAAAAAAAAATGCGGGGCCTGGCTTCATCACCAGTGGGCTGTCAGCATCTGCAACGTGAGGAGATTCAAACAGTTAGCCGGGCGCGGAGGGCCAGCCTCCGGGCTTGGGGAACCAGCCACAGGCGGAGGCCGGGCCCTGGTCCCGCCAGCCAGCCCCCTCCAGCTGCCCTTTCTTCTCTGTCTCCCTCTTCCTCCTTCCTCTCCCTTCCTTTTTCCTCCCCTGCATGTATAACTCGAAAGAGAAAAAGTACTCGCCTGGGCCACTGGTGATTTTAAAATCTCGGCCCCGGCTGCCCCTGTGGTGGGGACAGTCTCCCCTGCCCCTGCCCCTGCCCCTGAGATGCTGCCCGCCCTGCTGGCCCAGGCCCTGCTGGGGTCCGAGGGCAGGGGCTCACGCGGCTGCAGGGACAGTGGCCAGCTTCCCCCTCAGCCCCTTCTGCTGGATCCAGGCAGGCATGGAGGCTGAGCCTGCAGGTTGGGGGATGGGGAGGCCATGACTGCCTCTCCCCTCACCCCCCTAGCCCTGCCCTCCAGCCTGGCAGGGACCAGCACCTTGAAAACAAGGGTCCGACAAGCCCTCGGCACTCACTCGGGCTCTCCTGGTAGCACACGGGCAGGCCAGGGCCATCCCCTGGGGTGGTGTGGCATGGCCGGGTTCCCCTCCCTGCTCCCCAGCCCCTGCCGCCTGGCCCGGTCCTGCTCAGCCGCCATTTCTCCTTGGGGCCCCGTCTCCACGTGCAGGCACCGCCGAGTCAGGTGGGAATGTGGTCGTGTGGCCCAAACCATTGTCTTGCTCATTGCACGTCTGACCACGTGGTTCTCTGAGCCTCGGCCCTGGAGGGTTTGGAGAAACGGGGTGGGTGCTGGCCTGGTCCGTGTCCTTGGCCTGATGGCCTTCCCCGTGGGCAGGGTGCCCCAGAGGGCGCTGGGGGTCCCCAGGGCACCCTGGCGGGGAGGGCCACGTGTTCCACCCCCTGGGGACTGGAGAGACCTATTGTGTGACCGGACAGTGTGTCCGGCGAGAAGCATCTGCCACTGAAAAGGCCTTTCGAAACAGTGAATGAGTGAGAGCCGGAATGTTGTGTCGGTTTCTGAAATTTAGCGACATCATTGTTTTAAAAAAAGAATGATACCCTCAGCCACTTTGTGTCGGTCTGTATTTCTCTGTGATCTGGTGTAGAAAGAACCAAGTATCGTCAAGTTAAAAATGGGATTTTTTACATCTGGTGTCCGGATTTCCAAATGGCCAGTGAGGGGGACTTCCTGCCCCTCTCGGGGGCCTGGGGCTGCGGGCCCCTCCCTCTGCCGGCCGCTCCCTGCCTGGGGTCGCTGGGAGCTTCCTGTCCCTGG
>NW_005370419.1:631141-632530 GCF_000412655.1 Myotis brandtii
CCGGCTCCCATCCTCCACCCTCCTCCTCTGCCTTTGAGAATCACCGGGTCTCCCCAGGGGCAGGCGCCGGAGGTGGCGGGCCGTCCAGCAGGACTCTGAGTCTGGCTGAAGGTGGGTCCTCTCTCGGCCTCTTCTCCGGCCCCCTCTGGGGTGTGAATGGCCGGGCCTGGAGCCAGGAGCCCTGGGCCGGGGCGTCGGTGTAAACGGGGGGCTAGTCCCTCCCGGAGGGAGACTGCAGGCTTCCATCTCAGAAGGGAAACGCAGCGGAGGAAAAAAAGATAATTTCCTGCTGTGAGAAGACCCTATCCCAGGGCTCCCCTCCCTCCCCCTCCATATTTTTTGTAAAGGAAAAAAAATACGTTTTCGTAAATACCTCATTAACTCAGTGACACCATGGAGTGTTTCTGCAACAGTTTCCAACACTAAGTAGGTGTGAAAAGAGTTACTTTCCCAAGACTCTACCCATCCTGCTCCGTAAGTGACAGAACCAGACTTCAAAGCGGCTGCGGGGCCCAGCGCCCAGCGCCCAGACATTTTGGGAATGTGCGGGTGTTTTTTTCCTCCGTGGGGCGTGTGCTGCCCCGATGTCTGATGATCCCTTTACGGATTTTCCTATAGGAATATCCAGGTCACGTGGGGAACCAGGGAAATTCGCCGGCGAAGCAGGGAGTGGCCGGTGCCGCTCGCTCCGCGCCCCTGGAAGCGCCGCACCCCCCGGGCTCCCCGGTTATTCTTAGAAACCTCCCTCCTGGGCTGCGAGACAGGGTTCAGCAGCCGCACAGACAGGACACAACACATAGGAGGCTGTGAGCATAACATGGATGAGGCTAAAAATACCCCTCAGAAACACACATAAAAAAGCCAAATCCAACAACAGAACGAGCTAAAAATATTCCAGGCTTTGGCAAAGAGCGCGGAGTTAAATAAATTATACAAGAGCCATTCATGGGAGCGAGTTGACTTTCTCTCTTACGGGAACTTGGTTCAAGCTAATAAAAATAATAATTTACTAGCCACTGAGCTTTGCATGCGTTTAAATTTAATTGGTGGGGCTTCTGGCATTTGTCACTTCTTGGCAATTAGCGGGCTTGGCCTGGCCTGGGGCGGGGCGGGGAGGTGGCACCTGAGCTGTGGGCCCCGAGGAGCAGGGACAGTGTCGTCCCCGTGTCCCCCCCCCCAAACCTAGGTGCCAGGGCAGGGTGCCCAGGAGGCGGAGGAGGAGGGAGGGTGGGCAAGGACAGGCAAGGCGCGGCGATTTAAATTTGATAAATGATGCTACACCTTTAAGAGTGTGTTTTAACCATCAAGATACACTCCAGCAAGTTGATAGGATGTTCACTGTCAACTTACATATGTCATCGGAGCGGGCTGTGAGCCTGAGGACCGTGC
>NW_005370419.1:634106-635241 GCF_000412655.1 Myotis brandtii
GGGACAGACAGGTGGGAGGTTCCCTGCCCCCACCCCCTCCCCCTGTCCCTGTCCCCCCAACAAAGAGTCCAGTGTCTTCAGATGCAAAGGCCTTGGGTGCTGGGAGGGGGCCGTGTGCACCTGGAGCCAGGGCCCCGTGAGGCAGCCCCTCCTGGGTGTAGGTCTTGGTTTTCCGCCGGAAGTTTCCGGAAATGGTGGCGAGGGGATGGCGGGGACTGGTGTGCTGCCCCAGAGGCCTCCGAACAGCAGGCTCGGGCCCCAAAGGGCGGCTTGGGGGCAGCGCCCTCGGGGCACCCCCTTCGTGGGGCCCCCCACCCCCACAGGGAAGAGCGCCTTCTTGGTTGAATGAGCTGAGAACTGGACTCCCAGCTGCCGTCCTCCCGGGAGGCAGGGCTCGGGGTCCCTCTCCTGGGACCTCCACAGGCAGCGGGGCGGGGAGATGGAAGGCCAGGCAGGGTGGGATGCAGAAACCTGCTGGGGAGGAGCCACAGGTCCCCAGGGACCCTCGGGGCACAGCCAGGGTCCCTGCTCTGTCCCCGGGGGGCTCTGGGACTGGCCCTCTGGGTCTCGGCTCCCATCTCTTAAAGGGCCACGGTCAGGCCCCGCTGGAGGGGCCAAGGGGACCCCGTGCAGCCCTCTCGGCGGTGCACCCCCCCTCGGGCCCTGCCCAGGATGTGCCCAGGGGCTGTTCCCTGGGACAAGCAGAGAGGGACCTGGGGAACCTTGTGGGCTGCGCCTCGGGGTCACAGTCCCTCGGCCGCTCCCTGCTTTCTGTCTTGGGGTCCTAAGGTCGAGGGTGACCACAGAATTCGGAGATGGGGCCCGGCTCCTGCCCGGGGATGGGGTCCAGCTGCCCCCCGGCCCTACCTGACCCTCCCCCCGCCTGTGTGGGCTGGGCTTCTGGGGGCCCTGGTGTGAGGTGGGGGTTCAGCAGGGGTGTCTGAGGTTTCGGGGGGTTGACACCATGGGGATGGGTGGGACCAGCCCTGCCCTGAGGCTCTGGGGACCTCGGGCAGCCTCCCCGTCGGAGGCAGGACCCGGCACGCGGAACATGGCTGCTCCCGCCTGAGGGGGAGGCTCCTGGTCCCCGGATCCTCCCACGGGGCACCGCTGGGGCCTGGGGCGGGGGGGGGGG
>NW_005370419.1:635373-636756 GCF_000412655.1 Myotis brandtii
CTCGGCCCCCAGCCCGCCCCCCGTGTGCCCCACAGAAACCTCCCTGCTCCCCCTTTTCCATACCCCACACCCTGATCCCAGGCAGCACCAGCACCCAGACCTGTGGTCAGTGCAGGCCAATGAGAGTGAGGACCAGAGAAGACGGGTGGGCAGGCGAGATCCTGGGAGAAGGGGGGGTCACTGTGACACCCCCCAGGCTGGCTCTGCCCTCTGCCACGCAGATCCCGACCGAGCGGGCAGCAGGGACTGCGAGGCCAGCGCTGGCCTTCCCTTCCGTCCCCACCTGCGGCCCTAGAGCTGCGCTGTCAAAAAAAAACACGTGGCACCCAGCGTGGCCGGGGCCCCATCACTCCCCATAGGGCCTGGCAGGTGGTGGAGCCAGAACCCGGGTGTGGACGTGGTGAAGGCCAGGCCAGGGCTCCTGCTGCGTCCTGGCCTCGGCGGGAGGGTGATGGCAGACCCCAGTGTCCCCGGTCTGTGGCAGGGCCCTCCGTGGCCTGTGGGCAGGGCCCTCCGTGGGATGGAGGGGGAGGAGCAGGACTCCAGTGTCCCCCCAGACATGCTGGTCTGCCCCGGGGCCTGTCCCCTGGCCTGCCCGGACCGCAGGTCACCCGGGGGCAGTCTGCCTAAAGCTGGCCCCCCTTTTGGAGACTTTTTGCATCCCTTTGGGTCTCCTAAAAATAAGCTTTTAATTTATTTTAAATTAATATTAAAATTAAACCTAAATTAAATGGAATGCATCTGTACGCTGACTCTGAAAGCCCTCACGTGTGAGGATGTGGAAAGAATCGAGAAAAGCTAGGGAGGTGCACGTGAGGCCACTCGGCCCGAGAGCCGTGCAGGTTGGTAATAAACACTTGGTGAAACCCAGGGCCCGGGTGGGGGCAGCGCACAGCCCTTAGGACCCAGCTCGAGGGCAGGGGCAGAGGCAGGACCGCAGGTGCTGGCCCGGCCGTGGCCACCAGGCGGAGGACCTCGCGCTCACGCCTGGTGTTCTGACTTGTCTGCAGAAGCAGCTCTGCTCCCTGCGTTGCTGACTCCCCACTGGCCTCCCTTCACCTTCTGGAAGGTTCCTCTGGGCTCCACTGTAAATGCTGTGGACACCTTCCCGACCCTGCAGGTGCCGGGGCTTCTGTGTGTATCTGTGAGCTCGTGCTGCGTAACAGGCCACCCCAAGCTCAGCTGCGGGGGCCAGCGGGCAGGCGAGCAGGCAGGCGAGCGGGCAGGCGTGTATTACCTCAGTTTCCCTGGGGCAGGAGTCTGGGTGATGGTGTCCATGGGGCTGCGGGCCCTCAGGGCTGGCTGCAGGGGACCCCCTCCCAGCTCACCCCTCCCAGCTCACCCCTCTCCCAGCTCACCCCTCCCAGCTCACCCCCTCCCAGC
>NW_005370419.1:637938-638615 GCF_000412655.1 Myotis brandtii
TGGTCCTGGGCCTGGCCCCTGGACCAGCGGATCATGGTGCGTCTTCCCGACTCTAGACTCCCCGAGGTCGAGTGTGGGTGCCCCTGAGTGCCCCGCACAGAGCACCCCCGGCTGTAGCAGTTGGGGAGGATGTGCCCCGAGCTGGGGCGCACAGAGGGGTGAGGCTGACTGCCCGTCCCCGCCCTCAGGAGGGCCCTGCACGGGGAGGGGTGAGGACAGAGCGGCATGGGGGGCCCTGCCCCTCGGTGTGTCCCCCACGTCTGGCCCAGGGCCTCTGAGTCACTCACTCTCAGGCCTGAGCGGCGTCCGAGGAGGCCCCACGGTCGTGGCCGCCCGCCCGAAGGGCTAAGTTTACCCTTTTCACATGCGTTTCCTTTTCTTTTATTAGTTCTGGGCTGTTGGCGGCGGGGCCGTCCCCTGTCATCATTGCCTCCCCGTTCCAGGGCGGGTGGCTCAGCAACCACAGAGTTTTCCTATTATGGCCTGAGAGGCGCTGCCTGGGCCAGCCAGGGCTTCTGGAAGGTTCTCCGGGCCGGCCAGGAGGGGCTTCCGGTGGGACTTGCTCATGTTTCTGGGCGGACACCCCCACTCCACCCGCAGGGCTGGGCTGTGGGGCTCACCCACCGCCTCCCATTCCTGCCCCCACATCGAGGTTCCGATCCCCCCCTGCCCCCCGT
>NW_005370419.1:638913-639221 GCF_000412655.1 Myotis brandtii
CACCCCCAGGGGGGCTGCAGCCGCTCTGGGTCTCCTGTGGGGGGCTCTCCAAGCGGGGCCTCCCTCCAGGGCTTGGTCCCCGAATCCTGGGCAGGCAGACAGCTGGGCGCCCACCTGCCTCCGGGCGGCCTGTCGCCTTCCTCCATGCCGGGCGCCCAGCGGATGGACGTCCTTTCTCCCTCCCTTCGTGCAGCGGGGGCTGCGGGCCAGGTCACCGCTGGGTTATCAGTCGGTCCTGCCTCCTCCCCCCTCAGCCCCCTGGGGCCTGGCTTAGAGGCCGCCTGCCCCCCCAGTGTCTCAGCCGCCCC
>NW_005370419.1:639654-639988 GCF_000412655.1 Myotis brandtii
CCGTGCTGGTCCCAGGCCCCCTCCATTTCCAGCCACCTTCACGGAGCCGTGGGCAGCAGCCGGGTCGTGGGGTGGCATCTCAGGGACTCCGGGCCCTTAGAGCTGAGCGGCCCTGTGTCCAGCGAGGCTGGTGGTGCCGGACAGGCCGACATCGAGGGCCGCCCCCATCTGGAGGCTTCGCGGCCCCACCGGGCTCGGAGCCGGCTGTGTCCTTGCACATCTAAGGGCACACTCAGAGCCCGGGTCCCAGACGTGTGTGTGTGTCGACCTTGTGTGCAAGCCCACGTGCACCCACATCCATGCACGCACCCCGGGCACACCGTGAGCACCCACA
>NW_005370419.1:640689-641089 GCF_000412655.1 Myotis brandtii
AGCAGGTTGGAGCCGGATGGGGGGAGCTGGTGCCAGCAGCCCATGGGCGGGGCTCCCGGAAGCAGTGAGCTGCTGGGAGGGGGCTGCCTCTCCTAGTGGCCGCCTGCCGTCTCCGCGAGGCCTTTTTTCTTTTACAACCCATTTCAGTTTCCAGAAAAGGAGGTGCCGATCGATCGGGGCTCCCTCAAGCCTAAGCAACGCTCGCTCTGCTGCCTCCGCCGCCTGCTCGCCCTCCCGGCACCCGAGGCCCTCCGGCCCCCCCACCCCGTCTGTCCGTCCCTCCGTCTGTCCAACCCTCCGTCCACTCCTTCTTCTCCCTCTGCCTCCAGTCTGGGGTGGCAGGCTGGGGGGGCGGGGGGACTCTGCTGGGCCTGCCCTCAGCTCTGGGCCCGGGGCAGGG
>NW_005370419.1:641289-641522 GCF_000412655.1 Myotis brandtii
GTGGGCGTGGCGACAGGTGGTGGAGGAGGCCCCAGCCCCGTGGCTGTGCCTGACCACACGGGCCCCCCCGGACCACCTACTCGGTGTGCAGGGACCCTGTGGGCAGAGGCTGGGCTCCGTGGCCACTTGAGGTTCTTGGGGTGTCAGGGCACTCCCGCCCGGCTCCCTCCAGCTGGGGCGGCCAGGAGGGAAGTGGCTGCCACAGCCAGGGTCCTGCCTCCCGGTCAGGGTTG
>NW_005370419.1:641643-641979 GCF_000412655.1 Myotis brandtii
CCCACGGTGCTCGGCCCTTCCCGAGATCATCCTGAGCCGGTCCGTGTCCCTGGGAACGGAGCAGATGGACAGCCCCTGGGTGTGGCCACCCTGGCTGTGCACGCTGGAGGGGGCCTAGGCCTGCACAGGGGGCCTGGGAGCGGGCGGACCTCACTCCAGCCCCAGCCTGGCACCTGGGTCTGGGGGGCCCGGCTAACGATGCCCCATTCCTGTCAGCCGATGGCCACCCGCCACCTGGGATGAGGGTGTCACCGATGGGTACGAGGTTTGTCACCCCCCCCCCCACCCCGTGCAGACAGAGCCAGGATCAGGGTCGGACCCGCGATCCCATCCCCC
>NW_005370419.1:641997-642596 GCF_000412655.1 Myotis brandtii
TGCTCAGCTCTGTCTGGGGCTGGCTACTGGTCGGCGGGCGGCGCTGGGGAGGTGGCTCTGCTGGCTGGGCACAGTGCCACCACCACACTCCTTGGAGATGGGGGTGACAGCGGGAACCAGGACGCTCTGCCGGGGGTCAGAGGCCAGCAGCCCCCCCTGACACACACACACACACACACACACACCCCGCAGTGCCCGCCTGACACACACACACACACCCCGCAGTGCCTGCCTGGCGAAGCCTGCAGGGCCTTCCCTGCTCCCCAACGCCCAGCCCAGGACGGTGTCCAGCAGAGAACCCTCCCGAGCAGGGGCGTGGGGGCCCCCTGTGCAGGCCCAGGCTGGGGAGGGGCTCAGAGCGCGGGCATCCTGCCGGCCCACCATGGGCACCGCACACCCTCCCACGGGGGCTTCCCGAGCCACTGTGAGCGTTTTGCGATGGACACGTGGAGGCGGAGTACTTGGGTGACGAGGCTCTAGCGTTTCAGTGTGGAAAGAGGAGCCGGGACCCCAGGTGATGGCCCAGCCAGAGGCAGGACTCGGGGCCCCTGCAGGTCGCCCGCGTGTCAGGAGAGTCCAGGGGCAGCGGGGCTGGGCCA
>NW_005370419.1:642717-643053 GCF_000412655.1 Myotis brandtii
ATGGCTCGGAGAAGCTGCTCTAGGGCAGCACCTAAGAGGGTCCCCTAAGTCGGGGGACAGGCCAGTGTGGGTCTCTGGCCATCGGTGTGTCCCCATTTCATGGAGCCGGGACCGAGGCTCCCGCCCACCTGGCCCCAAAGCCCCCAGGCAGCGAGGACCCCCTTCCCGGACGGTGTCCGAACAGGGTACCCCTGAGAGTCCCTGCCCAAGGCCAGGATCAGTCTCCATATTCCAGTTCAGGGGCCCAGTCCGGTGGGGCCGCCCACTCGGCCTCAGGCCTGACACCCTACTGCCCTCGCGGAGGCGGGGTGACGGGTCCTCAAGGCTGGCTGTGCG
>NW_005370419.1:643883-645958 GCF_000412655.1 Myotis brandtii
GGGGTTCCCAGCGGGGCAGCCCCTCCCTCTCCCCACTCTGGCCTCCTGCCTCTCTGCTGAGTCACCTCGTGTCTGGGAAGCTCCCAGGGCCACGCCAGGCTGGATGAGGCATCACAAATCCACGGGCTCCCTGCCTCCCAGGCAGCTGCCCTGACTCACCTGGGGCCGGGCCTGCAGCCTCCTGGCCCCCGAGCCCCCCACACCCCGACAGGCCCCCAGGTCCCTGCTCTCCATCCTCTGGGCTGGTCCCCAGCCAGGCTGGCTGCCCTGGGGAGGTGACAAGGGGACCCTACCTTTGAGGGCCCAGCAGCCCCAGGACCACCCACCAGGCACCGCGGCTGTGCTGGGTGTAGGGTGTGTGCTTTCTGTGCAAGCCGCCTGTCTCCATGGAAACCAGGCAGGCCCGCTCAGCTTGGCCTTGGACACTGGCCTTGGCCAGAGAGGGGCACTGGTGGAGGGTGCAGGTGGGCGTGGAGAGCTGGGGGACAGCGCGGAGGCTGTCTGCTGGGGAAGCAACAAGTGACCTGTGTGTCTGCGGCTCCGATCCAGTCTCATCAGGACTGGACTCTGACAAGGGGGGGGCTGTGAAAGCAAATCCCTACACCTCCATCCTCAGCTCCTCCCACCCCAGGCTCCTCCCACCCCAGGCTCCTCCCACCCCAGGCTCCACTGGGGATGTGCCCGCAACCAAGGCACATGCCCTTGACCGGAACCAAACCTGGGACCCTTGAGTCCGCAGGCTGGTGCTCTATCCACTGAGCAACACCAGTTAGGGCCTCAGTTTCTCTTGCTCACCTGGAACCAGGCACCCGTCTGATGAGTCAATTAACTGAACCTGTGGAGAAGGTTAAGGGCCCTGCTGTGGGGAAAGGCCAGACCCTGGTGCCCGCAGGGCAGGGTGGGGCCTCTGGGGGTGCTGCTAACCTGGCCCTCCCGGGAGTCGGGGGCAAAGCACTCTGGCAGGTGTGCGGGCAAGAGGCCGGGAGTCGGGCTCTGCCGCCCAGGGGTCTGCCCTGGGACAGTGTCTCCCCTGGGCCCTGAGCAGTGCCCGGCACCCGGCTGGGGGGCGTGTGGGAGCGCTCAAGGTGTGGGGTTCTCAGGCCGAGCCTGGAGAAATCCTTCATCTGACCCGGCTGTTGGACCCGCTGCTTCCCACTGGCCCCTGGAGGAGCGGGTGTGAGGGACTTTCCTGGGAGGGTGAGGGGGCGGGAAGCCTGGGGGACCAGGGCCGGGCAGGGCGAGGCAGGAAGGCCTGGCTCAGCGCCCTTGCTGTGCCAGGGGCTCTGGCGAGGGGCGGCCTCCTGCCCGGAGCCCCCACGGGAGAGGTAGTCGTCGGTGGAAATGAGGTGGGCACCAGGCAGTGGTCCTGGCCAGATGTGCAGCACAGATGTGCAGGGAGTGAGAGGGGGTGGGGCCAGGAGGGCCCCGGGAGCTGAGGAAATGTGGGGCACAGCTGGCCGGCCAGCCTGGGCTGCCCTCCGCCCCCCAGGCCTAGGGAGGCTTGGGCTCCGTTAGGGCCTCAGTTTCTCTTGCTCACCTGGAACCAGGCACCCGTCTGATGAGTCAATTAACTGAACCTGTGGAGAAGGTTAAGGGCCCTGCTGTGGGGAAAGGCCAGACCCTGGTGCCCGCAGGGCAGGGTGGGGCCTCTGGGGGTGCTGCTAACCTGGCCCTCCCGGGAGTCGGGGGCAAAGCACTCTGGCAGGTGTGCGGGCAAGAGGCCGGGAGTCGGGCTCTGCCGCCCAGGGGTCTGCCCTGGGACAGTGTCTCCCCTGGGCCCTGAGCAGTGCCCGGCACCCGGCTGGGGGGCGTGGGTGGGCTGGAGGCTTTTGCAGTAACAGGGCACTGGGGCCTCCAGACCCTGCGCATGGCTGTCGGGTCCGAGGGGGCAGCTTCTCTGCTCGGCTTCCTGGGTATTGGAAGATAAAACCCCAGGGAGCTGGGGGCCTGGGGAGCCACTGCTGAGGGCTCCGTGGGTGGCGCAGTCCCTGCCCAGCCTGACCCTGGCCCTGTGTCCACAGCCAGCAGCCGCCTGATGGGCACCTCCCCGGCCTCCTCGTTCATGGGCAGCTTCC
>NW_005370419.1:646882-647205 GCF_000412655.1 Myotis brandtii
AGAGGCAATTGCAGTTGGCAGCGGGCACAGAGGGCTCCGCTCCTGGCACCGGCACCTCTGTAACTCAATGACTGCCGAGTGGCGGGCGCCGTGTTTGCCGAGCGGACCTGCACGCCGTGGCCGCCGTGTTCCAGGCGGGAGATTAGCGCCCAGCGCGCTGGGGAGCGAAAGAAACCGCTCTTTGTGCCACAAGAAAGGGCTGTTTTCCAAGCAGGACAGGTGCCCTGAGGGACAGCAGTTACCATAATCCGGCTCCGAGCGCCGCGGAGCGCACATGCTGGGCAGGCGATAAGGAGCTGCGCGTCCCCCGGGGAGGCCCCTGG
>NW_005370419.1:648843-649355 GCF_000412655.1 Myotis brandtii
GCTCGGGAGCAGCTCCGTCCCCCCCGGGGGACCTCGTGGGCAAGGATGGCGGTTTGTGGGCAGCACCACCTGCCCTGGAAGAAGGTCCTGCCCTTCTGGGGGCGCTCGGAGGGGTGGGAGGGGCTCAGCGCCTCCGCCCCTCACTTCCCCTGAGCAACGGCTGCGCTGGAGGGGGCGGTGTGGGGGTGCCCCCTGGCCGGTGCCCTGTCCAGCCCCCTCCCCCCCCATCCCTGTCCCAGGTCCTGGAGACGCAGCTCCTTCAAGGCCGGGCAGCCTGAGCAGAAAGGGCCGGAACTGGGCCCCACGAGTCCCTCCCCCTCCCGCCCCACACCAGCCCCAGGGGGCATCTGTCCGTCACCCGGCGCCCCCTGGCTTATGTGCCCACAGTCGGGTGGGGGCTCAGGCGGGTGCAGGACAGGGAGCTGCCTCCCAGGCTCCAGGAAGGGACTTGGAGGTGATGGCGGGGGGGTGGGGGGTCGCGCCCGAGGTCAGCTAGTGTGTGCGCCGTCCTG
>NW_005370419.1:649664-650078 GCF_000412655.1 Myotis brandtii
GACACGGCTGGAGAGTGGGGGGCAGCGGGGCGGGGGGCTGCCCGGGAGGCTGCTGAGTCTGGCTCACCCTCAAGCCTCCTTTCCTCTCTCCAGCCGGGGGGGAGGGGGGGAGGCAGGTGCCCATACGGCCTGGCCAGGACGGGGCCTCTGAGGGTTTCTTATCTCTGGGGCCAGGAGGCCAGGAGGGGGCAACAAGTGGGGGGATGGGGCCTGTGTCCCCCACTCCAGGCAGCCCCCCTGTTTGTGTGTGGACTCTGCCTTTCCTGGGCAGGGTAGGGGGGCAGGGGAGCAGCTGGAGTGCAGGGCGCGGCCTGGAGCTGGGGGACCCTCCCCGAACATCTGGCTGAGCCTGGGTGTCCCTGGCTGCCTGCCCCCCAGGCTCCCTCCCCTCTGGGGCTCGGGGAGGGGGGGGAG
>NW_005370419.1:650733-651003 GCF_000412655.1 Myotis brandtii
CAGCGGGCTGCTCTGAAACGTGGGGACGTGGGGACGGGCGGCGTGGGGGGATGGGCCACGCTCCCTGGAACTCTGTGCAGGGGACAGACCCCCAACTCCTTTCACCACAGCTGAGGGAGGGCCATCCTGCCTGACCTCTGACCCCAACCTCCAACCTCCTGCCCCTGCCCCTGCTGTGCCTGCCGCCTCCTCAGGGTCCCAGCCCCTGCCTCCCCTCCAGCTGGTGGCCCCCCCGCCCTGCTTCTCTGCTGGGGCCCCATCCTGACCACC
>NW_005370419.1:652392-653254 GCF_000412655.1 Myotis brandtii
GAGTGCGGGTGTGACGTGGAGACGCCTGGTCAGGGTCGGGCGCTGGGCCCGGGGCCCTTTCCCAGGCCAGGTGTCTCCTCGGGGTCCTTCAGGGCCTGGGGGGTGGAGGAAGGGCAGGAGGAAGGGGGTCTGCAGAGGCTCCACCAAAGGGGCGTCCCTGCTGCTGGCCCTGGAGGGGGCCCCGCTGCCCAGAGGAGCTGGGACCTCAGCCGGGTCTTACGCAGGCGGATGGTCCGTCCTGGAGCTGTGAGCCGGGCAGCGGCCGCGTGGGAAGTACAGATGCCCGGCCGCGGCCAGGGGCTCAGCAGGCGTGTGTGGGAGCTGCCCTTGGGACCTGACACTGGGCTGTGAGGCTGACAGTGGGGAGAACTTTCTAGCAATTTGAGCCTCGGTATCTGTGTGGGTGTCACCCCCCAGGGAGGGGCCAACGCTGTTTGTCCAGCCCATGAGCTTCGGGGTGCTGGTCCTTACCGAGACTTGTCAGTTATGCCAGGGGATAGGGCTGGTCTCCTGGCAACGCACAGGGGGGCAGGAGGGGGGCCTCAGAGCCATCACTGGGGCCTGGACCCCTCTTAGAGCTTGTGGGGTCTCAGGTGTGTGTGGGGGGAACTGCAGGACTGTAGCCACCCTGTCCCTGTGTCCTCTCCCTGCCCTGGGCCCCCTGCCCCCTGAGCCTCCCCAGATGTGCCCCCCCCCCCATTTTCCTCCGAAGCAGCCCCTTTAAGGACCTAGCGGCCCTGACTTCTGGCTTCTGGTCTTGGAACAGCTGCTCCGATTCATAAAAATCGTTTCTCATTTTCTTACTGAACTCAGAGTGCGTCTTGTTGGAAAAAGAAAGGGCCTTTCTGTGGCCTGGCTGTGG
>NW_005370419.1:654396-656036 GCF_000412655.1 Myotis brandtii
AGGTCTTCCGGGAGCGAGTTTAATCGAGGAAACATCTGCTCCAGATGTGTCTCCGACCACTAACCAGGCCAGTGGGCCCACGCCAGCAGGAACGGCTGCGAGGGGACAGGCCAGGGCGGCACCCGGCGCCTTCCCAGGCCTCAGACTGGCCTCGCAGCTCCTCACGAGCCCCATGGGTGGTGTCCTCCCGCCAGTGGGACCCGGGACGCTTGGGGTGGCAGATGGGGACGGCCACACCTCGGACCCCCTGGGTCAGGGGACATCCAACCGCGGCCTCGGGCTGAACGGCGGCCGGTCACTGCTGAAGGGCCTGCGGGGGTCAAGGTGGACTGTGGGACCCCGCCCGGAGCAGCCCCGTTAGACGCCTGACCATTTCCGACTCTGAGCTCTGCCCCTGAGGTCCCCCTCCATCCTTACCCCTGAGCCGATCCCACGGCCCCACCCTGCTCAGGGGCCTCCGGGCTGCTGCTCACAGTGCGCCCCAGGGTGTCCCCCACACGCCCCAGCCACCCCCTGGCATCGAGAGTGTCCAGCCACACCAGCCCCACCCTCCCTCTAACAGTCTCAGCACCCCCCGCCCCCGGAGCCTCAGGCCATTGGATTGCCCGGCCCTGGAGGATGTGCGGGCCTGGAGGCCTGTCCCTGTGGGGAGAATGTTTCTCAGATTGAGTTCCGTGGAGGGTGAGCCACGAGCTGTCACAGGACGAAGGGGTTCTGACAGAACCCTCGTTTGGGAACCGAAGTTCCTGAGCAGGATGACAGCTCTGCCTCGGGACTTGGCAGGACTTAGTTGAGGCCACCAAGGGGCGTGCTGGCGCCCCCACTCCGCAGGCGTGAGGCTCATGGCTCCCTCTTTTCAAAGCGTGGCCCTCCCCACCCAGGACGCCTCGAGCCCTGTACCAGCCCCTCCCTCTCCCCTGGGGAAGTCCCGGGGTTCCTGCTCCCTGGTCACAGCAGGGGCGGCCCAGCAGCTGGACAGGAGGCGTCCCCAGCAGATGGGGTCCTGGGACAGTCGTGAGGTCCCAAGAGAAACGCCTCTGGCCCATTTTCCACGGGGAAATGCTCAGAGCATGAGCTCTGGAGTCAGTCAGGGTCCCGCCTGCCCCGATCCAGTGGGCGACTCGGCCACCCCACCTTCTGGGCCTGGTGGGGAGGGGCCAGCAGTGGGGGGCCAAGATCCAGGTGGCCGGTGGCTCTGGGCTCCAGCAGGCAGTCACCCCCTCCCCCAGCCTGGCCACGCAGGCCGGCATTGATTCTGTCGGTCCTCGTCCCATTCAAGGCGCAGGGCATGTGTCCAGGTGGCCAGAGCCCACCAAGGCCCAAGGCCAGCGAGTGGGGCCGGTCCCAGAATGCGGCTGGCCTTCCCGTGCTGGGCAGAGCGGGCGGGCAGACCCTCAGAGGGACAGAGACGGGCCTGCTGGCTGGACTCGAAGGTGCCAGGGAGCGTCTCAGGGCTGGGAAGTAACGCCCAGGGGTGATGCCACCCCTGCTGGGGACCAGCGCCCTTTGCAGACCTCAGTGCAGAGGCGGCCCAGCAGGTGAGAGCCCAGTGCTCGCGCCTCCAGCAAGGTGGGTGCCTGGCGCAGCCCCCTGTGCCAGCCCCAGGTGAGGGTGGGGCAGAGCAGCCCGGGCAGCGGGTG
>NW_005370419.1:656243-657008 GCF_000412655.1 Myotis brandtii
GGCGCCCCCTCCTCCCAGGGCCCTTTGGCCGCACCGCCTGGGCTCTGTGCTGCTGAGAGAAGGGGGCCCCGCGCCATCCTCCCTCCCTCCCCGCCCGTCAGCAATTCCATCGGAGATGCACAGAGGGGGTCGTGGTGGAGTTGGAGTTAATGTGATGTATTGATGGTTGATTGCCCTCGGGCGGCTGCTCTCCGGGCTCCACGGGGTGTCCCTCAGGGCTGCCCACCACTTCTCCCCTCCCTGGGGTCAGGGCAGGCGTGGGCCGAGGCCTGGAGGGGCCTCTGCAGCTGTCCCCTTGCTTCTCTAGCTCCAGGGTACCCCAGATTTTCGGGGAGCCTGGCATCCACCTTCCTACCCATGAGCCACTTGGATCACCATGGAAACAGCAACGTTCTCTATGGACAACACCGTTTCTATGGAGCCCAGAAAGGCAAGTGCCGGTGCGGGGGCTCAGGGGCTGCGTGGGAACTGGGGCACAGGCCTCCTGGGGGGAGGGGCTGGCCAGCCTGGTGGACCCGCCCCCCTGGGTCTGGAGCGGGGGCTGCTTCTCAGGCCCCTGGAGGATTTAAACTCGAGGCCCCAGGACCCAGCCAAGTAGCAGGTCGCGCGGGCCTGGCAGGCACACAGCTGTGCAGTCTGAGCCTCTCACCTCCCCTCGCCCTGAGGGTGGCGCCCAGCTCCCTCAGCACCCAGCCTTGCCCTGCACCCCCAGCCCAGCCCAGGGCTGGTGGGCGGGGTTGGTGCAGAGAAGGCCCTGCCAGCAGG
>NW_005370419.1:657212-659142 GCF_000412655.1 Myotis brandtii
CGCCCCGCCCAGGGGATGGACACATGCAGACACTCAGCTGCCCAGACGACAGGCCCACGGACGGCAGCTGGGCCCCCGCACTCCCACCCCTGCCGGCTGTGCTGTTTCCACAGAATTTGTCAGGGCCGCGAGCAGCTGGTTGCTCGGCCTGGCCCCTGGGCCGTGGCCCCTGCAGCCTCCGTCCGCGATGCTGGGTGCAGCCTGCAGGGACGCTTTGGTTTTGGAAACTGAGCTAATCAGCTCTCGCCGGGGCTGCCCTCGTTTTAATTAGCAGGAAATTGACAAGGAATTTACACAACTGAGGACAGCGTTACCAGTCCCACGTGTGTCCGTGGTCCCCCCTGGTCTGCTTGCTCTCGGGGCTCCAGGCCGTCTGCGCTGCCTGTCCACCACCCCAGCTGGGTACAGAGAGGCCCAGCCCCCCAAAGTCCCCAAGACAGGAACCTGGCCCCAGTGTGAGGCCCTGGGTGTCCCCAGGGCCGGCTGGGCCCCAGGTAGAGAGCAAGGCCCGGGCAGGAAGGCTTTGCCCAGGCGGAGTGACCGGTCAGGCTGGACAGCAGGCCATGGCCCAGCACGGGGAGCCCCGAGCACACCCACCACCCACCAGAATGGATGGTGCCTGCCCTGCGGGGGCACTGGAAGCCAAGGGTGGGCTAGGATGGGGACAGCCAACTGGGACCATTTTCCTGTTTCCCTTTAAAAACAACCACCCTGTCCAGCCAGCGTGGCTCAGTGGTTGAGCGTCAACCCAAGAACCAGGAGGTCACGGTTCGATTCCCGGTCAGGGCACAGGCCCGGGTGGCGGGCTCCATCCCCAGTGTTGGGCGTGCGGGGGGGCAGCCAATCAAGGACTCTCTCTCATCATGGATGTTGCTGTCTCTCCCTCTCCCTTCCTCTCTGAAATCCATAAAAATATGTGTAAAAATTTTAAAAAGTAATAAAAATGGTCACCCCAGCCCCCCGGCCTGAGACACCCCCAGTCGTGATGAAGAGGGCTGGCGCCTCGGGGGGTGCTCAGGAGGTAGGCGAGCGGGTCTCCAAACAGTGTCTCCCCTGGGCCTCCCTTCCTCTGGGGCCTTCGCCCTCACGGGCCACAGGACACGGTCCCGCCTACCTCGGCCTCACACTCCCTGGCTGGCACCTGGCACAGTGCACTGGGCAGCGGCCACACGGCGCCACCTGCCGTGGGCACAGCCACCCATTAGCCATCAGGCGAGGCAGCCTCCTCAGCGTAGGGTTCTGATGGGCTCGTGAAGACTGGACCAGTTTACACCACCACCCCCAGCATCACAGGGGCTCAGGGGAGATGCCTGTGGCCCCAGACCTCCCCTGCTGGCCCCACCTGCTCCCGCCCTCCTTCCCCGAGTCCCCTGGGCACTGAGCCGGACGGGCTGGGCATTCTCAGCGCCCGCCTCCTGGGGGGCCGGACACACGTCAGAACCTTGGGGGGGGGGGGTGTTTCATGGGTCAGAGCTTTGGTTTGGGAGGATGAACAAGCAAATGTGCTTAATGCCACTGAGCTGCCCACGGAGACACCGTTAAGGTGATGCACGCGCTGTCCCATCTGTTTTGCCATTTGAAGCCTGGGTCCCTGCCAGCCGGCCACGGGGAGGCCCCTGGGGCACACGCTGGGGGGTCCCCACCCCGGCTTCCCGTGACCTGGGTTCTCTCTCACACAGATAACTTCTACCTGCGCAACCTGCCCCCGCAGCCCACGCTGCTGCCCACCAACCACAACTTCCCCGCCATGGCCCGGGCCGCCCCCACCCACCCGGGAGGCCCCACGCTGGGGGGTCCCCACCCCGGCTTCCCGTGACCTGGGTTCTCTCTCACACAGATAACTTCTACCTGCGTACCTGCGCCCCGCAGCCCACGCTGCTGCCCACCAACCACAACTTCCCCGCCATGGCCCGGGCCGCCCCCACCCACC
>NW_005370419.1:660439-660662 GCF_000412655.1 Myotis brandtii
CAACCCAGGGCGGCAGGGCCGGGCAGCTCCCACCTTCAAAGGTATGGCCCATCCCGCGGAGGAGGTGGGGGCACCATGCTGACCTCCCTCCTCCACCCTCCCAGGGCTGCGGGACCCCGTCTGCCATCCTGATGGGCCCCCCACTCTCATCCCTTCTGCCGTCTCCGCCCCTGCAGCTGGCGGAGGGCCCCGCTCCCACGCCCTGGCCCTGGAGGCCGAGGAG
>NW_005370419.1:660841-661268 GCF_000412655.1 Myotis brandtii
AGCTGCTGCTGCAGGAAGCCCCGCCCCACGGGCCCGGCCACGCCCTGGGCTATGGGGGTGCCTGCTCACAGGGGGGAGCTCTGCTAACCCCTCTCCACCAATGGTGACTTCTGGGATGGAGGTCTCCGACCCTGAGCCGGCTCCCCGAGAACCCCTCCGCACTCCCTCTGACGCTGATGGCCGTGGGGTGGGGTGGGGTGGGGTGGGACCGGTGGCCAGCAGCTGCACTAAGCCCTCGCCCGCCTCCTCTGTGCAGGGACAACAAGGACCTCATGGAGTTCGGCCGGATGCACGCGTCCAGCGGGCCATTCCTACGGTCAGTGTCCGAAGGCAGCCAGGAGGCACGGGGGTTTGGGGGGCACGGCTGGCCTGGGCTCAGGCCATGTTCTGGTGTGGAAGGCCTGAGAGCAGCGTGGCCTAGGCCAGA
>NW_005370419.1:661767-662008 GCF_000412655.1 Myotis brandtii
CCTGCGGCTGCAGCTGCCCCCGCTCTGCCCACAGCTGACGTCATGGACCAGGCCTCGCTGTGGCCCCCCATGTACGGGGGCCGGGCCCCTGCCTCCCACATGCAGCACCATGGCCAGCTCCCCATGTATTCGCGGTCCCAGTTCCTGCGGCAGCAGGAGCTCTACGCCCTGCAGCACCCGCCTCAGCACCCAACTCAGCACCAACAGCCCCAGCCGCCCCAGCCCCCGCCACGGGCCGCCC
>NW_005370419.1:662561-663149 GCF_000412655.1 Myotis brandtii
TGCCAGCGCCCCACGGCTATTTCATTCTCTCTGAATTGGCTGCGAGTTTACACTGGAAACTCGTGTGGCGAACATAAAAGCGTCCCCATTCCACAATAAGGAGACGGAGCCAACAGAGGTTGTCGGTTTTTTTAGGCTTTTTTCCCTTTTTTTTTTGCAGTTAATGGGGCGTGAGGCCTCTGACAGGCCGCCGCGCGTTCTGGTTCAGGGGAAGCCCTGATGCGAGCATCCTGTTCCGAGCTGCTCCCCTTTCTCTGTTAGCCACACCGCACCGGGCGGAGATGGCCCCCCGGGCTCCCCTCCCGCACCCGGGTCCCCCCTGCTGACCCCCCACATAATGTGTCCTCCTTTCTGCCTCACCTGTTGTGCAGGCAGAGGGCTGGCTGGGAACTCCCTCCCTCCCAGGTGGGGTCTGAACCCCCTGGCCCCAGCGGCCCCCCTGAAGACACCCCTCTTTTGCAGACCTGCCTCCTGGACACACGTGCCCTGCAGCCGGCTCGGGCTTCTCCCTGCCCCCCCGCGTGCACTCATCGGACCTCTCAGACCCCAAAACTATGCAAAGCCCTGCCCCCCGGGCCCCGCCGGAGC
>NW_005370419.1:663880-664094 GCF_000412655.1 Myotis brandtii
TGCCGTCCCCCACCCCCCCGAGCGGGGCCCCCCGGGGAAGGCAGTGGACCCCAGCCCGCTGGAGGGGCTGCAGGAACTGCGACATGTGGCCCTCCTCCAGGGAGGGGGCCCCGAAGCCACTGGCCGGGCTAATTCTACTCAGGGAGGGGCCCAAGGGGAGAGGACCACAGGGGAGGGGAGTGAGGAGAGGGCGCAAGGGCCCTCGCGGGGGGCT
>NW_005370419.1:664496-665248 GCF_000412655.1 Myotis brandtii
GCAGAGGGTCCTAGGCCTCCCGGACTGGGGGGAGCCGTGCTCCCGGCCCAGAGCTGCCTGCAGGACGAGGTGCTCCTGGGCTCCCAGGATCCCGGGTGCAGGCGGGGGCTGGGGCCGCCCTGCAGGGTGGTGGAGCCTGAGGGCCAGGTCTCTGCTTAGTGTGAGGGGATCCCAGATGGCCCCCAGCTGCTGGGTGCCTTGCCAGGGAAAGCCCCCTCATCCCCTGAGGGAGCCCCCGGGGGTGCACTACATTGATATTCATAGAAAGAGCCCACCCAGGCCTCGGCTCGCGGCCTGTCCTGCCGTGTAAGGACCCTCCCCCAGCGCTGCGGGGTGATACAGCGAACGTTCCCGTACAGTAGTTTCCCCGAGGGCCGCTGGGTCACGCCGTGTCCCCTGCCCGGGACCCACCGCCGCGCGGAGGGGAGTACACCAGGGAGCCCATGCCAGAGGGACCCCAGGAGGGCCTGGTGCGGGTGGGGCTTGGAGCTAGAGGAGAGGCAGGTGCCGGACCCCCTGAGTGAGGCTGAGGGCGAGCGAGCAGATGCTGAGCGCCGTGTGTGGCCCGCGGTCTGTGCGTGAGTGCCTGCTGGACCCGCACCCACTCCCTGAATGATCGCCCACGTGCAGACTCGCGTCCTGGGGGGCCGGGCAGCTGCTGGCCCAGGGCAGGCCGAGCAGCCACCAGGGTGTTTGGACCGAGTGAACTGCCACCACTGGGCATCCACCCCACCCTCTCCTCCTGGACCCCC
>NW_005370419.1:666043-667542 GCF_000412655.1 Myotis brandtii
GTCTGGGAAGGTGAGGGGGCCCCGCCCTCGCTGCCCCACCCCCACCAGCAGGACCTTAGCTTGCCCGCACCGGCTCCAGGCCAGGGCGCTCCATGCCCCTTCGACTTGCCGGCATACCTGCCCCCCCTGCCAGCTGAACCCCGACCTCCCCCTGCCCCACCAGCCGCTGCTGCCTTCACTTTCCTCCCATCTGTGGAGCCCCTGCAGCCCAGCCTGCGCCTCTCCTGGTTGGGGATCCCCCAGGCTTGGGGTGCAGCTGTCCTTGTCTGCCCTCGCCCCCCCCCCCACTGAGTGGGTCGCCCCGTGGCACCAGCTCGGTGGCCGGGCCGCGTCCCCGGAGGTTTTTGCTGGCCGCTCCTCGGTCACGCACTCATGTCCGTGCGACGCGGGATCCCTAATCTGAACCCGTGACCGTGTCTGACCTGCTCAGTTTCATGGTCAAATTGTCAGATCTGGGGGGCGGGGGGGGGCTGGCCCACATGTGCCCTTGGAACCCAAAGGACCCCAGGTTCACCCAGGGAACGGCGGGGTGCCTGCAGGCTTCGCCTGAGGCGGGGGGGTGCTCAGGGACGACTGAGCAAGGGGAGGGCAGAGGGGCTTCCTAGGGGGACAGTGGCCCCAAGAGAAGGGGAGACCCTGCGGAACTTTTAGCCAAAATGCGGCTTGCAGAGCCCTGCCCCGGCTGCAGGGGGCGCTGCCCCTGGAACCAGCCGACGCTCCGAGGAGCCCAGTCCTCCGCGGGGGCATTCACAGCACAGTTTGGGGTGCTAGGGGTGCTCGTTGCTGCTGGGTGTCCTGTTCCCTGGCTTTCGGAGGGCGCAGCTGGCGTATGTTCTGGAAGTCACAGCTGCCTGCTGACCCCTGTGTAACCCTCAGGGCCCCTTCCGGCCGTGGCTCCTCCTCGCTCGGCCTGCCCATGCCTGCGGACTCCCATCTCGGCTGCCAGCCCCTGAGAGACGCTGGCTGGGCTCTGACCCTGTACTGGGCCACCCCTCCACCCGACCCCCCCCCAAGGGCTGTGGCACCCAGGTTTTCAAAATTCTGGGGGTGGCGCAAACACATGGGCAGTGTGTTCAGAGTGTGACAGCCCCGGTCCTTCCTAAACGGGGTATGCCTGACCCCCCCTCATCCTTGGTCCTCACATCTCGGGGGGCCGGCAGCCTTGGGGTTCTGGGCCGTGCTGAGAAGCAGGCTGCTCTGAGGGGTGGTGTGTGCCCGCTGCCCACACGCACACTCCCCGTCTCTACTCCACAGAGGAGGAGGCCGTGCTGACCTTCAACCTACAGCGCCTGGCCACGCTGGCCTCTGGACCCCTAAGACCAAGCCTGTGAGTGGGGGGCCCTGAGCACCCGTCCTGGCTGCCCACCTGTCCCACCTGGGGTCCTGGCGGCTCACGGCCCCTGTGCCCCTGCCCACCAGGTATGCCCCCTGAAGGCTGCCATCGACCAGCTGGACACGCAGGAGGTGGAGCTGCGCGTGCAGCTGGCGGAGCTGCAGAG
>NW_005370419.1:668706-670133 GCF_000412655.1 Myotis brandtii
TGTGAAAGCCTCTTTATCGGCTTATAAAGCCGTTGGTCACGCTGCGGCGCTGCTCACGGCCGCCGCGATGTTATTATCCATTACCCGCCCGACGCGCACTCCCGGCCGGCATAATTGTCCTTCTCGGCTACAAATTGCCGCTCCCGGCAGGCCCATTTGCATAAATCCTCCAGCTCCTCCAGACGCGATTGGCGCACGCGTGCGCGCACGGCATCAATCCTGATGATTTGGTAATAATAGTTAAATCGGCACTAAATGGTTCCTTCAATTAAGACAGAGGCAAAAAATTAATCTCCGGGCTTCATGTCACAAAACATTAGCGAATGCAGGGAAAGTGGCAGGGTGGGCGCTCGCCCGCCGCGGAAGCCCCCAGCCCTGGTAGCCCATCCGGGCTTGCACTGCAGGCACCTTCTCCCCTGACCCAGAAGCCAGGCCCAGCCAGAGGACAGGGGCCTCGGGACAGGGAAGGAACCGAGTCCAGGGCCCGCCCTCCCTGAGAACCAGGGCTCCCTCCTGCCCTCTCTCCACCCCACGCTGGGGCCCTGTCGCAGCTGGGCCCAGGCAGGAAGTGGGGGGCTGGGGTCCCAGGGCCAAGGTGGCTGCCGGCCAGCTTCCCTCTGGCCTATCCTCTGGGCCGAAAGGTCTGGCCACACAAGGCCAGGCCCCCGCCAGGCCCCTCAGCCCCATCTGTGACTCATTACAATTACCAGCTATGGATGGGGGAGGAAACAAGCTCATGACCCACCCCACAGCCCCATCCAGCAAAGGACAGGCAGCCAAGCTCCCAGCCTCGCCTGTGGGGTTCGGGGAAACTGAGGCCTGGATCGGCAGCTTCCCAGGCGGTGAGGCGCAGGGCCCCTCCCTCAAGGCCCAGGACTGAGGGCAGACAGAGGACAAAGCTCTCAGGCAGAGCCCAGCGGGGGCCCTGGGGGCTGGAAGGCGGAGTGTGGGCATGATCGCCCACCGCTGCCCACCAGGCTCATGGCAGCAGATGTGGGGAGTGGGCCGTTCCGGGAGCCCCGCCCAGTGCCTCTGGTCCCAGCAGCTGGACGGGCGCTCATGGGCCTCAGCCTTGCGGAAAGGCCGTGATCACCAGCTCCATTGTCCAGGTGGAAAGACTAAGGCACGACCCACCCACACAGTGGCCCAGCCGACACGGCCCTGGCGCCCGAGCATGGAGCTGCCCCTCCCTGGCCAGGGACGGAGGGGACTGCTGGGGAGGCAGGTGCCAGGGCTCAGCACAGCCCACCCCCCCACGCCCCTGGCAGCTCCGTGTGCCCTGAGGAGCCTTGGCCGAGAAAGAAGTGGGACCCTCCCCGGGACCCACCATGGCGCCCCGGATGCCACCTCGGGTCTGTGAGGGGGCGAGGCCAGATGGCCAGGTATGCCTGCCTCCGGCCTGTGCCCACCTGCTCCCCACGCCCCCA
>NW_005370419.1:671082-672151 GCF_000412655.1 Myotis brandtii
CGGGCAGCCACGAGGGCGACAGGGAGACACCCAGGTTCCCGGGCCCGCCTGCAGGGGCCACGGCGCACGAGGCAGGCAAGTCACCGATGCGATCGCCACCCAGGGACCTCTGGCCTCAGTCACTCAGAAGAGGGTGGGCAGTGGCTGGGACAGGACCCCACCCCCACCCCGGGGCAGAGCCAGCAGCCCCCAGTGCCCACCTCCCCCTTCACCCCCACGGAGGGCCACGGGGAGGAAGAGTGCCCGGATGCATCCTGGAAAGGAGCTAAAAATAGCCCTCTGCGGCTCCAGCCCCTCCGGCGGCCGGACAGGCTGACCTGGGGTTATCTGACCCCCAGACCAGGAGCCTGAGAAAACAGACACTTCCTCCGCAGCCCCGCCCCAGGCCCCGCCCCAAGAGAACAAAGAGAGAGGAAGCAGGAAGCCGGCCAGGGCAGGAGGAGCAAGGGGGAAAGGGCTGCCCTGGGCAGGGGGTCCCCCACCCGCAAGGCATGCGCCCCACTGCTGAAGCATGAGAAAGGGAAACAGCCCGGGCCGGTTTGCTCAGTGGATAGGGCGTCGACCTGCAGACTGAAGAGGTCTGGGTTCGATTCCATCGCCGGCCCTGGTCAGGGCAGGTGCAGAAGGCAGCCGGTTGGTGTGTCTCTCTCACATCAGTTTTCTGTCTCCCTGCCTCCTTTCCACTCTCTCTAAAAAAAAACAAGTGTTGGCTGTCATCATGCAATTTCAGTTTTTAGAAAAAAGGGAAACTGAGGCAGGGAAAGGAAGGTGAGAGAGGCATCGCCCCTCCCCATCCCTGTCCAGACACCTCACCTGGACACCTGGCCCAGGTGCCTTCTCCCAGAGCAACCCCAGGGATGACGGTGACGGGGCTGCACACACACACACACACACACACACACACACACATACACACACGAGTGATCAGCTCCCCACCCCCACCCCAACGGTGCTGCTCAGACTCCCTCACCCGGACCCTCCCCCCCAGGCAGTGGCTCCGACATCGAGAGCTGCGAGGGCCTCCTGGGGACAGAAGTGCCCCCCAAGGAGCCGGGGCCGGCCCTGCACG
>NW_005370420.1:0-782 GCF_000412655.1 Myotis brandtii
CCCATCTGGACAGCAAGCGAACCCCCTGATGGCCTGGGCGGCCCTTGTCCTGTTCCGGTGCAGATGGCAGGGGCTCGGGCTCCCACTTTGCAGAAGCCTTTAATGAGGCGGGTGGGTGGGGCATGCTGTCTCAGCTCGGTGGAGGAAGGGGCCTCGTCCTCTCTCCCACCTTTCTCAAGGTTCCTTCGCCCAGGACTATTTGTGACAAGTCACAAGCTCATTTCCGTCCTTCTTACCTGGACAGAGGCAGCCAGGTATGCAGACGCCCCGGGACTGAAAGGCGCCCGCAAAGGTGATCCCCGTGGGGTCTGTGCCCCTCCCCCACCGTGGGCTCCCCGACCATCAGCTTTCCTCGTTCCGATTCCATTCCCCAACTCACAGCGTGAAGCGGCGGGTTCCCAAAGCAGAAGCACGAGCAACAAGACCGGGCTGACACCTTCAGACCCAGACCCCTCCATCTCGACCCTCAAAAATAGTGCGTATCCACAAAGGAAATTCCATCACTGCTACAAGGTGCTGGGACAAGACTTGTGAGGACCTTAGGGGCGGAATATCCCAGCTGGCGCCCGTCTTTGGTCATTCCGCATTGGCCCGGCCCGCCTGCGCCCCGCCCCCGTCCTGCCTTGTGCCCCGCCTCCTCTCCCCGCCTTTAGCCCCGTTTAGTGCCAAGTTTGACCAAACCGCGTCCTGCCTTTAGCCCATTCTGGGCCAAGCCCCTCAGTCTCCAAAGCGACCGACAGCTGCTCCCCATCGAGCTCCAAGGCAGAGGCAGCTCCCTGGGA
>NW_005370420.1:1441-6861 GCF_000412655.1 Myotis brandtii
AAAAATAGAAAAAGAAAGAAAACAAATGCAGGGGGATTGATCCTGACACCAGAAATGTTGCACCAGCAGGACTCAGCTCATACCCATTGCTTCACGGGGTGTCCCTGGTGGCCTCCTTGGGGCAATGAATCCAGTCTACAGAAAGGACGGGAGCACTGGCCTACCTGTGGGTCCCACATCCTCTCACATTCACTCCAGCCTGAACTCACAGGCCAAATAAAACCACTGATACATGGAAGGTCTTGTGAAATGGACAGTGTTTCAGTGGCTGGGCTGGGGGAGGAGCAGTGACTAGGGAGGGGCAGTGGCTTCCGTGAGACAGGGGAAGTGAGTGCCTGGACTGTGGGGTGTGACCCTCTGGCAAAGCTGCTGGGAAGGCCCAGGGGGAGAGCAAGGGGGTGTTGGAGGTGTTAACATAAAAAAACCATTGAAACCTGTAAAGAATTTTTGTGAGTTTATTTGAGCCAAACTGTCGACATATGCCGGGAAGCAGAACCTCAAGGAATTGAGATAATGCTCCGGAGAATGGCAGGGTTACATTCGTATTTATACATTGCAATCAAAGGAGTAACATAGGTGGGCTACGATTTAAGGAGGTGGGATTAAGCGAAGCGGGGAAACTCTAGGATAGGTTAAAAAGTAAAATGATGGACACATACTTAGGTGGGTGCAGGAACAATTAACATGATAAATGAAAGAATCTGGGGCATCTGTCCTAGGCCCAGCACACCTGGCTGTGTCCCAGGGGCTCCAGATACAGGGAAGTCACAAGTTACCCAGACATCCCAAGGATATGTTATCTTAGATGCAAAAACACAGATAGGCTCAGTGAGGTAAAGGTTGACCTTATCAGTGAAGATATCGGTTTAGGGCGTAACTGCCCACCATAACTGCTTTTAGTGAAAATTTAATTTCAGACCATCCTTTGTGGTTATTTCAGGTCTCTGAGTCTGCTAGGCTGCCATGCAGGCCTTCCCTGAACTTGTCAGGTCAGCGTGTGGCCCCTTTCGTCCACAGAGGGTTTGCCTGGGAAAGCGGTGTGAGCGGAGCTGGGTATCCAGTCCCCTGTGGGTCGTGACCCTCCGTGAACATCCCTGGTCCCCAGGACGACCCTGGGCTGGGGCCCTCTTCCCAGGGAGGGCGGGGACTGTGGGGTGGGGGTTGGGCGTTGGCAGCATTTCCTGCTCCCGCCCCGCACCCGTGACCCCGCCCCTTCGCCCAGCATCACTCTGTAGCCCAAGTGCTCCAGATACAGGCCTGAGTCTCTGTTTCCTGTCCCTGGCCTCGCCTTGCCTGGTACACGGGAGGGGAGCTGAGCAGGACGTGGTAGCACCCACCCCCGGGACGGTTCTGAACCCCCGTGGGTGTCCTGGTCTCTGTAACAGAGCGCTCCCTCACCCCCATTCTGCCGCCTTCCCTCCCGCAGGTTCCATTCCGGCTTCACCGCCTGTTATGCCCAGATTTCAGGATCCCCAAGAAACCACACCAGGGAGCCAGCCATGTCCGATGCAAAAGCATAAGAGTCTGTATTCCAGCTACCTGGGCTCCCACACCTCGCAGACACAGCAGCAGGAAGCAAAGAGAGAGAACTCTGTGTGGAGAGGGGTTTTATAGGGGGTTGGAGTAAGGGGAGGAGAAAGGGCTGTGGGCCTTGCCGATTGGCCAGGCGCAAGTCGGTGTCTTGTTCCTGGTTGTGGCTAGCAGAGGCTTAGACTTCCGGGAAGAAGCTCCTTGCCAAGCACATGGCCAAGGTAAGATGGAGGGCATAGCATTTACACTGGGGCAAGATGGAGGGCGTAGCCCTTACCCGGGGGCATGATGGAGGGCCTAGCCCTCGCCCTTTCATGCCGAGCTCCGCCCAGGGACAGTCCTGTCGTAGAAGCGGGGCCAGGAGGACCGGACCCAACTTGATGCCCACAGTCCACGCCATGGGGACCTGGGAACCGAGGGCGACCCAATGTGTCAAGGAGCCGCATCCATAGGGTCCAAGGAAGGAATAGATTCCGAGCGTCGTCCTGCCCCTGCCCCTCCGGGCTGCCCCTCCCCAGGCCGGGCCCCTGCTCCTGGGGGCGAAGTGCCCAGCATTTCCATCCCTTCTCCTCGGGACCCCAGACCGTTTCCTCCACCCCAGTCTCCTGGCCACATACTACTTTCGGTCTCCTTCCCAAGTTCACAATCATTCCTTCTTTTCTTAAAAGACTCAGGGTTTTCTACTTCCTCCCCCACCGCCCTGCGCGTTAGGCGGGGAGGCGGCGGAGGCGGGGGCGGAGGCGGAGGCGAAAACCTTTCTCCCTCCGCCTCCCCCGCCGCAGGCTCCGCCCCCCCCGCCGCAGGCTCCGCCCCCGCCCCTGCGCGTTAGGCGGGGAGGAGGCGGAGGCGGAGAAGAAGGCGGTGGTGGCGGGTGCAGGATGGGGCGCTGTTCTGGCTCTGGAGCCGCTGCACAGTTGGGAATCTCCTGCAGCTCATTAATTGTGTGAGTAAAAACCAAGTCACATCCAAAATTCCATCAAACCGGCACATATAAGTCACAGTTTACTGAAAAAGAGCCAGCAGCAATGGATCGAGAATCCAACAAGGCTGCCTGGCCCAAACCAGCGGGAGGATATCTGGTGAGTATTAGCTGCCACCCTTAACCTGTCAGTCCCGAGGCCCTGAGGAGCCAGGGTAGTCCTGGGCCGCTGACGACTTGCTGTGTGACCTCGGGCAGGTTTAACAAACTTCTGAGGAGCAGATTGCGTCCTCACCAGTCCATGAGGGTGGCGGACTGGACGCCCCTCGGGGGTGCCCAGCCCACAGATGACCACATGCGATTCCAACACTCACCACCAGGTGGCAGAAGAGCCTCGCCTTAGCCACTGACACACCAAGCAGGCAGCACACATTGAGCCTGTCACTAAGGTCACCTTCATGGGTCCACACAGTGGGAAGCAGAGGCAACACACATCTGGGCTGTTCACTGCCTCCCCCTCCATGGAAAAGGCACGGGGTCTTCAGGGGCTTGGGGAGACCAGAGCTGAGCGCCCCCACCAGGAGCAGGAGGCCTCAGTGTTCACCCGACTCCCTAAGGTGGGGAGGAGACAAGGCCTGGGGCCCACAGCCTCAGGGCAGGGGTGGCTCAGCCAGGGGCCCTGGCAGGTGCACCGTGACCACAGAGAGGGTGAGGTGGGTGGCCAGATGGGGCAGCCAGCGGACATTGTGGCTGCATGGGCTCTGCCTGTGTGGTCAGGCCGGGTAAAGGGTCCTCTCCCGGGGAGCCCAGTAGACAGCCCTCAGGCGGTGCCCTCCTCTTTCTGGAACAAACTAGACCCCAGAAGGGAGGACACACACACAAAAATTTCCCAGAGTGATTCTTTTTCCACAGGCAGTGACACCGTGCTCTGTCATTTTAAGTGGAAAGCAACGAACACACACACACAGACACACGCACACATGCACACACCCCTGTGTCTCCATCACTCTGGACCTGGCCCCCATCTAAAGAAGGGCCCCCTCACCCCTGTGGGAGTTTCCCCAGACTCCTCCTACCCCCACCTGCCCCCTCCTTCCAGCAGGAAGGCCCCCACTCTTGCCAGTTAATCCAAATCCATAAAGAACATGGGGTGCCCCGTGTGGGAGGCAAAAGTGGCCTCTGCATTGGGTCTGGGCCGGAGTCTCTGAGCTCCTCCCTCCTCCCTCCTCCCGAGTCCGAGTCTCCTCAGACGGGCTGTCCTCACAGACGCCCTCACTGTTACGCAGCCTTGCCTGTCATTGAACCAAAAGTAGGGGGCAGGGTCCTGTTGGGTCCGGCTGCAGCCATAACTGAGCTGTCCTTAGATGCCCGTGGCCTTGTGGTCACTGCAGTTCTTTTTTATTTTCCTTGGGATAAAACATTATGTAAACATGAAAAATAAGATTTAATTTTTTCTGTGAGCATATACTGCATTTCTGTTTTAAAATTTAGTGATGTAACAAATGGATAAGAGCAAATGATTTAAGTGCAAAAACTAAAATATAATTTTAAAAAATCTAGTGCATACCTCTACAAAATGGAGGCGATAAGCCAGAATGCTCATACTGTTCACCTCCACCACTGTCCGAGCTCCCAGCACTGTAAGGATGCAACAGCTATTTATTGTTCTTGAATAAGTATTGGCATTAAAATGAACTCATTTATTTCCCAAACTTGCTGTAATGAGATATGAAACTTTCATAATTAAAAAAAAGTAAGTATATAAAAATGAGACTAATTTTACAACTCAAAACCATAAGAGGGGAAAGGAGCATTGCTGTTGTTTATATCAAATGTCAGATCTGCAATAAATTATAATTACAAACAGGAACACCATCTCATTTATACGACTGGAATTTTTAATATATATTTTATTGATTTTTTTACAGAGAGAAATGGAGAGGGATAGAGAGTTAGAAACATTGATGAGAGAGAAACATCAATCAGCTGCCTCCTGCACACTCCCTACTGGGGATGTGCCCGCAACCAAGGTACATGTCCTTGACCGGAATTGAACTTGGGACCCTTCAGTCCGCAGGCGGACGCTCTATCCACTGAGCCAAACCGGTTAGGGCACGAATGGAATTTGAAGTTACTGGTGGGGCAAGGGGGAGGAAGGACATAGAATTCTTTTCCATTTGGAATGACAAGGCTTATCTATAACACTTCAACGTTTCCGGCGACTCTGAAATTTGTAAATAGCAGGGGAGTTCACCGTTTCTTTCTTCACCTTCACCTTCCGAGTTTTATCCTATAAAAGAGTAAAAGGTTACCAGTACATAGCAGGAGAGGCTTTTGTAAAACAGGGAAGTTCGTAACTACCTATTAGGAAACCCCTCATTCTGCCCTTGTCAAAGTGCAGGAGAGACGAGCCCCACCCCAAGGCAACCCCAGGAGGCACGAATCAACTTCCCCGCTGGGCACCTAGTGTGTAGAGATTCTTGGGAAAACTGAGAAGGTACTCAAATCATTTTTTTGGGGGGGTAGGGCTTATTCTCTCACAAACCCCAGTTGAGAAAGGCACAACTCAATGATCTGCAAAGCTGAAGAATTTGACATTTAGAGGAATCATAATATGAAAGGGGCATCTTATATTCCTCAGTTCTGTTATTTATCTACACAATGTTGCCTATTTTTAAACACCAATGAGAGACACCCACTGTTTTGTTAACCTGTTTAAATGTTAAAGATAGCTGCTCATAAGCTATAAAGTTCATATGCTACCCGATCCTACCCTTTGCTGTTCCAGAGCACTGACTAATAAGCCTCTTATTACCTTCTTAATCAAGGCACATTTCAACACTGTCAGAGTAGCAGACACTGGCTCAAACCGCTGCCCCTGAGGAGCAGACATTTTCACCGGGGTTGATTTACACACAGCTGAAATCCAGCCTCAGTTAAGACCTTCACAAGGGGAAAAAAAAAAAAAAAA
>NW_005370420.1:11736-14065 GCF_000412655.1 Myotis brandtii
GCATCACCTGGGCGGGTTCAGAGCTGCACACCTGCTGCTGCCGGGTCTCCGCTGGCCGGCCCTCCCTCACCCTCACCTCATCCATCTCTAGTCACTCTCCCCTAGGGCACCCCCAGACAGTCCTGGGCCACCAGAGCCAGGCCCCACCCCCTCTTGGGTACCTGGCTGTTCCCACTACAAAAAGATGAGGGTGGCCAGTGTCCCCCAAAACTGCTGGCCCTTGCACCCCTCCCAGAGTGCTTTATAAATATAGATTCCCAGGCCCCACCCAGACCCCCCGGATGGAAGTGTCAGGGCTGGAGGCCAGGAGTCTGTGCTCTTAATAATTCCCCAGGTGATGCCTGTGGCCAGGCAACCTTGGGAGGTTCTGGAATAGCCGTGGCCGCCTCCCTGGGCAGAGGAATGACCAGGGAGAGGTCTCTCTGAAGCTGCCTCTCTGATCCCAGGCCCACCCTCTCCTCCCACCCAAGATGAGACTTGAATGTAGTCACGTGGTTTTGGAGCAAGAATGAACCAACCCCCTCCTGGACCCTGGTTTCCAGCTTAAGCAGCAGTAGCAGGAAAAGCATTCACTGAGCGCCTACTGTGTGCCAGGTGCTGTGCCAACCACATTGGAGCCTGGTTCCCCCCAACCAGCCCCCATTGAAGCTGCCAAGGGGCTCGACTGTTAAGGGGGAGATCCCGGTTTTGGAGCCGAGTCCTTTGTCTGGTGTCCCAACCGGTGATGTCCTGGCCAGGACCCGCGCCATCTGCCTGACCCCAAGGCAGGACTCAACCCCTCCCTGGTGAGTATTAGGTGTCACCCTTAACCTGTCAGTCAGGAGGCACTGAGGAAGCCAGGGTAGTCCTGGTCTGCTGATGAGTGCTGTGTGACCTCGGGCAGGTTTATCAACCCTTCTGAGGATCAGATTGCCGTCCTGTCCAGTTCATGAAGGTGATGGATAGACCCTCTCTAGTGGGTGCCCAGCCCACAGATGATTACATGCGATTCTAACTTTCCCCACCAGGCGGCAGCAGAGTCATATCCTTGGCCAAGGACTCCAGGAAGGCAGCAGACATTGAGCTTGTCACTAAGGTCACCTTCAGGTGGGAAGCAGTGCAACACACATCTGCAGAGGGCCTGCTTGCTGCGGCTTGGCTGGAGATGCAGAGCTCTGGGAGACGCACCCTGGCCCCAGGGAGTGGGGTCCAGCCCTGGGAGACTGGAACAGGGAGACACAAAGAGCCGCACAGGGAGCCAGTGGTATTTCTGTACAATAAGCAGTATTTGTTCCATTTACTTGTTTGTAAAATCATTTGAAAAAGGAGAAGTCCCTTCTGGCAGATGAGCACTGTGCTAGGGCCCCCCAGGGTCCCTGTGCCGGAGGACGGAATACAACAGCCCTCCCTGCCACCAGCCTCCGGGCTCCCCTGGCCTCTCTCTCCCAGGAAGGCTCAGAGCAGCTTCTGGTCTGTCCTGTCCACAGAGGCCTGTGTGGGGCAGGGCAGGGCAGGGCAGGGCGGGAATCAGCCCTGGCAGCAGCCCCAGAGCCTGACACAGGCGGCAGTGACCTGGGTCAAAGGCCCTGCCAGCCAGATGTTGGGTGTGTCCGCCTGGGAGCGGGCTGAGACCCAGAGGCTGTGCACAGGTGTTAGATGCAGTTAGAAAGGGAAAGCAGCCCGGGCGCTGAGGGGCAGGACAGACATCCTCAGGGCAGGGCAGCCTCCTCCGTGGGGCAGGCCTGTCACCCAACACCCACCTCTGCCTTCATGATAGGGGAGGATGAAAAGGGGAGCCCCACTCAGGCTGGGGGCTGGGAGTGGGGTGGCCTGGCCAAAGGCTGCAGACTCCAAGTAACCCCCGTCAAGGCGAGCTCCCCAGCCTGTGGTTCCAGGAGGGAGGCTCTGCTGTTGTGGGATTTCCCCCAGGATCGGGGATTGAGTTGTAGGGGCAGCGGAGGCAGCGGGCCCCACACCCGGTGCGCAGGCTGCTGTCAGGGACACAGCAGAATGGAAGATCTGCACATATGCACACGCCCTAACACACAAAGCTCACACGCACACTCAAACACACAGACATGCCAAGCACAACACACATGCACACGTGTACACACACAGCAACACACGCACACAATGCATACACACCCACACGCATGCACATCAGCACACACTCTCCACACACAAACACATATACACACATATACATGTGTTTGCACTCACACACATGCCTTCAACAGCCAAGGCAAGCTCTAGGCCATTGATGGCGAACCTATGATACATTTTTTTGGTTGATTTTTCTTTGTTAAATGGATATTAAATATATAAAATAAATATCAAAATATAAGTGTTT
>NW_005370421.1:0-5271 GCF_000412655.1 Myotis brandtii
GGGTGCAAGCAGAGGCTGCCAAAGAAGGCTGAGCCACAAGTGAGTTATTTGGGGGTAATGTTTAGTAGGTCTTGTACCAGGACCTGTATTCGGCATCTTCTGTGCATTCATAGCGGCTAAGGTTCTATGGCCTGGAACTAGAGTGCATGGCTCACATGCAAACTCTACCTACTACTAACTATATAGCTGTTACTTAACCTCTTGTGTTGCTATTTCTTCCTCAGTAGAGTAGTGATAGTGACAGCACATCATGGGGTTGTTCTGAAGATCAAAAGAGGTAGCTCATGGAAAGCACTTAGAACAGTGTTTGGCACTGAGTAGATGCAAGCTGTCACTGTCAGGTATGGTGGACAGACTCACAGGTGATCCCCATCTCCTGGTCTTCATGCCCTCATGCAATCCCCCTCCCCCCCGCATGAGTGACTTGCTTCTAACCCATAGAATATGGCAAAGTTGATGGATGGTTATGTCACATTACATAAGATTTCATCTTTGCAGAATGGAATTGGAGGCTGTCCTTGAAGGCTTGATGAAGTAAGTGGCCATATTGGAGAAGGATGTGTGGCCAGCAATTGTGGTGACAGCTAGGAGATAAGGGCCATCTCTAACGGACAACCAACTAAAAGCCAGAGCCTTTGGTCCTACAACAGCAAAGAAGTAAAGTCTGCCAACAATCTGAGTGAGCTTGGAAGCAGATTCTTCCCCAGTTGTGCCTCCAGCTGAGAACACATCCCGCTGACACCTTGATTGTAGCCAGTGAGTCCTTCAGATGTCCCAACTAAGCTGTGCCCAAACACCTGGCCCATGGAAATGATGAGAAATGTGTGTTAAATCCATGAAGTTGGTGGTAATTTATTAAAATTTATGCAGAAATAGACAACTAGTAATATATCAGCTAAGTACTATTATGGTTCCCATTTTACAAATGGAAAGCTAAGGTTTGGAGAAGGTGAGCATCATTCCCCAGGTCACACATCTAATTAGAGGCACAGCCTGAACTCAAGCCGAGGATTGTCTAATTTCAGAACCCTTGCTGTTAATCCCCACACCGGGCTGCCTCCAGGGTAGCCAGCTTATCCTGTCACCAGCCCCTTCAGGCTCTTTCCTCTGTTCCTTGCCTTTCCTCTTCTTCCTTCTCCTCTTCATCCTCCTTCAACCTCTTGTCCTTCTCCCTCAACTTCCTTTCTCCCATTCTCCCCCTTCTTCCCTTTCTTCCTCTTCCCCACTCTGGGGTAGTTGCTTTGTAACAGTCCCTAACTTCCCAAACCTCTCCCTGCAGGGTGCTCCCTAGGCTCATCCTTAACAGAAATAAGTAGGGGGTCTACAGCACCTCCAGCCCACCTGGCCGGGACCTAGATACCCTCAGCCCTCACCCTGACTCAACAGAGAGCCTGGGTTCTTCTTCCAAAGAGCCAGAGGCAGAGGTACCCAAGGCAGGGCTCCAAGGCTCAGGGACAGCCCATCACACTTGCCCCAAGCCCGTGCCTGCAGCTCAGGGCGCAGAACAGGGAAGCAGTCTCCAACCCCCTCAACTCCCCTCTGCTCCAGGCCCTCTGCAGGTCTCTGGCCCCACCTCCCTTAGCAGGAAAGAAAGAGGCACCTCTTTAAAGATGGAACAGAATAAAATATAGATAAGCATTAGTCAAATGAAATTAATGCCTCCAATATTGTTTTGGGCTTGCTCATATGCATCAGGCGTTTATGAAATTGCAGTTTATCATGGGGGGATATTGCAGTTATATATTAGCTGACTGTCTGGTGGCCACTCCAACAGCTCTCTCTGGACCCCGGGTCGCCCTTCACAGGCAAAGTCAGCGTTGCTGACATCCATCTCCTTCCTCTGCCGACACATCCCCAGATGCTGATAAAAGGCCTTGCCCCCAACAACATATGAATATTTAAATGACAGTTAATTATTCAGCATATAATGATATTATTAGCACCTACTTCATTGCTGGCTGTGGGCCCAGCTCAGCCTTGCCCCACACTAAGGGGTACCATGTTTCCAAAACCCAGGCAAGCCCCATGTCCACTGCTTTTTAGGCCCATTATTATTTGGAGGAGATGTCAACTCACAAACATGGTTGTCAGAATCTCCCCTACCTGCTCTGTGTCAAGCCATGTGCTGGGTCCAGGGAGGAGATTTAACCAACATAGTCTCCATTCACGAAGTGCTTACATCCTGTGGGATTCCCATTCACCCTGCCCAGCATTTCACATGAGCATTATGGGATTTGCAGAACAACCTTATGAAGTTGGGACCATTGCTAACCCTCTTTCCTTGCAAATAAGGAAACCAAAGCTTAGAGAGGGGACGTGGCATGCACAAGGTCACACAGTAAATGATGGAGCTGGATTCAAACCTGGGCAGCCTGACTCCAGAGCCCTCACCCTACTAGCCATGAGCAAGCTTCTGCTCCCAGATGACAGGGAAGAAGTGCTGCAACAGAGGCACAAGAAAGGCTCTGAGACCCGGAAGTGGGGATGAATTCGGATGCAGATGAAGCAGGAGAGGCTTCTGGGAAAAGCAGTATTGCAGCTGGACCTTGAGCAATGAATGGGCATGAAGTAGGGGATGGGAGTGGAGAAGACATCCCAGACAGGGGGAACAGCACATGCAAAGGTGCAGAGGAGGGAAGATGCTTTGAAAATAGTGAGACTCTGGAATGAAGAAAGCACAAGACTTGTATGGGGTCATCACTGATGTTTCTATCGCTATCTCTCCCTCTCCCTTCCTCTCTGAAATCAATAAAATATATTTTTTTTAAAGAGAGAGAATACATGACCACTAAACCTTATTTCATTCTTTCAATGTGAACTTCAAGAAAAATTCTAAGAAATTAGGATGCATTTCTGATATGTTACAATATTAAGGTACAGCCCCGGGATATATTCTTGCAAACAATGTTTGATTCGAATTGAATTAAGCTTTTAGAACTAACTTCCAGTTTACAGGATAAATGGGTGAAGGAGAAACAAGTTAAATGACACCAGGCGGAGACAATCGGATAAATTTGGCATCTAGAATTTTCTATACAAGAAAACTAGCCTCCGCTCTTCAAAGAAGAAGAAGAAAAAAAAAAAGCTAAGAGAATGATCATAGATTCTAAAAGACCAAATGCAAAACATATACTTTGATTGGATTCTAGCTCAAAATTTTTTGTAAAAGACAGCTATAAAAAGTATTTTAGGACAATTGGAAAACATGAACATGAGCTGGAAACTGACTGTGGCATGGAATTACTGTTAATTTCTCATGTGCAATAACGGCAGTGTGCGTATGGAGAAGCGTACCTTCTTCGCAGTAGAAGCACAATAAGCACTGAGGGGTGAGGTGTCATGGCGTCTACAACTTATTCTCAAACACCATCCCAAAGAGAGAGATGGAGCAAATGTGGCGAAATGCTGACCTAGATGCGAGATTTGTAGATAATAATTGAACTATTCTTTCAGCTTGTCTATAAGTTTGAAAACTTCCAAAGTAAAATGCTAAGGGATGGGGTAGGGTCGGGGAGAAAACCCAGAGAGTAGATCGAGAGCTTCGGAAGCAAACTCAGCCAGCTACGGAGCCCTGCCTGGCCCCATGTGATCGGGGAGGAGCTAGGGGACCCCATGTGGCCAGGCAGGAAGGGCGAGGTCTGCATCACTGCTGGAGGCAGTCCCCTTCCGGCTCTGGCTCTAGCTGGGGAAGGCAGGAGGGCAAAGGGTTGGGGCCCAGCTGCAGCCTTCCTCCCCCACCCCACCCCTTCTTGGAAAAATCAGCTCCCCAGGCATCAAGGAAGGCCCTGTCCCCGGGGTGGCCGGAGCAAGAAGCATCCTGTGAAGTTCACTGCTCCCTGGCCAGGAGGTGACCATGACCACCAGCTCCTTGGGACAAACATGCTTTTGTTTTGGCTTGCCTGAGCTTTTGGTCCCTGGTGTGAGAGATGCTGTTGGTTCCCATTTCCAAATGCTCCTGCAGCAACTTCCCACCTCGTTATTTCTGCAGGATGGTGGGGGAACCGCTGTCTGGACCAAGGGGCTCTTTTGGGGAATTGGGGAAATGTTTAGGAGTCACAGGGGTAGAACCTAGCTAAGAACTTGGGACACAGCAGATGAGAGAGGGCTGCTGGGCCTGGGTAAACTGTGAAGGGAAAGATGGAATTTCATCTGTCTAAGAGGCTGCTGGAGGCTCCATGCAGCCTGGGTCCCTGAGGCATCAGCCAAGTCTCAGAATCCATGGGAGGAGCTAGGGGACCCACTGATGTAGGGTCCTTGATGACCTGCATGAAGACACATAAAGAGGCTGGACCAACGCAGCTGAGAGCCCACGGCAGTTCAGTATTCGTTGAGCCCTTCCAAAGGGCCAGGCCCTCTGCTCAGTGTGGTCCAGGCTTTACCTCGTGCAGTTGTGTGAACAGTCCTGCTGAAGCTTCTTAATTGTCATCAGAGGATGTGGACCATCTTTCTCCTGTGGCTGGGGATGGACAAATAAACATGGAGGAAATAAGAAACGGTGTCTATCTCAGGAAGCACGGTGAACTAGAACCTCCACCCAAATGGATGGCCACTCCTGTCCACACAGAGGACAATATTTTCCTCTGAAGATAGTGCTGGCTCCAACCCAACACGTAGACAAACAGGCCATCAAAAATTCAAGTGTGGGCCATAGAGAAAGTTTCCCATGATGGATCTGATTGGACATGTTTCCCATAAGATAGTCCATGAAAAGGGATTCTGAGATTAAATGAGTTTAGGAAGCTCCACAGACTTCATTTCCCTCTTGGAGAGTCACAGGAGGGCTCAGCAGCTCAAAGGCTCTGAAAAGTCCTGGTGTAAAGAAGCTTCCCAACCCTGTTTAACCCAATGCTTCTCAGAACTGATGCCCTCCAAACCCCCTTTCCTACCTACCCCCGATGAAAGCTCCTGCCATAATATATTGGAACACTTAGGAAAGTCTGCTATGGAGCCATCACTTTAGCCTGTGGAACAAATCTAGCTTCTGGAGCACCTCATTCACTTAAATTTTTCCCCAATATGTGGGCCAAACTAAAATTCAGTGAGATGCAGACGTGAAGTCACCCCAAAGGCCTGGAAAGGGCAGACATGGAAAAAAGAGCCCTTTGAGATGGGACCCTGAGCTGGGATGGGGAGGGGGAGTCTGGGGGGCTCCTTGGCAGTTCAGAGGGATTTTTCAAGCATGAGTCCACTTGTTCTCAACAAATCCTCCCTTTTTTATACATATTTTTATTGATTTCAGAGAGGAAGGGAGAGGGAGAGAAAGATAGAAAC
>NW_005370421.1:5312-5729 GCF_000412655.1 Myotis brandtii
TCCTGCATGCCACACACTGGGGATTGAGCCTGCAACCTGGGCATGTGCCACAACCAGGAATCGAACGGTGACCTCCTGGTTCATTGGTCGACGCTCAACCACTGAGCCAAGCCAGCCAGGCCAGATCCTCCCCTTTTTAAATCAGACCCCACCCAACTTGAACAGCAAAAATGATCGTGTGACTCAAAATCTAACCAGGAAAACAGAAGCTGCCTTCAGAATGTCTAACGGAAGGAATTTAATGCAGGGAATTGGTCACATAGGTGACAGAAACCCAGCCAGGCGGCAGTGAGGCAACTAGAGGTTAGTTAGCAGGAAGCCACTGTCACCTCGAGATTGGAGAGACGGAGGAGGAGGTTGTGTCTCTGTACCACCCAGGGCCACCCAGCAGAACCCAGCAGAACTGGAGTCACAGTT
>NW_005370422.1:0-877 GCF_000412655.1 Myotis brandtii
GTTTGTTTAGCTTCTATAAATGAAACATTGTTGCTTCTGGAGCTCAAAGCCAAGCCATGGCAGACGGGGAACCTTGGCTTCCTCCATCACTGGCTTCCTCCAAGCAAGCCTCCTGCTCGCTTCAGCTGCGTGGCTACTGGCCGCCATCTTGGTTGGCAGTTAATTTGCATATCTTGCATAAGGATATGCTGATTAGCCAATGGGAAGGGTAGCGGTTGTACGCTAATTACCATGTTTCTCTTTTATTAGTGTAGATTGTTTGACTTTTAAAGGAAGCAAACATTTAAGACATTTTAGAAGACAACAAAACTATCAGTTATGGGTTAGGACAAAACTAATTTAATAACAAATTGTTTAAAAACCTGCAGGAAAATACATATTATTTTTCTAATATTCCCTTGAATGTCCTCTTGACCTACCTTTTCTGCTCACTTTCTTCTCATTAGGTTATTCTGTATGTGGGGGAGACAGTTAGCATATGATAAATGTGTACTATGCATAATTTACTATTTGTAAGAATAACTGAACAAAGACAAATGACTTTAAAAAAGTAATCAGATGTTTCTGGGATGTTTCATGGTTCTAAATTAATATTTTAAAAGCTATACTTTATTTTTACTCCTATACAAGTATAGTAAGTAGCAATGCATATCTTGGAATACATAAGTAACCTTTTGAAAATACATAAGTTCATTTTATTTATATAGTTGTGCCCTTCACTTTGTGAAATATACCAGTGAATGCATTACCATTCGTCGCAATAGGTCCATTGAGCATGCACAATTCTAGAGGTGCACAGGGAAGCTCCAGTTTCTCAAAGATTAAAAGGAAGGCATGCAGTTATCAATGGCCTGAAGTTATCCTATATAATAAAAGG
>NW_005370423.1:0-4724 GCF_000412655.1 Myotis brandtii
AAGTCTACTGGGCCCGAGGCTTCCTTTCCATGCCTACCGTTCTGTCCAACATGCCTGTCCTGCTGCTGAAAGTTCCGTGGATATAAATCCCATGTCTCCAGCGGAGCACGACAGGAGAGCACGTGGTCAGGTCTGGAACGGTGCACGGGGTGAGAGCGGGCGGCTCCGCGTGGGCAGTGCCCGACAAAGGGTGTGGGGTTTTGCGATTCACGGTCATCTTTGCATCCACAGAAACACGAGAGTTTGCCTTCCTCTCTTTTTCTTGCCTCGTCACGTGGAGGTTATGGAGGGTTTCTCCACCAGAAACCACATTCCCGGGGGGAGTAAAACCGTCAGCGGCGTGGATAGAGCCAGGTGGTGTGGCCAGGACTCTCTTTCCTGGCCATCAGCCTACTTACCTCTGGCTGCTGGAAGGGAAGCCCAGAGGCCCAGCTCGTTTGGTACCCAGGAGGCTGATGGTTCTTTCCTGCGTTTTGTAATTTTGCATTGCGACCTCATCGCTAGTGGGGAACTGTCTCCGGGCCAGTTGGGGAGTGTGTCCTTTTGGGGGGCTTGTTTTTATCTGCCAGGTGCCCTTGGGGGTTGAGTCTGCTCATTGTGGATTCCAGATGAACCCCAAACCAGAGAGTGTGAGAAGTCTTGTCCTTGTGAGTTCTCCTGGGAGATACAGTTATTTCCTGCCCAGGCCCAGGTCTAAAGAGTCAGGCTTCTTATCTGTATTTTCCGTAGAGAAGCTTTCCTATTCCCTCCTGCCGCTCAGGGTGCAGCTCTTGGATGTTCCTGGCTTCATGTCCACACCAAGCCTTAACTCCTACCCCGGCGTGATGGGAAAAGCCAAAAAAGTTCCCATTTTGCCCAAACTGGCTACCAAGAGCCTCAAGGGCAACTGTGGTGTCATTGCGCATGGAACTCTCGAGACTTCAAATGCTTCTTTCTTTTAACCTTTGCCCAAAGGTTTCCCTGAAAAAAAATTTTTTTTTTTACAAGCTCAGCTTTGCTGTGTTTAAAAGGATGTTCATTGTGTATCGTCCAGTAGTTCTAGAGGTTCTGTAATCAGAGATTCTTCAGGCTCTCTAGTCCGAAATATTCCCAGAAATAAATGTCCCCAAACAAAATGGACAGCCTTTACTTCACTAGCTGTACCAACCCCGCATGGGCGGTGGCTGAGTTTTCTCATAAAATAAACCCTTGGAGGAAGTTTGGCAAAAGTGAGAAAGAACAGTAAATCTGATGTCTCCTTTTAATGTTTTTTATTTTTAAATATATTTTTATTGATGTCAGAGAGGAAGGGAGAGGGAGAGAGATAGAAACATCAGTGATGAGAGGGACTCATTGATCAGCTGCCTCCTGCCATGCCCCACACTGAGGATCAAGCCCGCAACCCAGGCATGTGCCCTGACCGAGAATTGAACCGTGACCTCCTGGTTCATAGGTCGACACTCAACCACTGAGCCCACTCGCTGGGCTGATGTCTCCTTTTTAGATCAAGGAATAAGGTAGAGTTGCTCCAGGGCAGTGATGGCGAACTTTTGAGCTCGGCGTGTCAGCATTTTGAAAAACCCTAACTTAACTCTGGTGCCGTGTCACATACAGAAATTTTTTGATATTTGCAACCATAGTAAAACAAAGACTTATATTTTTGATATTTATTTTATATATTTAAATGCCATTTAACAAAGAAAAATCAACCAAAAAAATGAGTTCACGAGTCATAGGTTCACCATCACTGGGCTAGGGACACGGGCCTCCATGGCGGTGCATCTCATTATACGATGTTAGGGTTTCTTTTTCTTAAATTATGGAAGAAGAATACAATCGAGAGAAAGATATTTCATTTTAATCTCTTACATCTGTTCACGAGGTCGAAAAGGATAAAATACGATAAAGCAGTGCTCTCTTGAGAAGTCCATATTTTCAAAGGCTTTTGGCATTAATGTGCACAGGCCTCCATGGCCGTGCATCTCATTATACGATGTTAGGGTTTCTTTTTCTTAAATTATGGAAGAAGAATACAATCAAGAGAAAGATATTTCATTTTAATCTCTTACATCTGTTCACGAGGTCGAAAAGGATAAAATACGATAAAGCAGTGCTCTCTTGAGAAGTCCATATTTTCAAAGGCTTTTGGCATTAATGTGCTTATTAATTGCCACCGATCATCACTGTCACCAAAAGAATATTGTGTAAGATAGAGTGGCCTGGACGGGGCCAAGCGAGAGAATTTCAAGTTTCTCTCTGAACCTGAGCCACTTACAATGAAAAACAAAGGCCATTCAATCCTGTTCATCAGAAGTGGATCCTAAATATAGTTTATCGGGGCTCTTAATTCACCCTGAAAAAAAAATGCCGTAATTATTAAAAGTGTCCAAGCTGTTAACTCAGAAACAACATATGCCACATTTACATAATGATTTGCATATAATTTCCCTGTAATTCATTTAATGTCAAAGTGTACATTTTCAGCCGCTCTGCCTTTTGCCCCCACGCCCTTCCCTGGCCCTGCGGTGTGAAATTGGAATCCTTACTTGTTGGAAGTTAGTTATGAATGCATCTGCAAGTGACGGCTGGATGGATGTAGTCTATCACTTTGGTAGAAATATTTGAGATGCACATACTTTTCAGACGGGATGGATTGTTGGTTATATTGACTATCTGCCTCGCAACACAATGGAGACCAGGCACTCCTTGGCGCCTGACACACATGGGCTCATTTTACAGATGGGGAAACTGAGGTTCGTGGACGCCCTGCCTGGTGTGCTGGGGCCTTGGCTTGCTTTCTCTGCCCGGGCATTCAAAAGGTCTCCACCTGCCGTACAAAGGGTTTTTTGGACATCGTGTGCCACATACAAATATGCTTTGCATTTTTAAAAAATCATTTAGCAGAGCCCATGAGATTATTTGTGATGGTAGCTCTGGGGTCTGCGATCAAGGACAGGGAAGAATTCTTCCGTTTGATTCCATAAACGTATTTACCCAGTGGGAGTGGCTAATTTCTGTCTAAACCAGCGGTTCTCAACCTGTGAGTCGCGACCCCTTTGGCGGTCGAACGACTCTTTCACAGGGGTCGCCTAAGACCATCCTGCATATCAGATATTTACATTACGATTCATAGCAGTAGCAACATTACAGTTATGAAGTAGCAATGAAGATAATTTTATGGTTGGGTCACAACATGAGGAACTGTATTTAAAGGGCCAGAAGGTTGAGAACCACTGGTCTAAATGAATTGCAGGCCCCGAGCCTGCCCTCCCTATGCTAGTAGCTCTGCCTGTGTTTTCTGCTCCGACTACTCTGCTGCCTCGCCCGCTCCCTGCATCGCTATTTGCCACTTGACAGCGGTCAGTTGACATGTGTCCGGGATGCCTTTGTCCACATCGCTGTGAGCAGGAGCGATGCCCCCAGAGGGAACTCCTACATCACCCGGTGTGACTTGGGTTCCCCTGAAAACAACCCTTGAGACAAGGACCTGGGTGCAGGTAGCTTATGTGGGAGGTGGTCCCAGGGTGTAGTGGTGAGGGGCGCACGGAGAATAAAAGCCCAAGGGAAGTAAAGCACTTTGAGGGGGCATGAGTGAGGTTGCTGCGTTAGCCGTGGGAACTTGATTCTACAGGTTCCTCCTGGGAAGCGTATGGAATGGAGCCAGTGTGTCCACTTGGGAGATGGGAGCTGTGGCGTTTATCACTGGGTCAGACCCCAGTGGCTGACGGTTGACCCAGGAGTTGTTCATTGCCCTGCACTTTCCAGCAGGACAGGAGCAAGGGCTGAGCAAGCTCTCCGGGGCTCCTGCCAGGGATGGGGGTGGTGGTGGTGAGGGGATGGGACTTAACCAAACAGAGCTGTATGACGCTCAGGTTGTTATCTTGAAACTAGAGGCCCGGTGCACGAAATTCGTACAAGGAACTTGGCCCCTGCTGCTGCAACTTCTTCAGGAAGGCCGTCCAGTCTAATTAGCTTATTACCCTTTTATTATTATAGATGACTTACAACCTGCCTGGCACTGTCCACCCAGGCCTGGCTGAAATCAGAGGTCAGGCCAATCAGACGTGAGTTGGTCACCAGCTGTGTCTAGTACGGCACCGACTCTATATTGCCTGTCTTTTCTCCTCTAGGTTCTGTGACTCTTCCCCTTGTCCAGATCAAGGACTGAGTCTCAGAGGTTAAGTGACTTGCTCAAGGTCATCCTGAGTAAGTGGCGTTGCTGGGCCTCCCACCCACATAGGATGTGTACTTGTGTGTGTCTGTGCGCATGTGTATCCTCTTGTGTGCAAGCATATAGAGAGAGTCATGGTTAAGAATACAGATGGAGCCAGATGGCAGGGGTCCGCACGGCAGCTGTTCTGTCTTGCCTGTGTTATCTTAGGCAGGAAACCTAATCCTCTCCCTGCTTCAGGTTCATCACCCGTAAGTTAGGCAGAATAGTGCCTACTCACAGGAAGGTGAGCGCTGAAAAGGTAACGTGGGTGAACCCTTCGGACAGCACGCAGCAGAGTATGTGTTACTAGTAACAGTAACTGTGTACCGGCGTCCAGCGAGACCACAGGTTTCTGGATGGTGAGAGGAACAGTCACGTTTACTGAATTCCCGCTTTGATGCAGCGCTCTGAATACACCCCCTGATTTAGTCCAACTCTCCCGGGAGGTAGGCACCCTTATTTCCAATTGGACGAGGGACTGAATCTCAGAGATAGTAAGTGTCTAGGAGAGGTCAGAGCAGAGGAGCAGTCC
>NW_005370423.1:7408-20454 GCF_000412655.1 Myotis brandtii
CGCCGCACCCCCCTACCCCGCACACACCCCCAGGCTCTTAAAGTACAGGTGATGAGCTGACTTGCCGAGGACGAGGGAACAGGTATGGATGCCCCTCGACGAGGCCGACCTTGACCTCAGCAGCCGCGGCCTCCTGACATGACAGCACAGGGAGGAAACGGTGAGACAGAGCTTTTGGCAGGAGCAGGGAGAAGGCTGTGGCCCTTTGATTTGCCTTGAAAGGTTTTGATTTAGTTGGCAGTCAGACGCTTGATATATAAAACTTTTCAGCGCAGTAGTCGGCATGGCTGCCTGAATCCATTTGGTTCCGGTCATTTAGGATTAGGCTGATTGCGGGGGAGCTGGCCTTCACCGGGAAGGACAATCGCAGCCCAAACCATCCCCTTTCTCCTGCACGAAAGTACCCGTCATGGACAACGGGAGCTGTAAAGGGGAGACGTGTAGGCGCCCGTTCTCTCCAGTGGTTAATGTTTAACATGCATTGAAGAGCCGGCTTTCCGTTCGCCACGTGCAATTAATTTAATCGCCGACGCACTGTTAAGTATCTATCAGAAATGTGGCTTTTTCACGACGTATTAACCCGGTCATGGTGTCTTTCCCTCTACCTTTAGACAGAGTCTGATTATTTCATGGTCTGTGGCGGGTTCTCCTGGGAACAGGGGAGAAACTATGAGACGTGTTTGGAAGGACGTATTGACACCTGATTTGGGGACTTGGGGTGGAGAGAGATCAGAGCATTTCTACGTGGAACACGCCTCGGGGATCCCGTCGTCACTTCCGGGCATGGGCGGCCTGCTGTGCCCCCTCCCTCTCACCTCTAGACCTGCGTGGCTGGGAAAGTCGGGATGGTCATTTCCTGTGTCAGTGTTTGACCTGGAAGATGGAAACCCTATTGTCTGCGGTGCCCCAAGGCAGGAGATGATGGGGGGGTGGGGGTGGGAGGCTTTCTTTCAGCGGCATCTGCAGAGAGCTGCATTTTCCTCCCCAGGGACCAGGCTGCCAGAGTCATGAGGCCACAGAGCTGCCTACACTCCCCACAGCCGCCTGCTCAGGGTGTGTCTTTCCCCGTTAGACTCAGGCTGCCTGACGGTGAGACCAGGTCGCCTTGTCCACCAGGCTCAGCCACCTCCACACACTTCCACAGCCCCGAGAACAGGGCCATTTTTAAGCCCAATGTAGTTGTTGATCTGTGTCACTTGGTTAGAAGATGGCCCACATCCCTTGTGAAATAGGTAGGGGGGACGTATGACATATTGTTAAATATTTCTGATTAGAATTACGTGACTGAAATAAAAGCCTGCAATGTAAGGGAGAAGGCATCTTAACTGTTTTGAAGATCAGCTTGTGAATGGAACAAGGGGTTGAGCTCTGTCTTCCTTCTGGGATGAAGAATACAGGACCAGGGGCACACGGGCATGAGCTGGCCATAATTCCCATCTTCGCCGTGTGTGTGTGTGTGTGTGTGTGTGTGTGTGTGGTCTAAGTGCTCCCGACAGTGTTCCAATCAGAAATAAAATGGGATCTCTCTCGGTTACTAAGCAGTAGAGCAAGAATTCAAACCCAGAGCGGTCCGACTCTGAGTTATTGGATGGCACCCTTGTCTTTGGTATGACAAATCTGCCTTTCTCTTGACCTTGGGGATGCATGTCCTTGCTTGTTTATTTATGACCAACCAAACCCTCATAACCTGCTTTCCTTTTGCCATGGAAATACCCCAAGGGCAGGAGTTGCCCAAGCAGCCCGAGTTAGCCTATGAGTGTTCCCTTCTTTCACCTTAAACCCCCGGGGATCTCATGGCTGGCCGCCCCGGGAACCAGGAATAATAGCTTTGGAGGTTCTGTCAGCCCCCCAGTCAGATCAGGGTCCTGGAGAAGTGACCTGTTTTACAAATAAAACAAGAATGAATAGACTCAAAACGTAATTTCCATTTTCCATTTTAATACCTGTGACGAATGAAAGAACACCTGATGACTAAACTCAAAGACATTTGAAGTTTATAGAGAACCTCTATTTTGGTCCGGTAAAACAAATCCTGAAGTTTTTACAGTGTGAAAATAAGGAGAAAGTGATAAAGAGCAACAACAGACTACATAGTTATCGTTCCTTATCATCGTCAAAGCATATTAAGGCTCTTCGCTTCTTCAGGTCCTTCCAACGATCTTTTAAAGCAGGGAAGGCCAGCCTTCTTCACCTCCCTGTAGCCTTTCCCTTTTCTCATCTATCTTTGAAGTTCTTCCCATTGAGAGGTAGAGTATATTTCCCTGACCCTTGAGTCTGTGTTTGACCATGTGATTTTCTTTGGCCAATAGGCTGTTAGCAGACGTGATTAAAGCAGAGGCTTGAAATTGCCAGGTGTATGTGCTGGGATGGTTTTGCTTACTGCCCCTCAGACATTGCCATGAATGGGAAGGACAATCCAGGTTGGCAGCTATTCCAGGGAGCGGGATGGTTTTGCTTACTGCCTTGCCCCTCAGACATTGCCATGAGTGGGAAGGACAATCCAGGTTGGCAGCTATTCCAGGGAGGACCTGTGCAGCAAAGCTCCCTCAGCTAAAATGCCCCAGCCAAGCCGACCTAAAGCAGAGCCTCCCACTGGCTTGCAGGTTCTTGAGCTTTAATTATATGTGACTAGAGGCCCAGTGCACAAAATTCATGCACAGTTAGGGTCCCTAGCTGCTGCCGGCTGCCGGCCGGGGCCTTCCTTTATTCCGTGCCGCCCCTGGTGGTCAGCGCATGTCATAATGAGCGATCGAACTCCTGGTTGGTCGAACTCCTAAGGGGACACTTTGCATATTAGGCTTTTATATATATAGATTGTTAGTTTAAGCCACAGAATGTGGGGAGATAATTTGTTACACAGCACTAGCTAACTGATACATCAAAGTAAGCCAGTGAGTAAGTTGTAGAGCTAGAAATAGAATCCAGATCTTCAAACATATGGTTCTACACACTGTCCAACCATGCTATATTGCTTTTCATACAGAGAGAAATTTATTTGGGAATAAAAATCCCTCAAGACAGAGCCTTTTCTGGGCAGGGACCATGTCTCCCTCATCTTTAATTCCTCAGTCTAGTCCAGTACCCTATACATGGTTAGGCACTCAGGATATGTTTATTAAATAAATACGAGACAAAAATACTAGGGACATACCCTCTATCCCTTTGGTTTTATTTTACAGTTCCTGATTAATAAAAAATGAAGTGGAAAAAAAAAGTATATTCCATACGGTCAGTGAAAGTCAGCTTCTAAAAATAGGAGCCGGCGATTGCACAAAGAGGGCATGATCGTCATTTTCTTCCTCAGACATCTGCCCATGTGTGGCAGATTTCCTCTCTGAAGAAAGATCAAACCCCATAAAATGCATCATTTATATGCCACTCCCCATTATGAAACAGCATGGAGACCGTTAATGAGAAGCAAAGGCGAGAAGAGGAGTTCCGCGAGTCGGATGCAGGCAGACTGTGGCGAAAATGCACAGTCCTTGGGGAACGACACAGATAAGAAAAGAGCAAACATCGCGCCCGATGCTCAGCCGGCCCCCCACCCTCACCCGGCCCTACTCCCCCAGTTGCCACAACAGCTTGAGGTCGAGAATTTGCAAAACCCACATGGAGAGCTTTCTCCTCTGATTTTTTTTTTCATCTCTGAAGTCCAGCAGTGTCGATGAAGGTAGCTGTGACATTTGCAATTTTCCATGCACCAGCCCATCCGTTTCTGCCCCCGTGCCGCTGCCATGGTACAGTAGCCCTCCAGCTCCGCCGATAATTACGGCAGGAATAAAACGGAGAGAGTAATGGGAACAGAGCGTCGCTGTGATTGCCTTTTCATTATTTGCTAACAGTTCGTTATTCAGTCACAGGGAAAAATTACACAGTAATTGGTTGACAATGGGGAAGCAATCGCCCAATCCCACAACTGTGATATGTTTGCTTGTTGGGCGTTAGACCTTTTATTCATGTTTTGATTAAACAGGTGGAGCATTAAACGGACATAGGAGTGTATCCTTGGTCAAATTCTGGTGCGTTTCTTTCTACCCCGTTCAAAAGGTTGAATTTAAACCAGCACCTACAGTAGACATGTGAATACTGTATGGAGTCTATTGACTTTCAAATAAATCCCTCCTCTGGACCCCACTTCATAAAGAAGGCACGGAGGGTGGAATAGCATAGATTTAAAAAAATAAAAAAAATACACAAATCAGTTTTCAGTCAGGTGTTTTACAAAAAGAAAATTCAGAAAAACCAGGTGGTGCCTTCTTTCTGCATTTAGATTTTCCCTGAATTTAACTTTCTAAACCCAAGATCTTTATAAATGGATCCTTAGCAAACATCCCTCTCACTTCCCCCTACAGGCGGAGAAACTGAGGCCCAGGGCGCTGACCACGATGTCCAGAACGCTGACCCCTCCTGCTCCATCAGAACTGCCTTCCGTCTCCACATCTGCACGAAGGAAGAGAATTAGAGAAGCGAGACAGGTAAGATCTACGCCTGCGTAAGCATGCATCTCCACATGCGTGCCCCCCGCTCCCCCCACACACTACATGGGTGCTACATGTTGCTTGACTGCGGAAGGTCATTGAGGTGGTGTCTGCTCCATGTGTGTGATCGCAGAGGTTGAGCTTCATGGATTATTCCAGGTATCCAAGGCCTGGCCTGGGGCCATGGGGCCGTGACGCCTCGGGGAAAAGTGTGGTGAGGATGGTTGAGTGAGAAGACCTCCTTCTTACGGTCCAAGCTCAGGGGGAGGAGCCTTTCTCTGCCCCTGGCTCCTGGCTGGACTCACTGATGCGCCTCCACTCCCTTCCAGCCACACAAGCCTCCGTGCGTGTCCCGAACCCCCAACGCCCCGGAAACTCTAAGGGTGTTTTGTTTTCCTTTGTTTGTTTTGCTTTTAAAAAAATGGTATTTGGTAGCAAACCGGGCCCGAGCTGACGGGAAGCTATTTATAGTTTCTATTTGATCTAAACGTGCATACATTTCACCACATACATATGCATGTCTTTGGTTACAGACTGCAGGCCACACTCTGCTGCAATTTTATAGGGGCACCATATTTCTTGTCTCAAATCGGAACAACTCTGAATTATAAAACACATTCTTTCTGGCTCAAGGGATTCAATGGGGCAGTGAGCCTGTCATAATAATGATAATAATAATAATAGCTACTATAATCCATGCTGAGTGTTTTATAAATTTAATGGTTTTAATCCTCACAAGGACCTGACATGATAGGTTCTATTACTATCCCTATTTTCCTAGTGGCCCTTAGGAATCTAAGGTTCCGAGATGTCCTGTAACGCCGGGCTCAGGGTTTGAACCGAAGGCAGTCTGGCGGGGTCCACGCTCTTATGCTCACCACTGTGCTCCTCCCAAGTCCGAGCGCTCAGACTTGGCGCTGTCACAGAACTCGGCCCAGGCCTGCCACCGGCTTGTCCCGAAAGCTTCTCTCCTTTGGACTCTGAATTCTTACCTCTGGGCTTTAAGTCGCATGCCTGCTCAGGGCCATCCGCCAACGCTGGGTTTTCACCTCCCTAGGATGGGAGTTTCAGAAGCTCCTTGCAAACGGGGGTGGTCCCCCGCTCCTCTCACACCACAGCCTCAGGGAGAAAAGCTTGGCTCTCACAGCCCAGCCGGGAACTGGCTGCCAAGTGAGCCCCAGATCGGTAGCCCCTGCCCCCTTCAGGCACCTCCTCTCAGGCCCCGGAGCCTCGCCCCGACCCTCCCAGGTCTAAGAGCAGGAGCCATGGGAATTTGCGGCCTGAGCATTCTACAGCACCTTGTATGTGGCCTTTGTGACATGTGGTAGCAGGAATACATACCTGAGTGAGGAGGTTCAGATCTGGGCTCCTCTGCTAGTGTAGACATGGTCTTGAACTTGAAATTTCTCCCACACTTGGCTCTCTTCTGGCCCCCTTCCCCCCCCCGCCCGCCTCAGATCTGGAGCAGACACTTACATGGTGCCAGAGCTAGAATTTGACTAAAATAATATGGATCCAGTTAAGAGTCCATGCTCTTAACTTGGATGGTGACTGTTGACGGCTTTTTCTGCGTGGGTCACTATGGTAGGCGACTTGGATGCCCTGTCTCTGTCGATGCTCACAAAGCTGTGAAGGTACCACTCCTGTACCCTTTCCTATGGGAAGAAACTGAGATACAGAGACTGGAACTTGCCCACGGCCTCATACCTGCTCTACCCATCAACTGCCACAGCGTCTGTAACGAGCCCCTTGGAGACTCAGTTGCTTCAGGAAACAGCCCCGCGTCCTTGCCTGCTCATCTGTTGGCTGGGGCAGCTTTCTGGATCTCATCTGGGCTCCAACAGGCGTGACTCCACACTGCAACTGGGGTTGGGGTCAGGTCTGCGCCACCTGCCTCTCATCCTCTGTGGACCAGGGACTAGTGTGAGCACGTTTTCCTCATGGTGATAGCAGAGGTGCAAGGGGGCAAACCAATCCTACAAACACGCTTTCAACGTCTGACCACAGCAAACCACTAACATCCCATTGGCTGAGGCAAGTCACATGGCCAAGCCCAACATCAGTGGAGTAAGAAGTACACCTCACATACCAGGATGCGATGGCAAGGGGCAAGGCCGGGTCCCACACCAGTGGAGAAGGGAAATGTACTCCTTCCAGGAACCTAGGGAAATGGGGGGCAGGGAAATCCCTCCTGACCAGTCATCCAGCTCACCCCACACTCAAGAAGGGAGAGCCAGGAGCCACCCAGGACCTCCAAGCTCGGGAGCCATATTCCTCAAGTGCTCTTGAGCGGTCACAGGTACCCAGGGCAGGTCTTGTGGTCGCATAGGAAGCCAGGTCTGGGCAGTCTATGGGGACGGTTGCCCTTACGTTGGAAGGCGTGAGGCCGCTCCTAAGGCGTGTGAGAGATGGTGGGGTAGCCTGGGCAGTGGGCTCTGCCAGGATGACCTCCTCCCCCTACAGACACTCATGACCCGGCATTTGCGCTTCTCTCCGGGGCCAGACCTGTCATTAAAGGATTAGCTTTCTCCTCGCTCCCTTTCTGCGCGTCTCCATGCAGCCCTGGAATGCATCATCAAAGTCCAGAGCAAGGACGTTTGAATTCTTTGCCTGGAGGACCTGTTTTCTTGTGTTTAAAGGGAGTGTTGGACGTCCCTAAATTTTGGAGCTGTGTTTATACTCAGAGCGAGGAGCGGAGAGAAAAAGCTCCCGGTGGATTAATTTATTTGTATTTTGTTCTAGCTCCTGACATTTGGAAAAGGCTCGAGGATCTTATTAATGTTTGCTGTTTTTGATTTGCTTTGGAGGATGCTAGATTAACCACAGGGTCTTGGAAAATATACTCGTTATTTTAGTTTTGAGAGGTACAAGGTCGGAGGCTGTTTTCTCCAGTCCTGGCATCCAGCCCTCGGCTCTGGGGCTACCTCTGGTCACCACCCTCACCCGAGCGCACATGGTGAATGGATCCCCATGACTGCTGCCCTCCATGCCTCCAAATGACCCCAAACCCTCCCACCACAGCCCTCCAGGCAGCCGCTACTACTTGATCAAAGTTAATGCGACCTATAGTAGTTGCCATCCTTGCTCTAAAGCTCTTTAATTTTTCACATGCCAGTCACATAACTTTATCAAAATCTTTATAGAGTCCCAATGAAGAGACTGCTGTCTTCTGTTCTGGTTCTTATTAGGCTACTACTCAACTCAAAAATGGTCAAGATCCAAACTCCTTAGCTTGCAATCAAGGTCCTCCGCCATCTCACACTTTCCCTCCCCAGGACTAATGCCCTGATCCCTGTGTCACCCCTTGTGAGAGGCAAATATCTAATTTGCTCTTAAGATTCCTGCCCCCATTCACTTTAAAAAGCAGGGGCGGGGGACACGTGAGTCAAAAGGCAAGCACTACAGAGGGTGATGGCTGCTTTGGGAACACAACGGGGGGGCTTGTGAGCTGACTCCTGAAGGGTACCTAGGAACGACCCTGAGAAACTGGTCTAATTGCGAGTGTGGCCGCAGCTGGTGGTGGTAGCAGTTGTGGAAATCAGAAACAGAATGAGCAAAAGCTTGGCAGTGAGAAGAGATGGAGGTGCCATGTTCTGAGGTGGGGACACTGGGAGAGAACACAAGGCAAAAATTAAGAGTTTCCATTTTGGACATGTTAAGTGTTAGACGGCTGTTAGACGTACGCACTAATTAGGGTGACACTACTGACTATCACATAAATCCTCATATTTCCATGGCTTAAAACAAGTTTATTTCTTATTCATGCAACAGAGCAATGCAGATGTTCTCGTTGGATGAGGACCTTCCACATGGTGACTCAAGGACCCAGGCTCCTTCCATCTTGTGGCTCCACCCTTCTCTAGGGTTGCATCCCACTGACAGGTGGCAAAGAGAGTGTGGGAAAGATGCACTGGGAATAAACTAGTAACATGTCCCCACCTTCTGGGGTGGGCGGCAGGAAAGGTAGTCCTTGACCAGGTACTAGAGACAACTCTACTACGGAAGGAAGTACATGAGTACTGGGTGGTTAGTCATCTCTGCCCCAACGTCCAAGTGAAAATGTCAGTTGCCTTGTAGCATGCAAGTAGCACAGTCAGGGGCAAGATGAAGTTGGAGATGTAAACTTGGGAGTCATGGCATGGAGAGGACATACACCGCCATGGAGACTGGATTCAATCAGTCGGGCAGGAGTCCACAAACTGTAGGTTATGGCTGGCTGCCTTTTCCCATTAAAGTTGTACTTGAACACAGGAATGAGGCAAGCTCATTCCTTCACATGTTGTCTATGGCTGCTTTCACAACAATGGCACCACTCCCCAAAGAAAGACCTGCTAATTGTTCTGTGTCTTTCTAGAATGCTTATCTATGAATAGCTATCATAGATCATCTATCTACCCACCCTCACACATATAGATGCACAGACAGACATTGTGATGGAAAATACTTGCATATACATGTATCAGGGCTGTGTATGCATAACCCTTTTGGGTAACGAAATGGGATCACACCATCCATATGGATTTATAACTTACCTCTTTTTGTGTTTCCTGTATCTGGAACAGTTTTTATAGAGCAATGCATGTACTGGGTGTCTCGCTCTCTGTCCCTAGTAGCAGCCTCATACCCAGTTGTATGGATTTATCATAAAACAGTCCCCTATTCACTGGCAATGAGATTGTTTCTTTCTTTCTTTTTTGATGCCACAGTGTACATCCTTATCAATGATTTTTGAGCACTAAGGCAAGCCTCTCTCTGCAAGATAAAAGTCTTAGAAGGCCAATGGCAAGGTCAGAAGAGCATATACATTTTTATGTTGATAGTTGTTGGCCAATCGCCCTCTGAAAAAGTTGTGCCAACTCGCATTCCCACCAACAGTCTGTAAGTGCTTATTCGTTTTCTAACCATTTAAAAATCAAGAAGGATTTGAGTAAGCCGGTAGGGAAGATATTAAAGAATGACTAGCACGGTCCCCACATTATGGAAATGACTCTGACTTTAATCCCTTTAGAATATGATCCATTACATAATCTTTAATAGGCGATATCTATCTACCGTGAATCTCCGTTGATTCAAAACAGCATTTTATAACACACATTTAAAATTTTGAATTGGGATTTAAGCAGCACTGCATGACTCATAGGAAACCATATCAATACAATGGCCCATTTTGCCTTCCAACGTGACATCCATGAAAAGGTATATTAAACATATCTATCATGTGATAAATGAAAGGTTTTCTGTTAAAATAAATTCTCCCACACTTCTCTTAGATTCTGTTGCAATGCAAATTTTGCGTTACGGTTCTCAGTACATTTTTTCTCGTAGCTAGATCTTTATTAAAGCCAGTCAAAGGCTGTGCTTTTCATGTTATGGGGAGGGGTCATAATTAGCTAACGCAAATGCTCCAAAAATCAGATTCGTAATTAGCTGGACCCGCTGATTGCTATGACTTCCTGGCTGCAGATCTTCACTGTTGAACATTTACTTTGTGCTCCCAGGATTTGTCTGTGTGTTTCCTACGTGTGATGAGAGCTTTTCGATAATTAGCTCCTGAGGGATGTTGCATTCCAACAGTGGAAGGATAATTACAGCCTCATGAAAAGTGAAATGACTCCGGGTTCCTTTTGTTGTGGTTTAATTGTATGCAACAAGTCCAGCAGACGTCTCATTTCCAATTGGGATAGTGAAGATGTAGCTTTCATTAAAAATAAAATAAAAAATGGTGTGGGTTTGGTAAAATGGCAAATTGGTCTAATTTTGAAAACAAACAAGCAAACCACCCCATTAAAAAAAAAGCCTCGTGTTATTTCATTAGTTCATAATTTTGATTACAGATGGAACTGTGGCAGGGTGAGAAGTTGTAAGGTTACAATGCAGCTGAGATGGGGCTTGAAAAATTTCACATCAAAAGGCATCAGCTGGGGGGATGCCATTGTAATAGACTGTTAATTAGTGCCAACCACAAAAACAAAGAAAAGGAGAATGACAGGCCGGTTCTCACAGAACCTATAGTTTGGGAGTGACGTGCGAATAAAACACATTAAGAAGAATATACTCTCTTCAATACCTGTCCTGTTATTTTTTTTTTTAATTGGCTTTGGGGGCAGGGAGAGAAGCTTTAAATCCAACTGTACCAAGAATTTTTTAAATCCAAGAACTGTGAAGCGAGAAAGGATGCTACTTTATACAATAATGTGTTACTCAGCAATTGCTGCAATAATGCTGCCTAACGAACTGCCCCAGAACTCAGTGTCTTAAAACAACAGGCGCTTACTTGTCACCCACTGGTTGGCTGGGACATGACTGGACAAGGCTGGATTTCAGGCTCAGGACTCCAGGATCCAAGCTGTAGCTGATCCACTATCTTGCTTGGACCAGTAGCTACTCACAGCGTGTTCCTCTCATGGAGAATAGCAGGAGCACTAGAGCCAAACCAAAAGGCACAAGGACACATAGGTTTCTGCTAGGATCATGTCAACAAAACTTCCATTCACCAAAGCCCCACCCAAGATCAGTGGGGTGGGGAGGTGTGCTCTGCCTAGAATTCAAGGAGGGGAGGAACTGTGTATTAAACACACATTCAAATGGTCACAGTAACCTGTTGATGATCATGGTTGAGATGATTTCCCCCATAAATAGGAATCAAGATCCTCCAACATTTTTATGTATATCTGTCTTGATCACATCAACTTAAATTGGAAAGCATTAAAGCAAAGGAAATATGATGAGGTCATCCCCCTTGTAGCACTGGATGAGAAAGGACATAGTAAAAAGCTGTCCTTCTGTAGGGAGTTTCCCACCAATGGAAACGTGAAGCCAACAGACTTCAAGGAGTATTTCCCATCTGTCCATCTTGAAAATGCTCTCGGAAAACTGTGTTCTGTGAAAAGGAGCCTTGTCTTGAAAAACGCGGAAACCCTCTCTCAAATTACATTGTATCCGTGCAAAACCCGCCTTTTTCGAAGCATCTGCTAAGATTGTACAATGAAGTACGCCACTTAGTTGAGGAAGGCAGCCTTGTTGGGGCCATGTACCTGGGAAGTAGTTGCGTTAGGGTGTGATTTGGAAAGAGGAATAAAATTGTAGAACAGCCTTAGTCAAGTGACATCACCCGTTCCAGAATCACTGATCTGTTTTTCACTGTTTTGAAGCAGATCATGGAGGAATTCCCAGCCACTCCGTGTCCCTTCATCAAACAACTGGAGGAGACCAGAGATGGCCACACATCCTTGTTCTTGTCCATTGCATGAAGGATGATGTCAATTAAAAAAAAACAAAACTAAAACTCATTGCTTATCCCTGGCCAGTTTAGCTCAGTGGATAGAGCGTTGTGCTACAGACCAAAGGGTCCTGGGTTTGATTCTGATCAAGGGCACGTACCTTGGTTGCAGGACCCTCCCCAGCCTGGGCCCTGGTCAGGGCTCATGCAGGAGGCAACCAATCGATGTGTTTCTCTCACATCAGTGTTTCTCTCTGTCTTTCCCTCTCTCCCACTCTCCCTAAAAATCGGTGGAACAATATCCTCGGGCGAGGATTAATAGCAACAACAAAAAAGTATTTTTTAAAAACCCTCCTTGCTTGGGATCCTGTTTTTGGACATTGCAGTGGTTTTTTGGAAATGGTGACAAGGCTGCCTGAAGCAAAAGCCACAGGGTCCGTGTGTAGCAGACCCTGCCCCTGCCCTGCCCCCATCTCCTTGGCATTCACCGTCCCCACCCCTGTATTCTGATGAGTTCTTACTCTTGACACCTGTCCCTCTCCGCCCAAGAATACTTTCTGGCCGCCGCTGGAGTTTTGGCCCCTGCACCCGGTCGGTTCAAAATGCTGGGAGAGGCCCGATCTCCAGGGGGCAGCTCTCCAGGATGAGGGACGGGGGGTGGTGTGAAGCACCCAGGCTTCCTCACTCCTCGCTCGGGACAATTCTGAAGCCTGTTCTCTCCCCTCTCCCAGGATGTGCCAGCAAGACGGAGCCCAAGTGGCCCCGGCAGTCACCTGCTGGAGAATGTACCCTTTATTGTCTGCTTTTCATTCCGACTCATTCCCCCGCTCCCCTCCAGGTGCTTCCTGGGATCCCCTCCAAAATAAACGCCTGGCACTCGAATCCCCGCGTCAGGGACTGTTGTGGGGGAAACCCGACCTACGACACCGTGCACCTGCAGCACTCGGCGTCACATCTGGCCTTGCTGCTTGATGAATAAAGACGCTCTGTGCGTGTCCTGGCTCACTGCTTTTTCCAGAGGATTCCACTCGTGTCGAGACAGCGTGCCAGCCATGCCGACCGGCATCTGGGCGACCACAGGGAAGAGTCCCCATAGATTCAGAGTCAGGTCCAAATTCATCACATTTCCCGGGGGCTGGTCAGAAAACGGGAACTGACTGTGAAGGCTTGTTCCAATCTCCAGAAGGCCCCGAGTTTCCCGGGCAGTGCCTGGCATGCTTGACGGACCTTTAAGCCGCAGATAAGTGCCTATTCGCAAAGCAGTTAGGAAAAATTTCCTTATATCTTGGCATGCTTGGCATATTTAAAAGAAACAAACAATGAACAGGCTAAAGCTTTTTTTAAAAAAA
>NW_005370423.1:21348-34553 GCF_000412655.1 Myotis brandtii
TTTTATTGATTTCAGAGAGGAAGGGAGAGGAAGAAAGAGATAGAAACTGAATGATGAGAGAGAATCATTGATTGGCTGCCTCCTGCACGCCGCACACTGGGGATCAAGTCTGCAGCCTGGGCATGTGCCCTGACTGGGGATCAAACCCAGACCTCCTGGTTCATAGGTGGATGCTCAACCACTGAGCCACACGGCTGGGCAGGATAAATCTTTTAATCAAGGTCCTACCATCCTTGTTATGGAAACTGTTATAAAAAATAATAATAATAAAAGCTCTGAGCCCTTTTACCTTCCTATTGCTATACTGGATGAGGGGACTGGTGGGGGAGTGTTTACACATTTCCCTGATGCTCAGATTCAATCTCCTGTAAGATAGGCCATTACTTTAATAACCGCTTGAGTGGAGGAGGGGGACTGCCCCCCTCAAACGTGTTCCTGGGCTCTGAGAGGGCGAACTGTGTTCAGAAGTTTTACCATGCGCATCTGGGGGTGGAGAACTTACGGGGCGGAACCTGGTCAGTGGGAGGGGCTTGTCGATGCTCTCCCTGGTGGCCAATCCCTGCCAGGCTGGGGGCAGGTAGAAGTTGACGGACACCTGGAAAGGCTTCAGTGGCTGTTTGAGGTTCTCCTGAGCTCGGAGATCCTTAATATTGAAACTCTCAACCTTCCGCTGCCACGGATGGTGTCAACGAGGCAGGTCCTGGTGCAGATGAGCTGTCGGACTTGACAAAGGCGCCGACGTAAAACACATTCCCCTTGAGGCCATGGGGAATTCGGGTGTTTCTCCCTCTAGCGTCACCCCCACCTGCCCACAGAGTCACGGGAGTCCTGGCTTGTCCGCACGGATCGCTCTCAGAACGAACGAGATACGAAGTGGGTTCGATGTCAACGCTGACCATGTCGAGGACCAATCCACAGGCTCACCTTCATGTCCATCCAAACAAAAGAAGCTTCCGGTGGAAATTGACTTTTGAGCAGAGTTAAAGTTTACTTAAAAAAAAAAGTAATCTGTATTTATTTTCTTTTGAGGGAGGGGAAGTAACCATTCATTTTTGTCTGGAAAAATAAAAGCGAGAAAGAACATGTTTATGAAGGTCAGTCTTGTTGATGACCACATGGTAAGGATATGTTTCCAATGCAACAAATCAGTTATATGCACAGTTTTACACACGAGTGCATTTCCCTGAGGTTCATGGGTTCTTTTAGACTTTTAAATGGGATCTCAGCCCCCAATTTTTTATTTTTTATTTTTAAGTACTGCTTTAGTTGAACATTTTTGGAAACTGAGGCATGGAGGTGTTTTTTTTTTTCCATTATGATATACATAGTAAGGCATTTTTGAAGTGATTTAAACAAGTATATTTTTTCTTAAAGATGACCAAGTTCTTCTTGCCGTGTTGGCTTCACTATTAATTACCCTAATAATCCTCACCAACCGTCTTAGAGAATAGGAAAAAAAACCCAAACACGTGCTCTTGGGTCCAATCTCAAGTGCTCGCTCAGTCAATTCAGCTTAAGGAGGTTCTGCAACCTGTGTCTCCTTTGTCACCTCTGAGTAAATCTCAATTTCAGCCTATTTCTTTGTAAACAGTGGGTAATCTTGTCGGAATGCTCTCTCCCTTGCTTAAGGACAATTTGTCATTTCTGTCCACAGTTGTCTCTCCTCACCTCCACCCTCACTCCAAACGTCTTAACGCATTTCCTCTCCTTCAGAACCTATACAAATATATGTGTCTTTGTGATGCTAAAAGCTAATCTTTGTTGTTTCAGGCTTTGAGGAGGGACACTTACCTTAAGCCTCTTAGATCTGTGTGACTGGAAGTGAGAGCACCGGGAAGGTTTCTGGTTTCAAGGAGCAGGCTGTCCTGGGACCCTGGCAGGGTGGCTTCCCTGGAATTCCTGCCCGGCCACCTTGTAGGAAGCATTTTCCAAACGATTTGTGGCTCCTGTTACTGCTCTGTGCTTGGATGTCTACCAATGGAGCATTTGACAAAGAGGAAAGAGGGAAAGAAAAAAGAAGAGAGAAGAGAAAAGGGGGAGGGAGAGAAGGAGAGAGGAGAGCAGGGGGCTCAAATGACAATCCACTGTTTCTGTTTTTCAATGTATATATAAATACTAGAGGCCCAGTGCACGAAATTCATGCACAGGTAGGGTTCCTAGGCCTGGTCGGTGATTAGGGCCGATCTGTGGGGTGGCCGGTTGGGGGGGCCTGCGGGCTGGGGGCAGCTCCTGCATTGAGTGTCTGCCCCCTGGTGGTCAGTGAGCATCAGAGTGACCGGTCGTTCCACCGTTCAGTTGATTTGCATATCAGCCTTTAATTACATAGGATAATCCTTTTCCTAGTGGTGGAAGTGTTTTCTTTTTGTTCCTTTTCCTCCCTCTCTTTTTCTTACGGTGTTAAAAGCCCACTTATTTCCTTGAAACACGGTTGTCCTATGATCAGGCTTATGCATTGGATAATAAGGTACAGCATCTCTGACTTGGCATCCAAAGCTCTTTGTAAGTCCCGTATGTCTTCACGTTGCGGGTCCACAAACCAGCCGGCAGCCATTGGCCTGGATGGGTGGAGGCCCTCACCTCCCAGAGCGTGTGGGAAGCGCCTGCTCCCCCTCTTCGCCCCCCAACTGAAGAGGCCCAGGGAGGTACAGTTACTGAGAGAGGCGCTTACAGGGAGCAAGGGACAAGACTGGTTTTGTTTGTTTCGAAGACTCCATCTGGCTATTATTTGGGATTTAGTGACACTCATTTAATACCCCAGAACTGGTCTGCCCTCCTAGGATGGAAACCCATGTCTCTTGAAATACAGGCCTCACATCCACATCATAATCATTTGAGGGGCGGCAGGGGTGGCTGTTAAAATGTGACTTCTCATGTCCCAGGTCTGCTGAATTCGAATTTCTGTGCAAAGCTCCCCTGGTGTAACTGAAGTACGAGAACCACGTCCCTATCTTCCCACCCCACCCCAACCTGTTTCAGCTCCTGTGTGCCCCTCAAGGTACCCTGGTCAGTCCCTGCTGTCTCTCCTTAATGGCAGTGCCTGAGAGATGGGGCTGGTGTGAGGACCTGTGGATTATGCCTGTTTGGCTTTGATTTGCCCCCGCTTCACGTGACGGGCCTCAGGTTTTCCTCTGGGGGACTACCCTTTTCCTCCTTTTAATTGGTGTCATCAGACAGGGGCCCACGTCTTTGCACATCTAGGAGTGGGCATGGGACCCAGCCTGGCCAATCAGCATAGTCCATCCCTCTGGCCGCCCCTGTGATTGGTAGACACATGACTAAGCTAACCCTATGACACGTAACCTGGCGATTTTGCCAGAAAAACAGAGCAAGGGAAACTCCTTTTGCTGGGATTGCTGGCATCAAGAATAAGGCCGTCCTGGAACTGCTGGGAGGAGGCAGAGTCACCTGTGTGTCACCACCGATAGGGACGACGAGAGCTGAGGAGTGCAAAGGGGAGAACCGAAGCCCCGTTGGCCCCTTTGAGTCTCTGGATTCAGACCCATCTGCAGATACGCCTGCCTCGGCGGTTTCCAGTTCTCTGAGACTGCGTGTCCTCTTTCTTGTCTCTGCCAGTTTGACTTGGGATTCTGACACTTGGCACAGAAAGAGCCCCAATTATGAAGGGAAAATAGAAATAACTGATCCCCTCCAGGTTCAATGTCGATCTGGTGTAGACCAAACACTGGGTGTTTGCTGCAGGGCCAGCTTTAGACTGAAGACGACGAGAGCTGAGGAGTGCAAAGGGGAGAACCAAAACCCCGTTGCCCCTTTGAGTCTCTGGATTCAGACCCACCTGCAGATGTACCTGCCTCGGCGGTTTCCAGTTCTCTGAGACTGTGTGTCCTCTTTCTTGTCTCTGCCAGTTTGACTTGGGATTCTGACACTTGGCACAGAAAGAGCCCCAATTATGAAGGGAAAATGGAAATAACTGATCCCCTCCAGGTTCAATGTCGATCTGGTGTAGACCAAACACTGGGTGTTTGCTGCAGGGCCAGCTTTAGACTGAGTGGCATTCAGTACAACATGCTGGGTAAATGGAGAACTCACTCCAAGCATCTCTCCAACTAAGTCAAGGCCTAGAACATTCTGTAAAATGGTTCTGAACACACACTAGGTCAAGAATGAGTATCCTTATGGGACAGTGGGGCAGCCTATTGGAATTGGAGTCTCCTGGAACATTTGAGCTTCACCCTCATAGTACACTCTCTCCAGACTCCATAACTTAGGTGTGGCCTGTAGCAGGTCCAGATGGCCCAATTCATTATTATGGTAGGTTTCTCACGTTATAACGATACCCACTTGAATTCATGGAAAATAAAGAAGCTCTGTAGTCATGAACATTGGGAGGAAGTTCACGTTGCGATGAAGAGCAAGGACTTTGAAGTCGGACAGGACTGGTTCCAATTGCTGTCTGCCTAATTCGGGCAATTTGCTGAGAATGTTTGTCTATGTAAGGTAATAATGGCACCCTGTGCATAGGTAACGGCAAGAATTAAATGAGGTAACGTAGGTAGCGTACTTAGCAATGCCTGGCCCATAGCAATTTCCCAATTAACCTTAGTTCCTCTTACCACGGGCCTCTCTCTGCCTCTGTGGCATTTTTGTTGCACTTTTACCATATGTGGATACGTTTCCTAAATGTCTCTCCCACTACCACCCTTCAGCTCCAATGTGTAAGCTCTTTTCAGTCGGCGTTTCTGTTTAGCAGGCCAAGAGTCAGAGTGACTTCTGTGCTTTCTCGTTTTCCTGCAAATGCTATCCATTGGGAAGAATCTTCTTTTGAAGCTTCCACATTAGAAGATAAATTGCATTTTTAAAATACCCAAAGATTTCCTCCATATATATATTTTTTTCATTTCTTTGAAGCATGTAATTCTTTTGACTTCGGTCCAATTCTCATCTGTTGGCAAATGACCAATTCCCAGATTCCAAGCGATATTCAGAATGTATTCAGCTAAAACAAATCAAGTCCGACAGTTGTCACAGAAGCATTTAACCAAAATTACTTCAACATTTTAACAATCCTTGACATTTTCAGGGATGGCTTTGAAGTACAGAGCTCCCCAAATATTTAGTGTTAACAGTTTTAGACAGGTGTTTCGCCAAAGACATGTAAAGATGCGTTGAGTGAAGATGATTATTTTGCAGTGAGCTTAGCCTCTGGAAAAATATTTATGTCTTAATTGGATGGAATTCCACCTGTCATTTTATCAAACACTTTGCTTATGGTCCGTTTTGCTTAGAGTCCAAGAAAAAAAATGAAAGCATTTCAGTTGCGAGAATTAATTCGACACATGTTTGGGCTTTGTGGAATCACAGCATTTGTTTGGCGATAATTATAAGAGAGTGTTTTTGGAACTTGAACGGACTTTGCAATTAGAAAATACAAAATTGGGTCTGAAAAGAAAGCTGAAGAAAGAAGCAGCGTGATGAAAAATACTGCCAAGGCCCTTGGATAGCAACCCAAAGTCACAGCACTGAAAAGTCACTTAATGGGAACTCAAATGGAAAAAGGCAAGCCACACATTTCCTGGGGGCTTCATCCCATTCTAGGGATCAGTTGTGTTAGTACCTGGCACATAGTAGGTGCTCAGAAAGAGGGAGTGTCCTGCCTTTCTCTCCCTTGCTTCTCCCTTTATTTACGTCATCATTCTACCAACTTTTGGGTCAGTGAAAGCATGATTTCAACAAGGGATACTGAAGACAGAACCAGAACTTGGCTTTTTTTTTTCCCCTCAACTGTTAGATCAGAGTGAAGAAATCTCTTTCCTTTGCTCAGAAAGTTCTCGGTGTGACTATAGTGGATATAGTGTCAGGAGGTTGACTTTATTATTGAGAGGAATGCGTTTGGTTAACACCTTGATGTGAAGAGAGGCTCTGTATGTCCCTGATATATTCCGCATAAGCCCCAACCCCGTATCGAATGAGTGTCCGCTCTAGGCGGGTCTCGGTGAGCCTCGTTGTCACCTTACAGATGGGACCCTAAAGGGAGGGAGAAGTGGGTCACAGGTGAGGTGTTTAGAGTTGGTGGCCAAGTGAGTGTTTGTTGGAGGCACTTTCAGAACCTCTCATTGTGGGTGGGAGTGTCCAAACACCTAATGCATAGAAGGTCCAACTCACATCAAAATGCAAAATCTCACCGCTGTTAGGTGGGATCTAGGGAGACGGAATGAAGGGCAAATCCAAGTAGAGGAATTGGTTCGGAAGTTCCTGAGGCCTCCCATTGGCACCCTCACCCCCCCCCCCATATGTCCGGAGAAATAGTCACAGCGCAGCCTTGGCCAGTCGGGAAGGTGGGACGCTGTGCTTGGTTCTCCACAATGTGGAGTCACAGTCTGAGGGTGCTCTCACTCTTCCCCTGGTCACCAGCTGTTAAGTTGCAGGTGTTTCGGGCGGTTGGGTTGCCTGGTAATTGGTAGCGGTTCCTCCTTGTTCTTATAGGCAACCGAACAGCCAACACCCTAAGATGCTAAATCCTGCAGACACAGGAAGGGTGAGTCCAGGGGTCTTCTTGCTGATGTGAAGACGTTGGGGCTTCATTCAATAGACAAATTGTTTTTGTTTTTGCTTTTGCTGGACAAGCTGTGCTGTGCAGTGCAATTTTTCAGACGGAGTATTTTGAGGGGAGATGTGCTAAGAGGCTCAGCTCTTTTAAAATGATGATTTCAGAATTAAAAGTTTCAGCCAATTATTGTTTCAGTGTTAGTGGGAAAAACAGGAGTGGAGTGTTAAGACTGGAGAAGGGTCAAGATGGACTGGACTCTCCCAACTTCAGCATTTCACCCCAAACCGGAGGCCAGCACATCTCTGACCTCCTGGACAGGGCGCTACCCGGGTCCAACAGCCCTGCCCTCCGCTCACCTCCACCTCTCCTGGCTGGCTCCTCTCAGTGCTCACATGGAAACTCAAAAATCCCCTCCCTGTGCCGGCCTTCCTGACCATCCCTCCGGGTCCCTTCAGCGCCCGCTATGAAATGACTTTGAGCAACAAAACTGGGAGGGGAGTGGGCCTCACCTGACCTGGGGCACTGGATTCTAGGTCGACCCACCCGACTTCGGAACCTCAGCAGGGACAGGGAGCCAGGGAGTCGATGCTGGAGATACCTGTAGGCCGTGTGGGAAGCCCAGCATTTATTTTGCCTCCTTTGACTGCCTTGTGCGGACTGTCCCTTTGAGAGTTGAAAGACACTGTGGAGCGTTAGAGGTATCTGTCCCATGAAGACACACATGGAGAGAAGGTTTCTTTGCTTCCGGGGCTTTGGATGGAAATGTTTGCTGGCTTGAGACCTGGGTGGACACAAAGGCACTTCCATGCCCATTGCTTTGAGTGGGTTTTGGAGAAATTCTCCATGAAGTGATCCGTTTACTGGCCGGGAAGGTTATGAAGAAGCTTCTTGACCGGGTCCCTTCAGCGCCCGCTGTGACGGGTTTTGGAGAAATTCTCCGTGAAGTGATCCGTTTACTGGCCGGGAAGGTTATGAAGCTTCTTGACCGGGTCCCTTCAGCGCCCGCTGTGAAATGACTTTGAGTCTCTTGACCCCGGGAAGGAAATGTGGGTGGGGTCCCTCTCTGCCGCCGGGACCCGCCGTGGAGGGGGTGGCTGCTGCCGATGGTATCAGCCAGGGGCCTTCCCCTGGGCCCCCTACATGCCCCGCTTTTGTGTGCTCGCAGGAGAGGGAGCCGGAGCGCAGGGACAAGGTGTGGCTGATGGAGCCCGATAAGCCCCACACAGAAAGCCCGCTGTCGCGCTGAAAGGGTCTCCAATGTAGCTCTTTAATTTCCTCGCTCAGAAATGTTTCTCCTCTTTTCATCCCCAGCCTTTATCTTAACTTCTCATCGGAGCAAAGCGGCAGCCTTTCAAATTGAACAAATAGGTCCTCTGCCCGTGACAAGATGTACCTCATTTTCTCGGCAAGCCTTCAGCAAGGTCACACCTTTTTAATTTATTTTCTGTAAGAAAAATCTAGTTGCCGGATAGAACAAGGGCCCGATCTCGCTAGAGGTCATTTCTCGAGCTAGTCATAAAGGAGGATGGGATTAGAGCCGGTTAATGTCCCCGCCCTCACCTCCTGCCCACTGCCCCCAGCGCCCGGGAGCAGACAGGCTCCGTCCGCGTGGACTGTTCTGCCCCCTTATTGTGCCGGGGGTCCTTTCCTGTGAGTTTATTTGTATTTCACACATTGCTCTCCAAAACGTACTTATTTCAATATTGGAACGGAAGATCACGAACTGGCGTGTGCTTAACATTTTCTAATACAGAATAAAGGGCCAGAAGAGAGTTGGCTTGCCACTGATTTGATTGACGTAGTCATGCATCTGGCCCACCACTGCCACTTTAACATTTTCCCCCCATACATTTCTTTTTTTCCCCTGGTTGTTTGAAAATTGAGGGCAGTGATTTTACTCTGAAATCAAGGCAAAGGCGTCATTCTTTTTAAGTTTTAGCTATTGGATAATTTACTAAAATCTGGTCAACCCCCTAGGCCAGTGGTTCTCAACCTTCTGATCCTTTAAATACAGTTCCTCATGTTGTGACCCAACCATAAATTATTTTCGTGGCTACTTCATAGCTGTAATGTTGCTACTGTTATGAATTGTAATGTAAATATCTGATATGCAGGAGGGTCTTAGGCGACCCCTATGAAAGGGTTGTTCGACCGCCAAAGGGGTCACGACCCACAGGTTGAGAACCACTGCCCTAGGCGATCCCCCGGCTCTTTGGTTTTTGTATTAAATCACTATTTTTCTGGTTGTGAAAATAGTTACCATGAATATTCATATGTTTAAATATATAGAAAAATGTCTGGAAGAATCTACAGGGTGGGCAAAAGTAGGTTTACAATTGTCATGGGGAATAATATAGTAATTGATGAATAACCAAAAACCTACTTCTGCCCACTCATGTATATTAACCTTTCATGGTTATTACTCCTGGGGAGGCCAATAGAGGCAGGAGGAAAAGAGGGGCTCCATATATGAACCCACTGCTTAAAGGCTTTGCAACGCATTTACAGGAAACATCGTTAAAGAAAAAGTAAATGAAAATACCTTTCCTTCGGTAGGAAACTGAGAACATGATAGAAAGGCTAGCAAATACATTAAAGTCACCTATAAGCTTACCTTCCAGGGAAAATCACTGATGACCTTCTGCTGTAAGTTTCCCCCACACTTTAATCCTGTACCTTCTTTAACCCCGTCTTCCTTTCTGGGCTTTAGATGGTGAGCATTTTCCCAGGCTCTTAAAGGTTCTTTTAAAATAGTGTATTCCGCATTCCATCATCTACGCATACCTAATGCTCTGCGACATTTTTAAACCTGCTTCTTGTTTTCAATTTGTGGCCGTATTAAAGGGAATACTGTAATAACCCTTTCTGCACGTACACATTTGTGGACATCTCGGGTCATTTCCTGAAGCTGGAGAAAATTCCTCGAAGTCGAGTTACTAGTTCAAAGTAGAGACCGTAGTCAGGGCTAGTGATGCATTTCGCCAAATTAAACTCTAGGAAGAGTAGATCCATGTAAATTACTACCAGCAGGTATTTCAAAGGATCTGTTATAATTTTTCTTTTTTGCTAACTCTCCAAATTTGATGATGGAAATGGTAATGGATTGCTTTGGTTTGCATTTTTAAATTTTTAGTGATGTTAAGTATTTATCATTTTTTATCAGTTGTTGGTATTTCTGGTGAATCAGCTGTTCGGTTGTCTACAACCATTTCTGTTTTTAAATTGGGGTTTTCTTTTTTGTTTTACTGATTTTCAAACACTCATTAGAATTTAAAGATACTAATGCTTTGTATACAAGATATTTTGCATTCTTCCTAATTTATCTATTTTTTTATTTTAAGTACTTCTTAAAAGATCATTGTTTCTTCTATTTTTATGCATTTAAACCTACCACTCATGTCCTTCATGGTTTTTCTATTCGAATTTAGGCTTAGAAAATTTTTTCCACCTTAAATACAGATAACTATTTAATATTCTACTTAGATACTTATACTTTCACTCTTTACATGTAACTGTATTTATTTATATATTTATTTATCCTCACCCAAGGAGTAAGGGTATTTTTTTCCATTGATTTTAGAGAGAGGGGAGGGAGAGAGAGAGAAACATCGATGTAAGAGAGACACATTGATTGGTTGTCTCCCACTTGAGCCCCCACTAGAGGTAGGGATCAGATCTGCAACCCAGGTATGTGCCCTTGACTGGGAATCAAACCCTCGACCCTCTGGTAGGCAGGCTGACTTTCTAATCACTGAGCCATGCTGGCTAGGGCTCTGTATTAATTTAGAGTTTATTTTTATATAAAACTAGAGGTGGTGCACAACATTTGTGCACTGGAGGGGAAGGGGGTCCCTCAGCCCGGCCTGTGCCCTCTCGCAGTCCGGGACCCCTTGGGGGGAGCGGGTCTAAGCCGGCAGTCGGACATCCCTCTCGCAGTCTGGGGCTCTCGCAGTCCGGGACCCCTCACTCTTTACCACCGCCTGTAGTGGAGGCAGGAGAGGCTCCCACCATCACTGCTGCGCTTGCCAGCAGTGAGCCCCACTTCTGGCTGAGTGGCGCTCCCCCTGTGGGAGCACACTAACCACCAGGGGGCAGCTCCTGTGTTGAGCATCTGCCCCCTGGTGGTCAGTGCATGTCATAGCGAATGGTCTTTCCGCCGTTCGGTCGATTTGCATATTAGGGTTTTATTATATACAATAAGAAAGAAATTAAATTTCATTTTTAAAAATAGTTCACTGATTATTCTAAAACTGCTGATGGTATCATGTTCTCAAGAATTTGAAATGCTAGAATCTAGATCCTTTTCCACTGATTTCTTTGTCTCTTCCTGTGCCAGTAACACACTGGTTTAATAATTATAGTTTTATAATACGTTTATATATTTGTCACTTCCTTACTCATTATCCTCTGCCACCACATCTTCAGTAGTCTTGCCCATTAAATTTTCAGATAAATTTAAAAATTTTCCTGTCAATCAGTACTCACTTATAAACATCTGGCACAGGCATATCTCAGAGATGTAGCAGGTTCAGTTCCAGACCTCAATAAAGTGCGTTGTAATCTTCTTGTTGGTGCTTGTTCTTGCTTGTGCAAGTGGATAAGTAATTTTATTAGAATTGACTTAAACCCAGCATTGGGAAGTATTGACATCTTCGCAATATTAACTTTCCTATCCATGGGCATGGTTTGTCATTTTTCATTTTTAGAAAATTGTGTTCCTCAATAATGCTTTTCCTTCACATAGGCCTTAAGTATTTCTCATTAAGATTATGTATTTCAAATTTTTACTGCTATAGTGAATTGAATGGTAGTTCATTTTCAAGGTGCAAAGTATCAGGCTGTATCTAAGAAAATCAACTTTAGCATGGCTGGTGTGACTCAGTGGTTGAGTGTCAACCTATGAGCCAGGAGGTCACGGTTCAATTCTCAGTCAGGGCACATGCCTGAGTTGAAGGCTTGATCCCCAGTGTGGGGAGTGCAGGAGGCAGCCGATCCATGATTCTCTCTCATCATTGATGGTTCTCTCTCTCTCTCTCCCTCTCCCTTACTCTCTGAAATCAATAAAAATATATTTTTTAAAAAAGAAAATTAACTTTAAAGGACTTGATGTTAGTAGATAGAAATACAAGGTACTTCAAGATCACTCTCATTATTGCCACTGAGTATGTATTTTGGAATAACCTTTCTTGAAAAAAAATTCCTTCACTCATTTGTTCATTTATTCTACAATTAAGAAATCATTCACATCATCACTCAACAAATATTTACTGAGTACGTACTATGTGCCAGGCCGGTGACACAATGGCGAACAGAAGTAGACATGGCCCCTGCTCTAACGGAGTTGACCCTCCAGTGGAGAGACTTCCACAAACAGAAGAAAAAGTGTAAGTCTGATAAATCCCAAGAAAATGGACTTGGTCGGAGAGGTCAGAGGAACCTTCCCTAAGGAGGTGATAATGAAGATGAGGACTGAAGGAGAAGAAAGAAGGAACTGTATGTTCAAAGGCCCTGGGGCTGGAGGCAGCACTGTTGAGTTACGGAAAGAAGTCCAATGTGGCTAAAATGCAGAGAACAAAGGGGTGCGTGCAGGGAAGCAGGTCAGTGAGGAGGGGAAGATCCAGCTATCAGGCCAGATAGGCCAGGCTAATGCTTTTCATCTTTATTCCAAGAGGAATGGGAAGAGTTGTAAGAAGAGAATCGATTTTATGTTGTTTCTCAAAAGAATTACTGTGGCTGCAGTTATGGAGAACAGTTTGAAAGAGGCAAGAAGAAATGAGAGTAGATGAAAGAGAAGGCTAGTCCCACCCTGGCTGGTTTGCTCAGTGGTTGGAGTGTTGGCCTTAGGACTGAAGGGTCATGGTTTCAATTCCAGTTAAGGATACATACCTCGGTTGCAGGTTCAATCCCCAGCCCTGGTTGGGATGTGTGTGGGAGGCAGCCAGACAATGGGTCTCTCTCACATCGATGTTTCTCTCTCTGTGTCTCTCCTCCTACCTTCCATTCTCTCTAAAAATCAATGGGAAAAAATATCCTCGGGTGAGGATTATCAAAAAAGAGAAGGCTAGTTCTGAGGAGAAATAAATGTAGCTGTGACTAGAGAGGTGCTGGTGGAGAAAGAGAGATGAGGACGTATTTGAGAAATAGTTGAGATGAACGATTCACAGGCCTTACTGGTGGGTTAACCATTGAAGGTTGGACTCCCGGGTTCTTGCTTGGATAATAGGAGAGCTGGTGGTGTCATTCTGTAAAATAGAAAACATAAGAAGAGAACCAGGTTGGAGGGGAAAGAGCTGTAGTTTGGTTTCTGACAGGTGAATTTTGAGATGCCTTTGTGACATCCGTGGAGACGTGTGCAAGTTAGCCGTTGATGTGTACTAGGTGTATCGTTTAATAATGCGGATTTTGTAATCAAAGAAAACATGATAATTTCAAGAGAAACATTAAAAGTGCCTTATTCAAAGTAATGTCCATCGCTAGCTACACATTTCTCCATCTTTCAGGAAATTTGTGGATACCATCCCCAATAGAACCTTCCTTGTTTTGAGGCAAACTATTCAGAGACCCAATTTTCTACTTTTTCGTATGTTTTGAAGTGCTGCTCAGAAAGTGCATGTGCCATTGATCAGAACAAGTGGTAATCTGAAGGAGCAAGGTCTGGTGAATACGGCAGGTGGGTTAATACTTCCCAGGCAAGATCTCT
>NW_005370423.1:34883-57313 GCF_000412655.1 Myotis brandtii
TGGAAATTGTTTGCTGAGCAACGTTTAATCTTTCTGCAAGTTGTTTTTGAGTTTGACACGCATCTTCATCCAATAATGCTTGTAATTGTTCGTCTTCAAACATTTTCAGTTGACCTGCACATTCTTTGTCTTTCACATCAAAACAATCACTTTTAAAGTGTTTAAACCAGTGTTCACAAGTATCTTGAGATGGAGCATGTTCACCAAAAGCTTTCCGAAGTATTCAGCAGCACTTTTCTTCAAAATAAAGTAATGAATAAAACTTCCCGCAAATGCTCTTTTTTTGGCACGAAATTCTACATTTTTAAGTGTAAAAATATCTATGATGTTAACACCTTCAGAAAATTTGACATATGAAGTTTTGAAGCATGTTGTCAGTACAACAAAATAGCATACATATTAAATCGCATATATATATCAACATATGTGTAACTCCATCTATTGAAAAAAATCTGCATTATTAACCGGTACACCTAGTATGTTTGGTGCTCTGGGGAGAGGGCTGAGCTAGAAATCCACACGTATGAGTCATTGTAAAGGGGTGGTAATTGAAACTAGACATTGCCTGGAGAGCAGGCATGCAGAGATAAGGGAAATATGCATAGGACTGAGTGAGTCTTAATGGCTGGGAGGAAGATGTTGAGCCTGCAAAGGAGATAAAGAGAGTTCAGAGGGAGTGCTAAGTCATCAAAGCCAAGGCAAGACAATGTCTCAGTTACACCTGTGGCCAATTGATTTTCGACAAGGGCGCCAAGACCAATCAACAAGAAAAGAATAGTCTCTTTGACAAATGATGCTGGGACAGTTGGGTATCTACCTGCAAAAGAATGAAGTTGAAACCCCTGCTTCATGCCCTTTGGAAAAAATAACTCAAAATGGATCAACAACCTAAATATAAGAGCTAAAACCATGAAAGTCTTAGAAGAAAACAGGGGTATGTCTTTTTTCTTAAAATATATTTTATTGATTTTTTTACAGAGAGAAAGGGAGAGGGATAGAGAGTTAGAAACATCGATGAGAGAGAAACATCGATCAGCTGCCTCCTGCACACTCCCTACTGGGGATGTGCCTGCAACCAAGGTACATGCCCTTGGCTGGAAACGAACCCGGGCCCCTTGAGTCCGCAGGCCGACGCTCTATCCGCTGAGCCAAACCGGTTAGGGCAATAACAATATTTTTTAAAAACCATGAAGAACTGATACTTGCTACAATGGGCCAAAACCTCCAAAACGTGATGCTTCTTGCCTTTTTTATGAAATATCCAGAATAGACACATCCATAGATACAGAGCATGGCTTGGCGGTGCCTGGGGCTGGGGGAGTGGGCAGTGGGGAGAAGCCACTTAGCGGGTAGCGGGTTTCACTTTGAAGTTCTGGAGCTGAAAGGAGGCGAGAGAGAGGTACTTTAAGTAACTATTAATATGATTTGATTCAAGTTCCCTTTGATCAGGCCTATGCCTCGGGAAATTAGAGCTACACACTCACACACACACACACACACCCCCCCCCACATTTACAAATACGCTTCATTTTGGCTGTTTTAAAAATGTAGCATCGTTCCCCAGCCGTTGGCTGTGCTGGTCCAGGTTTTCCAGGTCTCCCTTCTTCGTAGGAGTTGAGCTATAGGAGCTGATGGGGTTGACATGAGCGGGTGAGATGGTGACGGTCCGTTAGAAACATATCAATGATGAAGGCGTCCTTGTGTGAAGGGATTTCCACCCCGGGGGTTAAAAGACGGGAACCGACCCAGAGGCAGAGGCAGTGACTTAGAAGCAGTCGGGGGAAGAATTCCAAGTGCAAGCCGAAACACAAACCTGGATTAAACCCCCCGAAGATGAAGGGGCTTTCACTCTGGAGTTCGTTTTCTTTTTATTTATTTATTTATTTTTCTCTCTCTCTTCAAATCCCAACCCCAAACTGGTTGGCTCAGATGAATAGGGAGCAAGTGTAATTAACCGAATAGAGCCGCAAAAGGGGCATTATGGGATACAGAGAGCATTTACATGATTCATGGGTTCGGAGAGATTGCAGTCATGTGATAGATGCTCGGAGAGGCATCGGGAGATGGTGCTGAGAGCTCAACTGGGAAATGACCCACACTTGGCCGTTCATATAATTAAAAGAGTAAATATTTTATGAAGATGAAGCAAGGAAGGTTTCGCCAGCGCCGCACTCCGTGCCTGTGGTGATGAAGCGCCAACCAAAAAACGCGTACGCTCCATCTCCCTGCAGAGCAGGGCTCTGCTCCTCCCCTGGAAGTCTGGACTCGGGGATGCTGTGCCTACGTGATTGACAAGCCGATGTCTATGGCTAGAATCAGGAAGCAAGTGGAAGCCATGTCCTTGGTACATGGTAGATGGAGAGGACACGAGCTGGCATCCAAAAAGGAAATGACAAAAACCAAACCCAAACCTTTCATGTCATTTGCCCTCTCGTATCAGCAGGGACTATGCCCACAGTGTGAAAGTTGAAGCCATAATGTGTCTTTCAAAAACAACAGCAACAAAAAAAGACAACAGTAGAATATCCTTATGATCTTGGGGTAGGCCAGAGATTTGTTAGTCTTTAAAGAACTGACCATGAAAGAGACTATTTGGTAAGTTAAACTTGAATTAAAATGAAAACCTCTTCTCGATGAAAGAAACTGTTGTGAAAATTAAAAAGCTAACCACAGACTGGGCGAAAATATTCACAAAATATATATTCCTATCCACCATATATAAAGAACTCCTGTGAATCAATAACAAAAAAAATGCAAACCAATTTTAAAATGGACAAAACAAACCCGAAATGGCCAAACAACTTGAGCTCCAGCATCATAAGAGAAGATAAATGAATGGCCAATAAGAATATGCAAAGGTGCTCAATATTATTCATCAGGGAAATGCGGATTAAACCACTCAGCAGGGCGGCTCACTTCACAAGTGTTGGCCTCCTGTCTCCATGGCCGTCCTCATCTCCCGTCTCCAGCTGGTGGCCCGGTCTTGGCTGTGTTTACTGTCTCTGGTGACGGTTTCCTTTGCTCCACACTCTTGGCTTTTGCCTTCGGACACTCTCTCCCCAGTTCTTCCTTCTGCACTGGCAGCAGCCTCCTTACCCAGCTCCCCGATTTCAATCCCTCTCCCCACTCCTCTTCACTCTGCTGCATAGCTGGTCGAATCGCCCCCGGCCCCACGTTCTTGGTGAGTTCCCCAAGCCTGCAGGTAGCATATGCCCTCTCTTCGCATCCTTGCCCCTCGAAAACCTCCAAGTTCTGGCCTCACCTCAGGAACCTGCTCTGTTCCAGGCCTGACAGATTACCTCCACAGATTCCCAAATACACGGGCTCTGCATCCATTTTTAAAAATGTTTTTATTGATTTCAGAGAGGAAGAAAGAGGGAGAGATAGAAACATCCATGATGAGAGAGAATCACTGATCGGCTGCCTCCTGTATGCCCCCTACTGGGGATTGAGTTTGAAACCCAGGCATGTGCCCTTGACCAGAATCAAACCCAGGACCCTTTAGTCTGCAGGCAAACCAGCTAGGGCCTGGCCTCTTTTCTTTTGTATTTTCCTGCTGGTGACTTGGGGCCTCTGTCTGCCATTCCCTGCGTCCTGTGCTTGCCCATGGGGAACACTGAGGAATCCGCATCCCCATTCTCCTTATGGCCCCGCAGAAGCCCAGGATCCTGGCTTCCACCCTCCTGTGAGCCAGTTACTTTCACACTCAAATTCTCGGCTGCCAAGTCCTAGCCAACGTCTCCCAGACCCATGAGGTGGGTCACGTGGGGGCCGAGGTTAGCAGGGAGCGGATTTAAAAAAAAGGAGGGAGGGGGGGCGGGGAGGGGGCATGTGCCCAGACTCGTGCCCATGAATGACCCATCATCTTCTGAACTGGAGAACAGTGTGTGTCTTTGTTTTAGGGGGGATGGCTCCGTCAGAAGACCCCCCTCTGGGCCCATGGTGTGGTGACTCACACCCTGGTGCTGTTTACTCCCAGCCTCGTGGGAAACTGTGATTTTTTTAAACTATATTTTGATTGATTTCAGAGAGGAAGGGAGAGGGAGAGCAAGATAGAAACATCAGTGATGAGAGAGAATCATTGATCAGCTGCCTCCCGCACGCCCCACACTGGGGATTGAGCCCACAACCCTGGGCACGTGCCCTTGCCCTGCCCTTGACTGGGAATCAAACCTGGGACCTTTCAGTCTGCAGGCCGACGTTCTATCCACTGAGCCAAACCGGCTAGGGCTAGCTTTTCTGGGCCTGTGTCTCCTCCTCTGTACTCCTTCAATGGAGGAATGGGCCTTCAATGGAGGTGTTCACTAAGGCTCTGTGTTCAGCAGAGGGAAGGGCATCCGGGCAGCCCTAAGGCACCTAGAGAAGGAGCCAACATCGCAAACAAGTGAAAAGACCGTCTGTGTATGGGCTTAGCTGCAGCGAAAGCCGGAATTCTGATGTTCTGATCCTGATCCAGGGCTGCGTCCACTTCCAGTGTTTTCCATGGCGGAGACCTGCTCCTCCCTGCACTTCCTTGATAAGCACGCTCCTCCTCGGCCCCGTGTTCTGTTGTTCGTGCCGGGAGTTTGTGTTATTTCGGCTAGGATGGTACTGGGGGTGCGGGAGAGACTCGCTTCGATTTGCTGCGTGTCACTGGGACTTCTCAGCTCTCAGCTAAGCCACGCAAAAGCTCCTGTGCTGGGCGCACACATCGCCGGAGCAGAACGGGGGTCTGAGTCCCGGGTCAGGGTTACGATCATCATCACAGCAAATAACGGCTTTGCTGTTTCGCCGCCTGTACATCCCTGTGTTCCGGCTCTGAGCTGTCAGTTTCCTATTACCCCCTGCACGCCGTCTCGCCGGCCCCCAGGGTTCAAAGTGGCACCATCACCAGCTTCAAGGTGGCGTGTGCGCTGTTGTAGCAGATGGAACACGTGTCCAATCACACGCCTGCCCCCATCGCCCTCCCAGAGATTTCAGCCTGAACGGACAGGGGAAGGGCGCTCACTCTTGGCGGGGAGGTATTTCGTTTGCTAAATGGTTTTCAGCGAAACAATCAAAGTGGCCGTGTGCGGCTCCCAAGCGCGGGCAGGGGCGAGCCCGGGGCAGTGCTGGGTTCCTATCCAATCTGCCTGGGGTGACAGCGACAGGAAGGCCACGGTGCAGCTCCAGGAATGGCTGTGAGCTTCCCGGTGGCGGAAATGGACAGCGGGCTGGGCAGCGGGCCAAGCTTGGCATCCACGGACATCAGGCCTTTCAATGCGTCTACGTCCAGCACCTGCCCGCCTCCCGCGTGCCCAGCTGTGGTGGCTGTCATCTCCCCAGTGAGGAGATGGGGAATTTCAGTCATTGTGTTAGCTGTGCCTGGCATGGAGTAGGTGCCCATAAATATGTGTGGTTTTTTAAAATATATTTTTATTGATTTCAGAGAGGAAGGGAGAGGGAGAGAGAGTCAGAAACATCAACGATGAGAGAGAATCATGGATCGGCTGCCTCCTGCACGCCCCACACTGGGGATCAAGCCCACAACCCGGGCCTGTGCCCTGATTGGGAAACGAACAGTGACCTCCTGGTTCATAGGTTGACACTCAACCGCTGAGCTACATCAGCCAGGCTTTGCTGACCACTCAGTCCGCATGTACAAGTCTCCTTTGGGCGTTTACAGGATTGGGAAGGGAAATTGTGATGCACAGACGTAATGATAAAACCCCTCTGCCGTCACACCCGTGTATACATTCCAACATGTGAGTCTCTGCCCTCCCTGGGATGTGGCAAGCTCCTGGCCTGCTGAGCACACTCCGTGTTCTGGGGGCCCACGGGCTGGGGCTCCACAGCACACACACACGTGTGACGTTGGCCTGCCCTGCATTGAGAATATAATTATAGTCGTTGGCAATCTTTAAAACCTAGCAGTCTTTATTTTAAGATGTGAACTTCCGGTTTCCCTCCGTGATAGGCAGGCGCCCACCTCCCCGCAGGGAGACAGTTGGCTGGAGCTGAGGAGTGGGTGGTCCCAGGAGATGAGCCACCCTGTGTCCTCCGATGTGTCCTAGTCCTTGCCGGGCGCCCCGCACGTGACTGCCTTCCCCTGAGGACTTTCCCGTTTGCTGCAGGGAGACGTGGGGGCCGTGCAGACCGAATTTTGTCCGTGTGGGTTTGGGTGTAGGCGAGTCCAGGCAAACGTGCTCTGCAGGGCCTTGGTCATAGGTGGAAAGGCAGGCATTTCGTTGAGGACCAGGAAGAGGAAGAAGGGTGATGTCAGGTACAGGAGACGGCAACTTTCCAAATCAGTAAGAGCAAGTTTGCAAACTGCAATATGGATCTATGGTGTGGAAATTGAGGGCGGATCTCTCTCGGGGACACCTCGAGACCTCAGCCAATGTCACCTTCTCGAGCAGTTTTTTAAAAATACATATTTTTATTGATTTCAGAGAGGAAGGGAGAGCGAGAGAGAGATAGGGGCATCAGTGATGAGAGAGAAGCGTTGACCGGCTGCCTCACACTGGGGATCGAGCCTGAAACCTGGGCATGGAACCGTGACCTCCTGGTTCATAGGTCGGCGCTCAACCACTGAGCCACGCTGGCCGGGCCCCGAACAGTTTTTAATGGTAAAAACACCAACTTGTTTCAGAAGCAGAGGCCTCCTAAAAGTTTGACCTGGGCGTATTTTTAAACGTATGTTTTTTGCCACTCCTGTGACTTTGGATGAGAATTCCATCTTGCCAGTTGGGGTTGGCCGGCCATATTGTGTTCACTAGCCTTGGCCCTGCCCGCCATCAATGACAGGAGGTTCCCTGTGGGGTTCGGGGTCAGGTCGCAGAGTTCCGACTGCCCACGAATCCTTGTCCCAGGGTCTACTCCACGGGAACCCAAAGTAGAAGAAGTCTCTTAGGAAACCTGGGTCTTCCCAGCTCTCTGGTGGGTGAAGGCCAGGCGTTGCAAAACTGGAATGGCTTTGGGACCCAAGGGTCTCTTTGGGGTCCAAACAAGATTTCATGGCCAGCCAAATCTTTTAGAGAATTCCCTCCTCATTTTGGATGGTGAGGGTTGGGGAGGGAGAATTTTTCAAGTCCCAGGCACTCATTTGCATTTAAATTTGAAGTCTCGAAATGAAGGCTTTTAGAAACTTTTAATTTCTATTTAATTATAAGAATTTCACTGCAGGGTATCTATCCGATTTAAAAGAATAATTAAAATTAAGTTTAGCTACAGTGATTTGCCACAGCGTATGTCTGTCCTTCAGAACATTAAGCAACAGCCAATTATTTGTGGCTGGAGGTGCTCTATATGTAAATTCCTGCCAGGCTAGACCGTGGTGACAGAGAAATCCAGATGATGAGAATCACGTTGCGAGTTTGAACATCAGCGCCTAATAGATGCCCGCATCGTTACCATTACTTCTCCTAATATCCCCAATTAAATGATTTAAAAATAGAGCGATAGATAAGCAAGATCAATTAATGTTAGAAGATGATCAAAGGGATGTGGTTGGGCATTGTAGAGGCTGGGAATGTGATAATGGCTTTATCAGACAGGAAAAATAACTCCGAGTGGCTGACACTTCATGCAGTGAAGCTCAGAGGGGTTTTATGTATGATTAATCCAATGGGCTGTTTGTCATAGGGAGTTTTAGAAATCTTGTCCATTCATTTGAGGGGGAAAAACATCATTCAGACATTAAAATGGATGCTATTCTCAGTGGTTATATGTCAACCGTAATAAGTGATAACAACCATCAAAAGATCTCGATCCTGGGGACCTGTTGGAAGGCGTCCACATGAGGGGCTGGGAGCTGCCAGCAGCAATCACATTGGTTCTCTGAGGACTCTGAGAGGGGCCCTCACTCAGCGTCTGTGTCTGAGGTCTAGGCTGGAGGCCAAATGCAAGGGCAGAATCAGCCAGTAAGCCTCCGCTCAGATGAAGGATGTGCCATCGGGAATTTGCGAGTGGCAAGGTGAAGGGAAGGATCATTTCTGAAAGGCTCCATTTATCTGCAGTGTGGATTGGGGTTAAGAAGGATTCCATTATTTATACCCTTCTGCCTTTCGACAAGGAATTAGGTAGTTTCCCCCCTAAAGAAAAAAAAAGAGAGACTGTAAAAATACAGAAAAAGAGCAAAGCTGAGCAATAAGAGGCTGGTGGGTAACAATTATGGTGGTTGCATCTAATCGAGGGGAAGAAATGTTTGCACTTAAAAACACATTTTGGTTTGGAGCTTCCCAGCAATCAAAGCAAAAAGGGAAGCATGATGCATTATTATCAACTATTTTTATTTAAAACTAGAGGCCTGGTGCATGAAATTCGTGCATGGGGGAGGTCCCCACAGCCAGGCCTGCACCCTCTCCAATCTGTGACCCCTCGGGGTATGTCTGACTGACAGTCAGACATCCCTCTCGCAATCTGGGACTGCTCGCTCCTAACTGCTCACCTGCCTGCCTGCCTGATCACCCCTAACTCCTCTGCCTGCCTGCCTGATCACCCCTAACTGCCCTCCCCTGCCAGCCTGATCTCCCGTAACTGCCCTCCCCTGCTGGCCTGATCACCCCTAACTGCCTCTGCCTCAGCCCCCGCCACCATGGCTTTGTCTGGAAGGAAGGAAGGATGACCGAAAGATGTCCGGTCGACCAGGTCTAGTTAGCATCTTACCCTTTTATTAGTATAGATAGAAAAGTGATGATTTTTAATTTCTAGGTGGATTTTTTCCTACAAAAATAAGAAAGTGAATATAATATAGATGGGGGGGAGGGAAGAGAGGCTGAGAAAGAGAGAGAGAGAGAGAGAGAGAGAGAGAGAGAGAGAGAGAGAGAAGGTAATAGAGCAGGAAACACAAAGATAGTTCATCTGTAAGTTACCCTGGTTCATTTGGCCAGAAGGCTTTTGTTGGTTGGGAGCGAGTCAGCAAGTTGTGAGGCGTCTGTCCATCTCAGGATGTCGGTGTCAAAGGCCAGAAATGTCACCACAACGACAGGATTTTGTTGACAATGGAGGCGGGCGTTGTGGCTAATGGCGAGAAGGGGGTTGGATGATCAAACATGGGCTTCGCCAGGATAAGGGGTAGTTTAGTGATCTTGAGAAGAGAGAATGACAGGTGGTGGCGGGCGGGGGATGGCACTGTGACCATCCAATGGCTTCCCAGCAGGTGGTTCGCTGTGTGAGCCGTGGCTGGATTTCCTCAGCACTGAGGGGCTCGATCCCTAAGTGGCTCATGGGCCGCTGCCCGCCTGCATTAGCACAGCTGTGTGGGGCTTATGGGAAGTCCCTTGGCATGCTTTCTGATTAACCAGGCCACCGTGTTCTCTTCCCCTGCCACGGAATCCAGGGCTAATCTCCTAGGACTCCGTGGTCTGAAGGCAAAAGGGCGCAGCCCGCGGCCAGGGACCAGCTCCCACTGGAAAAACCGCAGGGGAGACAGCTCCTGGGCTCGGCTGTTATTTGAGAGTCCTGGGTGGGTATGCCAAGGAACTTTCCAGACCCATGGTTCTTCAGATACGGTTCCTGCGGGCACTGGCATTTTCTCTCTCACGTTATCTCTGGGCGGGACACAAGGAGCTCGGGTTGGGGCGACCAATTTGGGCCCAGATCGCACTGTTGCACTTACTGGTCATGAGGTCCTGGGGAAACGATCTAATTTCATCGAGTCCGTTTTCTCATCTGAAAAACAAGTGTCCGTGAATTGAGGAATGGAACGCCATGAGGTCTGGGCCCTTGAGCATAGAGACAGTGCCCTTTGTTCACCGTCCCATTGAGAAATATGTTTTCTTCATGGTGACAAGGCAGAGTGAGTAAGAGACAATCCCTCGAAGAATTCTGAGTCTGCTGGGGAAACCCCGAGACGCTGGGACCCGTGAGAGGAGGGAGGCGTGTGTGGGCCCTGCCACAGGTGCAGGACGTCTAGCTCCATGAATTTTTAAAATATATTTTTATTGATTTCAGAGAGGCAGGGAGAGGATGAGAGAGAGAGAAACATCCATGATGAGAGAGAATCATTGATTGGCTGCTTCCTGCACACCCCACACCGGGGTCCGAGCCCACAACCTTGGCATGTGCCCTGACTGAAATTGAACCCTGACCTCCTGGTTCATAGGTTGATGCTCAATCACCGAGCCGCGCCGGCCGGGCTAGCTTGGTGATTTGTACACCAAAGAATGGCGGTGGCCCAATGGCCACAGCTAAAATCAGAAGAACCAGGCTCCAGTCCTCGCTCCCCGCTGTCTGAGCCATGGCCAAAGGCCTCTCTGGTTTCGCTGCCTCACCTATGCAAGGAGGGAGGCTGATCTGAATGGAGGTCCTTTATGTTCCTTGAAGACTGTGAGCAATAAGGCGGCGGGCGGGCCTGCGAGGTAGACAGTGAGCACACGGCAGGGCTCAGACAGACCTGAACGGTGGCGGCGAGTTTATCCAAGTCTCCACCCAATTCCACCTGGAGCTCTTCTCCCAGAGCCAAAGCCTTTCCATTACTTTCCATTAGCTAATCCCCGGTACCCACACATGCAAAGAGGCGAGGCGGAGCGCGGCGTGCGTTCCTGCACAGCGGTTGCTCACCGGGCATCACGCTCCTGTGCAGAAGGTGGTTGGGATGCCATTAACGTGAAGGGTCCCATCCAGGCCGGGGACCGTGATTCAGTTCGGGGAAGGCAAGCCGTGTGTGTGTGTTTGTGTGTGTGTGTGTGTGTGTGTGTGTGTGTGTGTTTCCACTGGGGGCCTGTCCTCAGCCGCGCCCCGGAGGCTGGGAGCAGGTGCCGTGTGTGTGTGTGTGTGTGTGTGTGTGTGTGTGTGTGTCCTCTGGGGGCCTGAGGGGAGGTCCCAGCTGCCTCCATGGCCAAGAACACTGAGTCAGGGTCACTCAGCTGGCCCGGGGGGCACTGAAGCGTAGGCACTGAGCTTCTTCAGCCCCGTAATTCCATTTATGCTCTTACATAATTAAATCGAGACTTGAAGTGTGCTTTTTAAAAGATTATGTGACCATATGTAGCTTGAACAAGGGCCAACTTAAAAAGAAAAAAAACAATCTGTTTTTTTCACAATCCCTTTCTATTAAGTTAGGACTTTGTGATTTCTTATCCACCGCCCCCCACCACCACCCCACTGTAAATTTGAATCGAATCCAGTCAGTAGTTAATACATTGATTACAGCTTAACATATTTATAAGTTAAAATATGCTTTCAATATGCTTTAAGACAAAAATAAGATCTTGCAGAGCCCAGCTCATGTGTCAGACCAGGAATAGCAGTGCTCCCGTGGACTAACATTTCAGGTGGCTTTTTAGCAAATCAGGTTTTAAACAGAAAGTTTTAGAGTCGATCTTTAGTAAGCTAATTAGCAAATGGTACCCTCCATTCTTAAAGTAAGTCAGGTTAAAGAAAACAAAATCTTATGTCTAGCGTAAAGGCACCAACGTTTTGAGAAATTATTTAACATGGGGAATGCGTATCTTGTACTCAGTAATTACTATTAGGGCACTCGATTCAGATTTATAAATGAAGCCAGCCGAGAATTTTTGTAGTAATTCATGTTATAGACAAACAGCAACAAAAAAAGCTAACAGTTTTGCTTGAGATCCAGCCATTATTTTAAAGGACTCTCAAATCAGTAGGGGGAAAAAAATCACTGAACGTGAAGCGTAAAGAAAATGTGCTCAGTTTTTACTCCTTTTAATCAGCGTAAACTATTCCTTGCAGAACCCCGACCAGCCTATGAATATGCAACAGCTCTTATTACGATGCATTAGAAAACCCAAGTGCCATTAGATAATGAAAGTGACCAGAGGTATTTCCTGGTGCTTCAATTAATACCCTGGTGGTTCAACTGTAATGACCAAACTCAATTGGAGTCAAGTTCAGATGTGAATTGTACTTAAGGGCCTCCGAGTCACTTCTTAGTGGATTGGTTTTTGAAACACAAAAGCACTAAATTAAAATAATTGTTTTGTCTGGGAGTTTTTTGCATTGATAACCAAAGCGGGTGCTCCCTCAAACTCAAGCATTAGCACCGAGCACTGTGGGGCACTAGTACCTTCCACCCTTGCCCTGTGCCTGGCACGTAGTTGGCACCAGTAAATGCCCTGAGTAAGTACATGAAGAGTGTTAAATATTTATTAAGTGAATGAGACTTGAGAACTTAATGTCAGCAGGCTTGCCTTGACTTGAGTTCATTGTGCTAAACTCAATCATGCTTTTAATTTAAAAGAAATCTTGCCCTCGCTGGTTTGGGTCGGTGAATAGAGCATCGGCCTGCAGACTGAAGGGTCCTGGGTTCAATTCCAGTCAAAGGCACATGCCCCGCTTGTGGGCTTGATCCTCAGTCGGGGGCGTGCGGGAGGCAGCAGATCAATGATTCTCTCTCATCATTGATGTTTCTCTCTCCTCTCTCTCTCTCTCTCTCTCTCTCTCTCCATCATCCCTCTCTGAAATCGATAAAAATATATTTTTATGATATCTTAAAGGTGACTACAATAATACTTTTCATTTTGCAAATTTCTAAATAGCGTCCATATTTTTTACTTAATTATGTTTACTTCTGTGACATCTGCTTCCCCTACCTAGAACATAAGCTCCCGAGGGCAAGGCATTTCTGGCTGTTTTGTTCACTGCTCCATCTCTAGCATTTAGAACACTGCCTGGCACTAATAAATGCTCAATAAATATGTATTAAGTGAACGAATGTACCAGTAGATAAAATGATGGCTGTAAGCACTGGGTGGAATACTTCTGACTCCATCCTGAGCAAGGCATTTCGGGAAAGACATGGGAAGTATCAAATGCTACAACCAGAGAAATGAGGGGACATTTCTGAATTCCCAGGAAAATAGCAAGGTCACGTTTGGTCTACTCATGTACGTGTTGCCTCATTCTGAAGAGACCCCTGTTCTCGATTCATCCTCAAACGGTGTCTTTTTGTCTCTTGGCATCACACTGTCAGGTGAGGCATCCGTGGTGAGTGAGAAGCTGTCGTTGGTCATGGCCTCCGCAAGGCCTGGACATCAACAGCTGCTCGATATTGCCAGTAGTACATGTCTCGGTGCTGGCCAAAGCAATATCATGGGACACGTCTTCTCATAGCCCACGAAATGGCAATTGCACTTTCCAAGTTGCATCTTCTTAAAACAAAATCTCAACAAAAATTGAGTATCTTGCTTTGTTTTGATTGGGTACATGATGATGATGATGGTGGTGGTGGTGATGATGATGATGAAGATGGTGAAAATATCTGAGAATTATTATGTGCTTGCTTGATTATTTTTCAATCCTTTTTATTTTTTAAAAAAAATTTTATTGATTTCAGAGCTGAAGGGAGAGAGAGAGAGAGAGATAGAAACATCAATGATGAGAGAGAATCATGGATCAGCTGCCTCCTGCATGCCCCCTACTGGGGATCGAGCCTGCAATGTGGGCATGTGCCCTTGACTGAAATCGAACCTGGGACCCTTCAGTCCACAGGCCAACATTCTATCCACTGAGCCGAACCAGCTAGGGCTCAATCCTTTTTATAACATATGAATTTTATGGTCAACTTGTCACCTTCTGAAAAAGACCTGTTGGAATTTTTATTGAAATTTTATTGAACTTATTGATTTATTTAACAATGATTGTTACTTTTGTAATGTTGAGACCTTCCCCAAGCACCTTCTGAATTTATTTAAACATCATCTTATAATCTTCCATAAAGTTTTATAATTTTCCTTGTAAAGGTCTTGAACACTTTTGGATATACTTAACCTCAGGTACTTTATCATGAGTTTTTTTTTCAATTACATATTTAATAGTTTGTCACTGATCTATAGGTTCTTAACTGCATTTGCTATATTGATCTTGTAGTCTAGTAACCTTACTGCACTTTCTTATAGTGTATCATTTCTTTTAGATTTTCTATGTAGACAATTATATTATACATATGCATAATGTAATTTTGTTTCTGCTTTTCAAATTCTCTTACTTCATTTTTCTTATTTTATTACACTTTCTAAGACATCCAGAACAATGTTGAATAAAAATGGTAATGGAGGTCATTTTGCCTTTATACTGTTTATCAAGGTAAAGACATTCCCTTCAATTTCCAGTTTATATGACTTTGGTCATGAATAAGAGTTGGGTTGAATTGGAAAATATAGAAACTGCCTAAATATTCCATAATTATAAATTAAATAATGGTAAACTAAATTATAATGTACACATTAGGTAGATAATGAGAAAGTTTAGTTAAAAAACTTAAAAATATATAATTAGATGTATGCTATTCAATGAACACATGCCAAAGCAAAAGTGAATACACAATAATAGTGCAGTAGGGTGATTTCACCACCTCCCTCCCTCAACCTTTCTATAATGATGTGGCATTATTTTGATTATAAAAATAGTTTCTTAAAACTCTTCGCCATACCAATCTGGGTACCAGTTCCAAATATGAGGTCAGAGTCAGCATCTACTTAAATGTGTCCCTGCCTTTGAGTACTTCTCGCAGGCAGACGCCCACTTCAGGGCAGTAGCTGGTGTTCAAACTCCTTAGTCACTTTGAATCCTGGCGTGTTCTCTCTGTCGCAGTGTTGAGTTCGGAGAATTGAAGTGTATGTGCTTCTGGGAGTTTTGGCTCAGATGCCACTGACTTCGTCTCTTGCTTTCCTCTCCAACAGGATTAAGACTTGGGCATCGAGCGAGTATTGTCAATTAGAAATTGCAAAGTGCTTTTCCATTCTATGTTGTGGTTTCTTTATTTTTATTTTTTTTAAAAAACAGTTTGCAAAGCATGGGCCATCCATAAATGAGCCGAGGACATTTGTTTTAAAGTTTTTGGCTTTTGCCAAATAAAAGACAAGTTTACATTTCTCAGAAATGAATGAATGCCTACGTATTTGCTAATCACAGCGATTGCTTACAAGGGCACAGAGGGGTCTTCCTCACCTTCGCTGGGGCTAGAGCTTGGTGTTCAGGAAAGCTGTTCAGGCAGCTCCAGGCTCTGCAGCATAGATGTGTCCTGGCATTTGTTTCCCTTCTGTTTCCCAATTCTATAGCTTCCTTCCTCCTAGTGTTCCCATCAAGCTTCTCTGCAGACTCAACGGTGCCCCCTCCCTGTTAAATGCCCCACACCGCCAGCCTTCTCGCTCTGAATTAAACAGCAGGACAGCGGGGACAGTAAGAACCGACGAAGGAGACACCTCTCTAAAATTTCTGGGTTTTTGGCTCTCGATGGCCTGGCTGGTGTTCTTGTTTTTAAGGTACATCTTGGGTTGGTGGAACCCTCGATGGTTTGGTCAGACCCTCATCCCGAAACACAGTGATGGCCATCAGCGCTTTTCTGTTTCCATTTGCTCTGCGAGGTCGAAAGACGGGGCTGGTTTATGAGTTTATCCCGCCATGTGTCACCACCAGCGCGTCGGCGGGCCGGCGGATGGATGGGCAGCGCTCACCTCCCCATTTATTACGCTTGTCAACTGGGAAGGGATTTTTTTTATTTTTATTTTTTTTACCTTGTGAAAGGCCCATCAGCAATGAATCAGTGAAGTGAAGACGACAGTTGATTTGTGAATTTAGATTCTATAAAGTGACTCCGCTTTGGTGGGCTGTGGAGATAAAGCAACTGTCATGATGCGGTGGCAAGTGCAATTCCACGAAACCAAATTTATTGCGCATTTGAGGAAATCATCCTATTTTAAAATGCCATAAATTCCAAATTGTATATTACTTAGTCCCATGAATTTTGATTTATATTTTGAATATTGTTAATGGGATGCTAAATAGCCTAGGTTGGGAGTTATGAGTTTCTGCATTTCTTCTCGCGGGCTATTGTGACTGGGCACAGGATAGATTGGCCATTCTCGGGATTTTATTTGTGGGGGCGGGAGGGCGGAAGGCAGCCCGTGGGGGATGGCATGGAGGCTGCTTGTCAAGAAAGGCTGCAACCTCTCCTCCTCTCGGGGCCTCACAAGGTTGCAGGGAGCCCAGGGAAGGACTTTCTGCACCAGCTCAGACAGGGTTGAGATTGGCGTGGAAGGAAGCACAGAATCCCGTCTCCCCAGTGGGCTCCACCCCAGGAGCCACCCTCAGAGTGCCCTGCACTTCCTGTAACACTCATGGCTGCAGTATGAACGATTTCAGCCATGACTTATTTGCCAGCTGTCCCCACCCATGGGCCCCGGCTCCTGGCCCATAGCTGGGGCTCCCCAGGGCCCGGCAAGCAGGAGGCCCACCAGTAGTGAAGACAAAACGTCTCCATTTCCCAGAATGCTTTAGGCCATCGCCTTTTCTGGTTCATTCAGCGTTCTCTTTACCTGATAGTGTCAGAAGAAAACATTTTACAGCTCAACCCTGGCTGTTAAAGCAAGTCAGAAAAGGTGCACTTTGGCCGGCCGGAGTGGCTCAGGGGACGGCGTTTCATCCCATGCACCGAAAGGTTGCCGGTTTGATTCCCGGTCAGGGCACATGTCCAGGGTGCATGTTAGATCCCCAGATGGGGCACATACGGAAGGCAACGGATAGATGTCCTCTTGCCACTGCTAGGCACTGGCTTCTGCTATCCTTGCCATGTATCCGAGAAGAGAGAGTGAGAAGCCTCTGTCTTGTGGGGAGTTATGGCTCCTTGTTACAGAAAGGTGGCCATTCACTGCTTGCCAGTCTGCTTATGAGTTTGTTAGCTGCTCATGAGGACTTAAGGCTGATAGGGAATTCCTGAACCCCAGGGTAGGTCGGGGCCCCAGGTGGCTGCTTAAATAACTGTGGATATCCGAGTCTTGAGTTGAGTCAGATAAAGTGGTTTTAATGTTTTTCCATTTTCTGGTAACATATCATATCATTTTGATCTTTCTTCAGAAAATAACTGGGTCTCCATTCCCAGGCCAGGTTAGCTTAGGTAAGGCCAACTCTACCTCTGGCAACACAGGTGGGCACATGACCCACGCCTGGCCAATCAAAACATGCCATTCTGCTTCAGAAATGAGCACGTGACCTAAGCTGGGCCAATGAGGGCCCTGGGTGGAACTACTGGAAGAAAGCCTGATTGGCTGTACCCACTGGGGCCAGGGCAAGGGCTGTGTTTGTCCAGGGAAACTCAGACACCAAACTTGTTGACACATGCCCTTTGATAAAAAGTGGGAGCCCGGCCGGTGTGGCTCAGTGGTTGAGAATCCATCTATGAACCAGGAGGTCACAGTTCGATTCCCGATCAGGGCACATGCCCAGGTTGTGGGCTTGACCCCCAGTGGTGGGAGGTGGTGCAGGAGGAGACAGCTGAATGATTCTGTCTCGTCATTGATATTTCTCTCTCTCTCTCTCCCTCTCCCTTCCTCTCTGAAATCAATAAAAATATATTTTTTTAAAGTGGGAAAATTTGCAGTTAGCTATATTACAGTTCCTCTCGGGAATAAGAATTAATACTACAATGACTGCGTTTTTATTGAGTACTTACCTCGGTCTAACACACATCATTTCCTATTTGAATCTCGGAAAGTCAGGATGCATCTTTCAATGAATGGCTTCTTACAATTGCTTCCAGCCACGCAGTGGTCACGACCCTGTTGTCATTGCCTCAACCGATGTGTTCCACTCCCATTTTTTAGGAAAGCCAAGGGTGACATATGGTGAAAATCTGTCCAAAAAATGTCTTCCCCGAACTTTTCCAACACAAATGGCAACTGATACGAAAGCTTTGGGCTATCATTTCATCACCAGTGTTGCTTTCTTTCAATCTTGCCAGCGAAGGCATCACAGTTTCTACGAAACACAGGATTCCCTAGTTTGATGTTGGGGTCGGTACCCTTTTACAATTAAGGAACCCAGTGCTTGGGGAGGTAGCTAACCAGCCAGATCCACCACCACGTTCCGACCGCTGAACAGAGAGCTTGAAGCACGTAAAACTGGGTCAAATAAGATCAGTTTAAGACTCAAATCATAAACAGACTTCAGCGTTTTGAGTGGAGATTTCTCATGGGCGGTCAGAGGCAGAGATCGGCTTTTCTTCCGCCTTTATTGAAAAAGAACTGTTTTTCTTCTGTCCTGCCCCCAAATCCAAACCTTCCCCCTTGTTGCCGCCTTCGGTTAAGGCCCTCTCGCTGCAGTAGCATCATGAAAAAGTTACTTGTAATCGCCGGGATTAGATGAAAGCTGAGTTCCCCGTCTGGTTCTCTACCAGAAAATTGATACCAGGGCCTTCCAGGGCTGAACACGACCAGTGGGCTGCAGACAACCAAGGACCCCATTGCAACGGTGTGGCAACAATTAGAATATGATTTCCTTTGGGAAAACGTCCCTCAGCTTCTCTCCGCCAAACGTCCAAGTCGTTCGGACAATTTTTCCGCACTATCAGCAACCCCCCACCCCCAACCTCCACCACTTCTTATAAATTAGAACCATCCAATTTGGCTTCGGAGTTTGCTTTGGGGGGTGGGGGAAGTTTTCGTTCTGGAATAAATCGTTCTGTGCGAAGAAGGGTCTCCGTGCAGACACGGCTCGCTGATGGAGCGGAGGCAAATGGGGGCACGGCCAGGCTTTCCTCGGGAGGCGGCTTTGGAAACGGCTTTCATGTGAATATCAGACACTTTATTGCCTTGACTCGAGTGACCTCATCTACCAGAATGAAGTCATCCCGCCCGCCAGGGAAGACAAACCTTCCTCCCGGAGAATCAATCAGGCCCATCAAGGGTCCTGCTTACCCTCTTATCTGCCGTCAATGAGGGCGGGGGGTGCAGTTATAGAGCTGTCAGGCCCCAGGGAGCCCCCCACAGCCCCGTTCTGCCCGGTCCACTAAATCACAAGGGAACCCGAAGGCGCCCCAAGCACGGACCTGCTACCGGGCCAGCACAGCTGGACATCCTTTCTGACTTGGGGGACGGCTTTGAATGGAGGCATTTCTGGAGAACAAAACCACGGTTTGAATTTCGGGGCTTTCTCCTTGTTATTAAACTATTAACTCCTGCCAGATAGGAATGCCAGGCGTCACTGCTCGCACAACCCATAAACAGTCCAATTAGGAAACCAATTAAAATGAGAAAGGCTTCCTGGATTCCCCGGGAGTTGAGGCCCGGCTGCCTTTTCCTTGTCAACCCCTGAAAGGGTTTTATTGCTGAAAGGTTTTTATTGCTTCGGCTGAAGAGGGAAGGAGCTGCCTGGGGCTGAGCTGCAGCCAAGGGGGCGAGGGGGGCCCTGGCAGGTTCGGAGATGCCATTTTGTTTGTTCATTTGTTTTTATTTTTGTTTTGAAGATGCTTGGTAAGACCACCAGGTGGGTGTTGGAGGAGGAGGCGGTTTTGCGTGGCTGATTGAGAGCAAGACAGAAATGACAAGGTTAAAAGCTGTCCCGTGAAGTTTATTCTCTTACTGTCGCAGAAGCTCCTGTGAACATGGACTTTGACTGAAAGTCGGTTTTTCCCTAGAAAAGGGGCCACCTGCCGTGCAGTCCTGGAGGTCTCTCACATGTATTCCATGGCGGGAACCTTCCCCAAGGCTTCCCTCTGAGTGGTTGGAGGATCCTCAGGCTACCAAGGAAGATGCTGACCTTGGCCAAGGTCACACACCTCTTCATTCATCTGCCCAAGTGACACTTGGTGGTGGCCAACTCTGCAGTAGACACTGCTGGGCCCTGCGGAGCGAATAGGACAGGGTTCAGCCCACGCCCCCCACCCCCCACCCCAACAAGCATCTCAGGGACACATGGGCATTTCTCCTGGGCTCCTACAGCACCTCGGACACGCCTCTAGCTTCCACCTCTAGCCTTAAACCCAACCCCAGTGCATGGCACACAGTAGGAGCTCAAACGGGGATGGTGGACGCGTCCAGACTCAGGCCCCTGCCCGTCCCACCTGACCTACAGCATTTCATCAAGAGTCCTTGAAGGAGTGGGAAACTACTGATTCCTTTTCCTGAGATGGAAGCGTGCTTATGCATGCATGTGTGTGTGTGCATGTATGTGTGTGTGTGCATGCAAGTGTGTGCACGTGTCCGTGGGAGATAGAATTAATGACTTGAGCGTTCCCTGTCCTCTAAGGGGATCAGGGCCTCTATTAGTTATTGAGGCCACTCCGAACTCCACTAGTAAAGTTGACCTTGTTCCTTGCTGCTCTTGTGGTCCTTGACCCCTGGCCCATGTTACATAAACTTTAAAGTAGATGGTGGCTTCCGGACTAGGATTTGAGTTTGGGCCGTCGTTGGGTTTCACCCCAGTTTCTCCAGTGAAGTCACTGGGGCAAGTTGCTTCATCTTCTGTAGCCTCCACTCTCTCCTCTAAAAACCACACATGACCATAGTACCTGAGCCAGGGAGCTGGAGGCCGGGATGAGTTCACGTACGCACCGCGCTTAGGACAGGGCCGCAGTGGGAGTGTTATGTTTCTGCTCCGTGGCGCTTGCTCAAGCTGTTTGCTCTCTCCTGGCAAGGCGAGACCTCAGGCGTGCAAGGCTGCCCCTTTGGGGGATGCTGATAGCAACCCCAGTTGGAAGCAGCTCCAAGTGCTCCTGGCATCCATGCGGGGATCCCCTGGAAGGTGGGTTGCCATGGATTGGGCATCTGGTATGTAGTGAGGGCTGTACTTTGTGTTTCCACATGCCCTGTCTCATTTAGCAAACCGGCCGGCCGTGGCTTACATTTCTGGTGGCTGGGAGCCCACTACATTGTAAGACAGTCGGTTGCTACTCAGATGGGTCCAGGGGAGGAACTAGTGATGCTTGACTCTCAGCTCTACAGCTGTCTGACCTTGGATCAGTTACTTGAATACCCTCTGCCTCGATTTCTCCGTCCATACAATGGGGATAAAGTTGTCCCCACCTCATCTGAGTGTCGGCTGTGTATAAGCCTTATGTGAGACTGTGATAAATAAATCCCACTTTTATGATAACTCAGTTGAGAAAGTTCTGTCTGCTACTGTCTGAAATCCACATTTTCCCTTCACTGGAGCCAAGCAAGGATCCCCGAGTTTGGAACGTCCTGGGTTTTGTCAACGAGGCCATTTCCTAGCCACGCCGTCTCAGGAAGTTACTTCTGCTGCCTGAGCCTTTCCTTCCTCGTCAATAAAATGCGTTCTCCACAGTTCAACTGAGCATCCGGAAGCTCATCTCAAATTCAAGGGCAACAGACTCCCCCTGGGCCAGGCTCATGCTGACCGACCCCATAAGTCACGCTAACTGGGACCTGTAGTCACTTCCCAAAGATCAGGGATCCTGTCAGGAAGCCTGGAAACTCTGGAATGATCCAGAACAGCCAGGATGGTCTTCCCGAAGCTCGGATTTGATGACGGCTGTCCCCGGTGAAATCGCTGGTCATGAGTTTCCCTTTCTCTTGCCTCACTTCCCTTCCTCCCCTGCTCTCCAGCCCAGGCTGAGTGGGACGTATTTGCTCAGTTTGCCATGTTCTGTCCACCGCAGTGCTTCTCAAATGCGGATGGTTTTGCACACACGCACACACACACACACACACACATCCCAGGAATACTTCCTTGGGACTGCAGGGGGTGGGCCTTCTCCTCTGGACCAACCCCATTTCTGCCTCCTCATCTCAGTGTTTCCCAAGTTCCAAGCTCCCTTTGCACAACCAACTCTTTTGTTAGATACGCTCATACCGTCGACATTTATCCCTTACCCCAACCCTGGTGAGAACTGCCTTTTAAGGGGGCATTTCTCCAAACTTCATTTACCTAGGACTGTCCCACTCCTCCTATTATTTAATTAATATTTTCTTTTAACTTAACTCATATTTTCACCTAAGTTAATTTATTTACAACAAGACTACAATAATCTCAGGTAGATAGGTAGGTAGATAGATAGATGTTAATCATTGGTTTCTTTAGGGTTTTCTAGGAAACCATCTTAGTATTTAAAAAAAATAATCAAGCATTTATGCTGCATTTTCTCTCTGACCTATATCTCAGGGGATCCATACAGTTGATGGAGGAAAGTTTTTCTTTGTGGAAGTTTTCTAGCTAAGAAGTGAAGAAGGGATGTTGGAAGTGGGACGTCACTATTGTGCAGCCCTGATGAATCCATGGATGTAGGCAGAGAACGTCAGTACTCAGTGAAGTCATGGAAAGAGAAACCACAGACATTACATACCTCCCACTGGAAGAAGACAACGCTATCAATGAAATAACCTCGCAGAGACAGATTGAACTTGAACCTGATCAAGCCTCTAGACCAGGGGTGGGCAAACTTTTTGACTCGAGGGCCACAATGGGTTCTTAAACTGGACCGGAGGGCCGGAACAAAAGCATGGATGGAGTGTTTGTGTGAACTAATATAAATTCAAAGTAAACATCATTACATAAAAGGGTACGGTCTTTTTTTTTTTAGTTTTATTCATTTCAAACGGGCTGAATCTGGCCCACGGGCCGTAGTTTGCCCACGGCTGCTCTAGACCTAACCACCAATGAACAGGGCCTGCAAGGCACAGAGGCGCATGTTCAATGACCTGCAGGATGCAATCAGCAAATCTAGACTGTGAAAGACTCTACAAAGCACATGACCTGGCTTCCTTAACACA
>NW_005370423.1:57334-73954 GCF_000412655.1 Myotis brandtii
ATTGCAAGTTGGAAAAAAAGAGAGACGGAAGGAAAACATAAAGACATTGAACAACATAGAGAAGATCCCAATTCAAACAAATGGGAGAAATGGGAACGCTTGTCCAGATATGTGATATTGATAGTGATTATGTTAATTTTTCAGATGCAACGATGATGCTGTGCTCGTGTTGTTTAAAGTTCTTATATTTCAGAGCAACGCTCAAATATTTCAGGTGAAAAGACATGGTGTGCTTTGAAGTCACTGGGCATGAGGAGGAAGTGGGCAGTGGGTAGAGAGGATTGCAGCAAAGGCCAAGTGCAGGTGGGTGTCGAAGCTGAGAACAACAGACCCGGTCTGTATTCTCTCCATTTTTAAATATGCTTGAAAATGTCTATAATAAGAGATTAAAAAAACACCAACCCCAGGGTGATGTCATAGAATGCTGAGCATGGTTAGTGACGGGGAGAAATCAGGGAAGCCTGGCTGAGGAAGTGGCACTCCAAGGTGAAGGACAAGGAGCCGGCCGAATGAGGATACAGGCAAGGAGTACTGCAGGCAAGTTCAACGTCCCCAAGATCACCCGGCACCATCTAAGCCAGTGGTTCTCAACTGTGGCTGCACATTAGAATCACCTGGGAATCTTTTGAAAATCCTGATTTCTGGGCCTCCTCCTCCGGAAATTCTGTTTCTTTGTTACTAATGTTGTGGCCCCACCCCATAACAAAGAAACAGAATTTCCGGAGGATGAGGCCCAGACATCAGGATTTTAAAAAAGATTCCCAGGTGATTCTAATGTGCAGCCAAGGTTGAGAACCACTGCTCTAAGCAATAACCCTGCAAAGCCTTGTGAAATGCCGGGTACGTACCCATTTCCCAATGACACCACCAGCCAGGAGAAGATGTCTAATTAGCAACTGAAAACACCGCTGCTTTGAAAACTGCTCCTTTTCCGTAGGGTTCCTTCCCTCCAAATGGAGGCGTGCGTGCAAACCTTATGCTTCGGATTAAAATTTCAAGTGTTTTTAAATTTTTGATTAAAATTCTTTTAATTAAAAATATTTAATTGCCTCATTGTCTCCGCCGCCTGCCGCCTGATTCCACCGCTGGGATCCACCCGTGCACCTGCCGGAGTCGCACAAGCTGCCGGTTCCAGCAGCCACATGTCGCTGAGGAAAAGGCAGAGGCAGTGGTTTTATGTTTGGGAAACACCGCACCAAGGCGCGCAGTGTGAAATGGCCCCGTCTGGTCCCAGCTGAATAGTAAGAAGGTGATTTATTCCCCCGGCCCTGTTTCCCTTTTTTGCTGTTTATGATAGCATATCAAAGGAGCTTTTTGATTGAATTACCACCTTGTATTCAGGCTGGGCCCCGTGCATTATTACATATGTAAGTATAAATGTGGATGCAAATGAGTTTTCCTAATGAAATGAGAGGCAGTTTATTTTTCCTTGCATAATGGGTGGTTCCCGGGACCAGATTTATTTTCTCAAAGTGACTACATGCTTATTTTTCAATTTGTCATCCATTCTTAGCATGAGCACCCCAATAATTCAAATCGCAGATCTTTACGCTTTCACATGCTAATGTGAATTTTTCCCCCCCCCATTTTTAAACTGAAATCAATTTCCGTGTGATTTATCACCAGAGAATTACCTTCTATAAAATGCTTAAGTGAATGGAGTAATAACGCTAGGCGTCTCGGTGAGAAGAGAGCCATTTTCGGCGTCTCAGTTCTAAAATAAACGGTGAGGTCCCAGGTTACACTTTCATTCTGTTCATGACACTATGCGCTCTAGTCATTACTGAGTTTTGGAATGTCTGGGAGCCCCAAATGAGCTGAGTGACTTTGAAATGTTGCTGAATTTTATGTCAGACAATAGGAGCTACTTTGCTTGGCACTGGTTGCTAGTCTATTATTCCCTTACCTGAGCCGCTGTCCATGGCTGGGGTTTCTCTCACTCTGCACACATTGGGATCTTCTGTGGAGCCTTCCGCTGGTCTTTGCATATGAATTGAGCAGCAGTCTCCTTGCTTTGAAAGTGGATTGAGGATTTGCCTAGTAAATACTTGCCCAGGGATTGCAGAAGCAGAACCAGACTGAAGCAAGAGAGTGTGGGAGCACCTCTTTTGGAGGTGAAGGTGAGCAAGCCCCGAGGACAGAGCTTGCCCACCAAGCCTTCGACATGAATTGCTGATTTGGACATGAATCGGGCTGAGCCCTTTGAAAGCAGGATGAGAGTTTAGGGACAATGGCAGCTTTCTTCCCACACATTAGGTATCTCCTGAGAGCAATCGTAATCCTGTCTGTTTATGTATCTATAATAATAAAAGTGTAATATGCTAATTAGACCGGACGTCCTTCCGGACAACCTTCTGGACAAAGCCAGGGCTGCTAGGGAAGCTCCGGTCTCGGGTGCCAGAGGGAAGCCGGTGCCGGCAGCCGGGGGAAGGAAGGCCTACTCTTGCACGAATTTTGTGCATCGGGCCTCTAGTATTTATAAAGGATATAAAATAATAAAGATACGTATTGAACTAATACATAACCCATAGGCTATATCATCCTCATCATCATACTCAAACATTATCCAGTGCTGATGGTGTCCAGGCATTATGCTAGGTATCTACCATACATCTTCTCATTTAACCTCCACCACAACCCTGGATGGTGCGAGCCACGGTAAGTCCTATTACACAGATTCAAAAACCAGAGGCTCAGAGAGGTGAAGTCGTTTGGCCAGGGTCACCCAGCTAATAAGTGGAGGGAACCCAGATTTAAAAACCAATGTGGCCTCAGAGCATTCTTCCCCTCCCAGGCATGCTGCTTTAGCAAGATTTCTCCCGGGGAGGAATGCGTCTTGGCCCAGCGTCTGTTGAAATCCCCATAACCTTCCATCCCACAGGAGGAAAAAAGAGATTGTGTAGCCAGGGGGTGGGTGAGAGGTCAAACTTTTAAAAGCCAGACCGATCTGGGTGAGTTCCAACTCGGGGGCTATCGCTGAAGCTGAGGTTTTGCATCAGTTGTTTAAAAAAAAAAACCCATACCTCTGTCTGCCTCAGTTTCCCCATCTGCAATATGGAGATACTATCACGCTAACACTGTTATTGTGGAGAATTCATGAAGCAATGCAATGTCCAGCCGGTCAGAACCCGTTGGCCCCCGCTACCCTTGCACTCAAATCTTACACTGGCTGGACTCAGGTGGGAGCGGCCTCGGGGAGCTGTTTGAATGGGGGCTTATGCATTTGCATTCCTAATTACCCTGCAGCCACCTGCCCGGCCAGCCCTGGAGGACTTGCCTGGTGATTGATGTGCTACCACTTAGAAATCTCTTTGAGGTCTTCCGAAGAAAGGTTTTCTGTGCAATCCAGCTGCTGGCGTTCCCGTTCCCGTGTAGAGGAATCTGAAAACATCGCCGTGCCCCTGATACGCTCAGAGGGAGTTGAAAGGGGGATTATCTTTTAAGACTTGAAAATGTCGATGTTTGCAAATATTTTCTAGCTGCCTCTCCTAAGACTGCAAATTGACTGCGGAGATAATGGGCAACGGATGACATCATTCCAAATAGCAGCCTTTTAAGTGCAAGAGCCAGAGGAACCACTTAGAGTCATTAGGAAATCCTTAAACAAGTGTTTGCAAAGTGTTGGCTAACTGCTGCACGTTTGCCTTTTTTTAAAAAAAAAAAAAAACAACAACACAAAACCGTGGCATCCAACTCCGAAAAGCTGACCTTGAGCCATTATCTACCCACCGGCGCTTGGTAGCATGGGGTGTTGTCACCACTGACACCGAGTGGGTGGCTGTGGGGAGGAAGTGCTCTCAGACCAATTATGCAGAGCGGGGCGGGGGCTCGCTGCTCCAGCATCAAATGCCCACGGTCTCCCCTCACGCTTCCAGCTCCAAAATGGCCACCCGCCTCTTTCAGAAGTCTGATAAGATATCTTTCTGTTGAAACTGGCCTGGATCCCACTGCGCATCATGGCCGCTCAGAAAAAAAAACAGCTGGCTTCATCGGGAGGGTCCTTTGGTCAAGTTAGAGAGTGGGGAGGGTGATTGGCACTCCTGCCTTTTGGAGCACAGGTCTGTGCTGAGGTGGGGGGAACGGGAGGGAGCCAAGCCTAGGGCTGATGTTAAATCTTTTGTTATCTTGATCAAGTTGTGGGGACTTCTAGAAACCAATTTTCTTGCTTTAAGGAACACCAAAGATAGCTAGCTAGATAGGTAGGTAGGTAGGAACACCAAAGATTGATAGATAGGTAGATGGCTGGATGGTGGATAGATGGATAGATAGATGGTAGATAGAAAACTCTTTTCTGTTTATAAAAGCAATGCGTTTCCCTTGTAGCAAAGTTAGAAAATATAAAAAAGCAAAAGAAACCAGGGAGAAATGTCCATCATCCTACCACTAAGTAGAAAGCTTGACATTTAAAAAATATGTATTTGTATTGAATTCAGAGAGGAAGGGAGAGGGACAGAGAGATAGAAACATCAATGATGAGAGAGAATCATTGATCAGCTGCCTCCGGCATGCCCCCTACTGGGGAACGAGCCTGCAACCTGGGCACATGCCCTGACCAAGAATCGAACCGTGATCTCCTGGTTCACAGATCAAAGTTCAACCATTGAGCCACACCTGCCGGACTAAATTTTTTTTTCCTATGCATTTTTACAGAGTTGAAAAATGCTAGGTAGATGATTTTGTATTCAGAAATTTTCATATCCTTATTTCATAGGCATTTCCCCAAGCTTTTGCTAATGGCTTCATCCTATTTCACCACAGGGCTATGCCTTAATGCATATAGCCATTTCCCCAGCTGTGGGCATTTGGCTTGTTTGCAATGTGACTTTATGCTAAACGATGGCAGGCTGAACATTTCCCCACCACCCTTTCCAGGTCTTCACCAAGTCCGACCGTGTCCTGAGCGAGCAGGTTCAGGCAGTGTCTCCAACCTCTCTTCTAAAATTGAAAATAAGAGCCACACGTTGTCTGGTGACTATAGAACATTCTCTTTGAAAGTCACTCGGTTTAAGACAAAGGGATCAAATCAAAGCATCAAAGCCAAAAGTGACAGTCTGCCAACCCAATAGGCCAGGTAGGTAGTCCTTACCTTGTTTTAGAGCGATTGCTGCCGATCTTTAGCAAGGAGCATGCGTACCATTCCCATGGTCAACAGACAAGTCTGTTATTTAAGTAACAATAAGGCTGAGCCTTCCCATCAGCCTCTGAGTGCTCTGTGCAGGCCAGCGGAGACTTTGGCCCTGCCCTGGAGAGCCCTGTTACCATCGGGGTAGACCAGGAGGTCGTGTTTGGGGAGATGCAGGCCAAGTCTATAGTTGTTTGCAGGATGCTTGGTGCCCAGTGGACTGTGTGTGTGAGGGTCCAGGGCAGCCCTGCTGATGGAGGGACTTGGACCACACTGATGGCTGAGGCCCTGGAAGGTGGCGGCCTCCCTCGTACTTTCCCTTCCTACCCGAGTCCATTTGCAGAGCTCTTTACAGTCCGGGTCAGGGTCCTTTCCTCCCCCGGATGCCCTCTCGTGAGTCTTTGGGAAGCTGTGGAGAGAACAGTGACCTGGGCTGTACCCGGGACCTGAGCACACCTATGGAGGAGGTTCCGTTGGGAGCTCTCTCCCTCTGTCACTCTTTCTATGGTCTTCTCCCCACTTTCCCCTCCCCGTGGTCCCCACAACTCTCTGCCCCTCTCCTTTCTCTCTTGCCTGAGTATTAGGCCCTGTTGCTTCCTGGCCAGAAGCAGTGTGGATGTTACTCCCTAGATGAGAGGCCCGGACACTCAATCTCTAACTTGGCTCATCCCAAGGACTGCTGGAACGCAGGGCTCCCTCATCACTCATTCCTGGGGGCAAGTCTTATAATCTTCAAAGAACACTCATGGGGCTTAATGGAGTTCAACAGAGAGCAGAGCCACCTTCAGACATTATCTTTTCAGATTCAAAACTACTTAAATTCCAAGGGAAACAATGCTTACAAAGAATCGGGCAGCAAATCTCCAACTAGATTAGAGCTCAAGGATTCAGATTTGTCTGCTCTGTTATTTATTTATTTTTTAAAAATAGAGCTCAAATTTCACACGGTCATTTCTTGACACTGTGTCTGACCCTTGTGTTTATTCTCAAGCTCCTGGTAAAACACCCGGTGCCGATGAGGTTTATAAACTCACGTGTTCTCGAGTGTTTATAGAGTTGGTTGTGTGCCAAGTGCTGTGCCGGGTGGCGGGGATGCGAGAACGAACCGAATCAGCCCCCCTCCTCCTCCTCGGGGTGTGCAGTCTCGCGTGGAAGACAGATGTGAGACAAATGATCCTATGTGCATAAATTAGCACAACCCCTGGAGGGTGCTGGGAAGGGAAAGTGGCAGGGGGGTGCAATTTAGATTTGGGGTGGGGTAGGGCAGTACAAGAAGGAGTCCAAGAAGCCTCAGAGGAGGCTTCCTTAGGAGATGGTGTTCCAGTTGGTGCCTGGAGGATGGGTACAGCCCTTAACCAGGCAAAGAACAAGAGAGACATTCCCAGGCAAGCAATAGTGTGTGCATGGACCCTCGGGAGGGGAGACACCGGCCAACTGGGGGAGCTCTTCAGTGTAAGTGGTGGGAGATGGGGTCAGAGACGCAGGCAGGAGCCAGATTCGGGAAGTCTTGCCCGGTCCTACAAAGCCACTGAACATGATCCTGAGGATAAAGGGAAAACATTGATTGTGTGGTTTACATTTTTTTTATTTCTTTTTTTCTAGTTATTATTCTTCCCTCCTCCCCTTTTTACTGAATTTACTGGGGGGACCTTGGTTAATAAAATTATATAGATTTGAGGTGTACCGTTCTAGAATACGTCATCTGTGTATCGGATTGTGTGTTCGCCACCCAGGTGCATGATGACACTTGTAATTCAAGATCCCCTGGGCCATGCGATGATGGAAGAGGCGAAGGGCACTGGGGTACCTGCTTGACCAGAGTCTGCGTGAAAGAGGGTGGGGTCTCAGATGGAAGTGCTGTGGCTGTCTCATGGAGAGACACAGAGGGGAGGGAAAGTTTTAACCGGAAGAATTGCCAAGTCTTGGTAAGACTGGATGGAGGGGAAGGCTGGTGAGGGAGAGGGAGATGCTCCAAGGTGAATTCTGGCTGTTTACCTTCAAGCAGCCATTTACATCAAAGGAGCGCTCCAAGACCAGCCAACGTGGATGTAGAAGATACACACAAGTGAAAGGAACACCCCCATGAATTCCGGTGTCTACCGGAGCCCTCCGACCTGCTCGGTATTCGGGGAGTATAAGACAGGGCCCAGGGCGGGGGTCGGTTCTCATCCTCAAGAATTCACAATGATTTAGAGCCCAGGTGTTGCTGCAAGCTTCCCTGCTGTTAACGTGAGCAGTTGCCTCCTGTGTCTTAACACATGGAATACATCGCATCTCTCCTTATGGGGGGCCGACCTGGATTCACCCCCAAGTTTCTATACCGTTTAATGGCCTTGGCTAATGGATAGACATCGTCGGTCCACTCCCAACATGCCCATGAAAGCATGTGTCTGTGTTTCATCCCAAGTGGAGCTCTGCGTTTCACATTCTTCTACTGGTGACCACGGGGTAAGCAATTCCCCGTGAGATATTTCAACAAGGATTCTCAAGGCATTTCAATAAGTTCTTTAAAAGAAACAGTGTGTGTGTGTGTGTGTGTGTGTGTGTGTGTGTGTGTGTGTATTTCCAGGAAGTAAATGATGGTATTTGGGCCATTATAAATCATTATGGATTTCCATATTCTCTGCCATAAGGAACCTTTTTTTTTCTCTCTTTCTCTTAGAAAGGAAAATTAAGGTTGCTGTACCATGGGATCACTTTCATTATCTTTAGCATACAAATGATCTCTTAAAAAGATTTTCTCCCTCTACATATGTACAGTATCAATGGTATAATTTACATGGCATCCCTCATATTAACGCTCTGATCCATCATCGCGAACAATGCCGGGGCTTTGTGTGAGGGGCTGTTGGACAAATGTTTTAGCGCGTGAGAAGAAAATGGTTAGCATTTGAATAGAGAATGGTGCGGGGAGGATTAATAGCCTACTTTGATGGATTAGAATGTAGGGAAATTGCTCAATATTAATATGAAAATGTTTGTGAATTGGTTGCAAGGAGCTGTCAATGGGAAAGGATTATGTCTCCAAGGCCTTATCAGTTGAGACTTCACTCTTAGCAGAGACTTTCACACAAAAGACTGATGCGGGGTGTGGAAAGGGCTTGGCACCAGGATCTGGGACAAAACCCCCCATGGAATCCTGGGAGTTCCCCCATCATGCTGGGTACCCTTTCCGTAACATGGTGCATCTTCATATTAACATAACTCCCTATGGATTTATAATGGGAGAGGAAGGAAAATGTGGACGAGAGGTTATTTCTATCATTTAGCCTTTCCATCTATGAAAACCCAATTAGGAGCAAGGGGTTTATTGTGGCCTACACCATCAAACTCCCTTTAACTGTCACTTTTGTCTGTGTGCGACCATTTCCCCGCTGGTAATTCGCAAGGAGGGTCGACCCTTCAGAAACCACAATATGATCATTTCACACTGGCGTCCACCAGCTCCATCGGGGCAAGCCTGATGTTTAGAAAGAGAGGTGCTTTGTGGGGAGGGGGCGGTATTTAAAAAGTTATACTTGAAAAATTTCACTCTAATGCTTCAAAAATATCTTAGGCATTCGTTTAGCATTAAAAGTAGATTTTCCAGGGAGGTTCAAATTGATACCAAAATGGAGACGGGTACAGCTTTGTGGTTTCTACAACAACCTGAGGCAACAGCCACTCTCTGGCCCCTGCGCCGAGGTACCAGCAGCACCGGAGTCTCCTCCTGCTGTAGCGGGCGACGCTGACAATCTTTCTCACCGGCTGTCATCTCAATAGAGATGACAGGCTGGGAAGTGGGAAACACGGCCCTTAAAACCAAGTCCCTGTCTCTTCCAAGGGTGGGGGAGGGGGGTGTTCAATAGGATTATATATATATATGAAATGTCAATGATGAGAGAGAATCATTGATCGGCTGCCTCCTGCAAGCCCCCCACTGGGGATTGAGCCTGCAACCCGGGCATGTGCCCTGACCAGGAATTGAACCGTGACCTCCTGGTTCAGAGGTTGATGCTCAACCACTGAGCACAGCAGCTGGACTCAATAGGATTCTTAAAATATATATTTTTCCTACGTAAATTCCTTGTTTAATGCGAGAGCAGGCATTGTCCACCTCGGCACTGTGGGCACTTTGGGTGGATAAGTCTTTGTTGTGAGGCGGGGCTGCGCCTTGTGGGAGGGTTAGCAGCATCTCTGGTCTCCACCCACTCGCTGCCAGAAGCGTCCCCACAGTTGCGATGACCAAAATGTCTCCCGACACAGCCACCTGTCCCTCGGGGAACGAAATTCACCCCCCATCCCAGGCGAGAACAGCTGAGCTAAGGGAAGCAAAGGTAATCATGGCTTATGCAGGAGTATGACCGTTAGAATGAAAAGCACGCATAATGTTTCATTATTTTCTGAAATAAAACGAAAGGCGAGATTCGCGGTGTTTGTTTCCACATTTTTAAAGAGTTATAATCCTCGCTATCATCTATTGAATGCCAACTGTTTCCCCAAGCACCCAAGGCTCAACTATCATTCCACAGACCTCAGAGAAACCGGGTGGATTGGCTAAAGTGATTCCCATTTCACAGAGGAGAAACTGAGGCTCGCAGATGTCAAACCGCTGGCCCAGAGTCAGTCTGCTGATGTGGCAGGAAAGGGACCCCAGCCCGGTGGCTGTGACGGCAGCGCTCCTCACGCGGCTGCGTGTCCCGGAAAGCGAGGCCTCTTTGCAAACACCTGCCGGGTGCCCCCACGGCTCCTGGGCTCGATAAACCCCAGCCTCCAGGCATAACCCCTGAAAGGAGGTCTGAGACTCTGCCTCCATCCTTGGCTGTTGGAGGGTCACCAGACGCAGAGCCCAGGGGACGGGACGGGGGGCTGGAGTGTGTTGTAAACTCCGGGGTGCTGTCCAAGACCCGCACCGTGCAGCTCTCCATGACGTCTGCGCAAGAAATAACGCTAGGCATCTTCTAGAGGCCCTTGCACCCCTGCAATACCTCTTCCCCCCACATTCTCCGCAGGTGAGGTGCCCTAATGCAGTGATGTCACTTGATGCTGGCCTGCTACCCAGTGGCTTTGGTCTTGTGTTTCAAGTCACAAATGCCACCCTCGGCACAACTAAGTACTTAACCCCACGAAATAAACATACAGCTGCATAAATATGCAAGTCTGCGTAGGTTTTGGGGGCAGGAGGGTCCCAGAACCTCCCAGGACCTCCCCCACCCAGACCCCAGATTAAACACCCATTTCCACACCAATCCGTGGGCTCTCTAAGAATGTTGGCACAGCTCAGAGGGCACCTTCTCCCTAAAAAAAGAAGAAACCCCTCTTGGACCTACTGGGATCTGATTTGTGAAAATGGGCAGTTGCAGGGACCAGCGAGGGGGCGCCTACCAGAGAGAGCGACATCTCCCCAGCCCGGCCATCACACTGAGAAAGCTGACAGTTGGCAAGCCCGGCCCGTGGCGGCCCCGTCCCCCGCGTGCCCCTGGGATTGGCAGCTTCATTATTGCTGTTGTCAGGGTTTGTGGAGTGACGACCCTGCGCGCCAGCCAGGCCTTCCCCAGGTAGAGATGTTCACTGTAACCTGTTAATTCCCAGGCCAAGACAGAGTCCAGAGAGGGGGCTGGCGGTTCCTAACCCGCCGCTGCCCTTTCCGCTGTAATCCTCCTGGCTTGTGGCTGCGGAGTGTGGCCTGTGTCCTAGCTGTTGTCACCTTGGCCCAAATTTTCTCTCTTTTCTTCTTGGAATAAAAACTTCCTCATCCTAAGGAATTGAATAATTGAATAATTCTTGTTTTCCCAGTTCCCTATCCACTTAACCCAATCTCACTCCCTGGAAGTGACTGTCATTGCTTTCTGTTGTATCTCTGGGCACGTATTTTGTTTCTAAAGAACGTGTTTGTGTAGCCTGTTCGTTGTTTTTAAATCTGGATGTGGTTGCGCTGTCAGTAAAGCTCCTACTGTGGAATGTGAGGCCCTGGCTCTTCATGCATTTCCCACCACCACCCCCAACACACACATGCCTGGCAGCACACAGGCTCACTTCCTGCCCCCTTCCTCCCAGGAGAGCTATGCCCCAATTTGTATTTAGTTCAACAGTCAGCACTTACCTTGCTACGACCATGTCACGAGTGCCCACAGCTGAGCCACGGATGACACTGCATTTCCTTCTCAGTTAACTTTTTGTTTTCCCTGGAGTTGATAACAGCCTTGTTTTCTACGAGCCTTTGTGCTCACCGTCAGGTTCTTGGTGGAAACTGTGAATCCCCCCTCAGCATTTTTCAGCCCTGCTATTTGGTCAGTTTGGGATTCTTCTGGGGGAGATCCTCTCTGCACTCTGGCACCACCCTGTTCCCCTGCTCAGCCTGGACTGGCTCTCCCCTTGGACTGGCTTCCTTGTGTATTTCTTCACCACCATCCCCGGTTCCCCTTCATCTCCTTGTATCAGGTCGGATGCCTGTCTCCTGGAGCTCTGTCTTTACGTTTTGGCGGGCATCACCTAGTAGCTTCTGACGGGGGGTTCATGAGCTATACGTGGTTTGAGATTGAAGATGCCTCTTTCCCTATCTCACCAACAAAGGTCAAGGACCCGTGTTCAGAACATCATAGAAATCCCTTGGAGTTGTAGCTGCCTGATTGCTCCGCGGGTACCAACATGTGTTTGGAGTCATCGGCTTCTCCAGGCCCTCAGGAGCACACCCTTGCAATCTAGTTCTCCCTGGGCCCTCAGAATTAACAGCAACCGGCATCGCACAGCCCGTCACTGTCCAGCAAGGACCGCCGGAGCCATATCTCACTGGGGGAGGCAGGTAGACACCATCGGTCCCGTGTCCTCAGACACAGGCTCACTGAGGACCACGCTGTGCAGAAAGGGGGTCCCGGACAAAGGGTTCTGAGCCCTGGTGAGGGCCAGAGACCCGAGAGCCCAGCAAAGCATGTGCTGGTGACGCCAGAACAAAGGAGGCACCGTAACATGTTCCGTTTTGATGAGTTTAGCCAGCGTTTTGCATTAAGACATTCTTTCCATGAGCCATCAGAATATGGGGTCTGTCTAAAATACGTTTTGAATAAGTTTCGTATTTTATGTTCCTGTAAGTTTTTGGACTCTGACAATAGGGCATATTTCCATGGTTTAGGACCTCGTGGGGTATTCATCTGGTTTGTTTCAAGTTAAGTGATTTGCTTTTAGACAGTGGTTAAAAAAGTCCTCTAAGAATGTTGTATTGACTGAGCAGTTTCTCCATTGGAAAGGAAGGAAAGGGTTTCATATCCACATCACCGCGGGAGACTTGTCAAACGATCCTTTCCGTCTCTGACATTTCCCCCTGATCCTCATTCCACTTCCCCCCACCACACCAGGGGCCAGCGTTACTGACGGTGGCAGGTGGGGAAATAAAAATGGAAGCAACGGGATCCCACGGACCTTTGTCAGAGCTTATGAACCACTTGTTGGTTTGCAGGCAGGGGAAGCAGCAAGTGCAAAGGTCCTGGGGCCCCTTCGAGGCCGCCATTCTCCCAATGCTCTGCCTTCTCAGGTAGCAGCTGGCTCATTTTCAAAAGCAATCCCTGGTGACATATTCTGGATTCATGCAATCTGAAGAGAGCTTGAAATACATGTTCTTAATCCAAAGAGGGAAGAGCAGGTAGGGGAATCTCTGACCTTGGCCGGCAGACACTTGTGTAGTTTGCAGTCACAGAGAACAGCCCACCTGGGGAAGAAGCAAAGGGGAGGATTTGCAGTCAGGAGGCCCGGCGGGTAACCCCTGCTCCCTCCTATCATAACTGTGCGATTGGAGTCCCTCCTCACTCTAAATTGAGTGAATCTAAAACATGTCATACCTTAACCTGTATCTCAAATGGAGAGGGTGTAGCCGAGTGGCTTGTAATGAGATACAGCGTGTGAAAGACCTTTTCCTGTTAGAAACATTAAATGTGTGTTCATTTTTACCGCATTAATTTCACTTCTTTACATTTGAATGCCAAGATGTAATGCTCTCACGTGGTCACAGAAGGTACATTTCTGTAACTCGTTGTTCCATACCTGCCCCAAACCAGATTCTCTTTCCCTAGATGCGGGCTGCGTAAAATTAAATGTGTCTAAGTGCATATGTCAGTGAGGGTTTGGGGCTGCAGACCTAGAGGTGAACCCCATTAGCCTAAGGAGAAAGGAGAATGTATTCAAAGTGTATCACAGTGCACAGAACTAATATTCAGAACAGTAACTCAGAGGACCAGCTACTGCCCAATCAGAAGGGAGCCGGAGCAGCTTCCTGGCGGCCTCCTCTGGTCTGGGAGTTAACCCTTCGGCTTCTGGATGACGGGGCTGGGGGAAAGAAGGGAAAGGGTGATGGGGGGTGAGCGGGGCTGGGACAGTGGCTATTTACTGATGGGAGTGGAAATAGCTCAAGATTTTAACCACTGGCCTGGGCTGACCCACTGACCAAAGCTCCCGGGCCGAAGAAAGATTCAGAAACCCAGACACCTCCACGATCTTCTATGAGACTCTCTGTGGTCACTGGGGCTGATCCTGGCCAAGGCCGAGGGTGAATTCCCAGTGCGTTCACCGACGTGGCACTCATTCCGCGTGCAAAGGCCCGCGTGGGAACCGCAGGCTGGCCAAGACTGGGCATGCTCCCTGCCTGCCAAGGAGCGAGGAGAGGCTGGGAGGAGGCCAGCGCTGCTTCCTACTTGGACACAGACAGTGGGGACTTCTTCCAGGGAGCACAGGGCTTGGGAGGCTGGGTCTCCAGTGTCCGATAGAATGAACGTTTCATGTTGAGAAAAAGACCCTTTCTACAGGGTGCTCTCTAAATCCGTTTCTCCTCTCCCTCCTCTGGAGAGGAACGCCATAAACATAGCATCCTCCTCCTTAAAAAAACCATATGGTGATCCGCCACGTGCTGCATAGTTCAAGGTCATCTTGGGTTTTCATCTGGACTGCCAGGCTTTCCTTCTCATTAACATATTTGACCAGACTCCTTTGCATGGGTGCACAGCTCCAAGCACCCCGGCCGGTGCTGTTCTCGCAAAGGCGTCGCGCTGTCACAGTAATTGTGCTGCGAGCGGAACCCCAGGGTCTGGGCTGGACACACACGGACGCGGAAATCTGGTGCAGTGCCGGCAGACACCACGTGGTTTCTCCATGAAGTATCGCGTGTTTTAGGTTTACCTATGAGTGGCCTAAAAGGCAGGTTTCCATCTTTATTCGTTTCCGGATCCCTGTGGCACCTGGAGAGAGCTTTGATCATGGTTGTTGGTTGAAACGCTCACTGAATTGGACAGCAGCGTTGGAATTGCACGAATCTGAATAGGTTCTAAGTTGAAGACGTTGCACGCAGGAGGCGATGACTATGGTGGTTAGTGTTACAGGTTAGGATGACCGACTGTCCCAGTTTGCCCAGGACACAGGCAGTTCCAGGGCTAAAACGGGAACGTCGCAGGCTCAGGCACCAGACAGCCTGGGTTTGAATCCTGGTCCCACCACTTGCCAACCGCGTGACTCAGCTTTCTATTTGTAACATGTAAATAACAACCCATTTACTACCGGGCTTTGGAAACGAATAGGCTAACCTGTACAACGCACTTAGGACTGCCTGGGAGCGCCGGGCAAGCCCAGCAAATTATTCTAAGAGCGCCTGACGATCGCGTCTCCTACCTGAGGGCAGGCGAGGCCGCTGCCAATAATCCTGGCCAGCGTCCGTACATCTTTTTAAAACAGCGGAGAGTTTATTGCAAAAGCAATGCGATCTTGAGACAGAACGAACCAGCCTTTGCAGACATTGGCAGGTAACACGTCCAAGTGGGAACCCTTTTCTATAATTACAATACGTTATAATGCGACAAGGGCTGAAGAGATTTGTAGGTGTGGGGAAAAGTATCTTGAGATAAACAATATGATCCCATCTATTTTAGATGGCTGTTGTACTATGTGACTCTCTCCCTATACGCATGCGCGTGCACACACACACACACACACACACACCACACCCCAAACCACAATGCCAGTGTTATTACTGGGACCTTGAAGATTTCCCAAAATTATCCAAGGGGGGGAAATAAAAGGAAAGAAGCAGGGCAGGATAAGCCTCTTCCACCTAAATCAATGCCATTGACAAGTCCCTGTGCTCTGGTCTCTTTGATCCCCCCTGGCACCCCTCGCCTTCCCGGTGGAGATGTCCCTTATCTCTATTTCATAGACAAGCTGCAGTCGGTGTGTAAATATTTTGCCATCACCAGGCCCTGATTTCTTCATCTAAGTGCCCTGAAGTCTTCAGTCCACCTGAGAAAGAACACGGAGGCCCTATCGTCTTACATGGAAACCAGGGCATGTGCCGAGAGCCAAGCCATGAAGGAAGCGCCGGGGCCGGGAAAGCAAGGACTAGCCAACCCCCCGGAGCTGGGGCTCCCGGGCCAGCGCGCCCCCTCGCTGCTCACCTGGCCTTGCTTTTCCGTGGGCTTTGGCGATGTGAGCTTGGGTCATCGGGATGAAGGGAGACGTGGCCAACCACCCGGATGTCTGGTCTGTGCTATCAAGTCTGTGGGTGTCGGGGACGTCTGTGTGGCTGAGTTGTGACCTTGTTATGCAGATCCGAATCCTTTGACTCACTCTTCAGACTCTAAGATACCCTCGGGAGGGTAAGGGAGCTGTTTTCTTGTTTTCTCCTGCTTTTTAGAAGAAAGAAGCAAAGCCCCTCAAGAACTTGAGTTTACTTTAAAAAAACAAGAAAGGACCCAGGGTCCGTCAGCATCACCTAGGCTGCTATTTCCAAGTGCAAATGAAAGGTTGTGGGTGGGGCATTGAATCACACCCTGCGGGGGTACCAGTCGCTCCCTCACCTGTTCCTCCTATTCCTCCACCTGCCCATCCTCCTTATCCCTCCACCTGCATCTGGAAGAAGGTCTCAGTCGGGTGCCAGGATGTCTGTTAACTCCTCTCCAACAGCTACTCACCTGCCTCCTTAGCCAAGACCGTTGGCCTGAGGCTCAGTCTTCAGTGGCAGCAGACTCTCTCTTGAGTTGAATAACATGGCTTCGCTTGCTTTTTATTTACCTTCCCAGCTTGCCTTCTTTTCCATGTATTGCACTACACAGAGTCTTAACTGCTCCCCAACAGCTGCTCACCTGCCTCCTTAGCCAAGACCAGCGGCCTGAGGCTCAGTCTTCAGAGGCAGCAGACTCTCTTGAGTTGAATAACATGGCTTCGCTTGGTTTTTATTTACCTTCCCAGCTTGCCTTCTTTTCCATGTATTGCACTACACAGAGTTTTTTGTAAAATATAAGTGTGCCTGTTTAAAGACAGCTACCAAGTACTTGTAGCAAGGTAAGTCCAATAGGTCAAAAAATCATGGAAGTAGTATAGGAACAGCCCAATTTTAGGAACCACAAAGTCCTCCACTGTCAAGGGACAGTATAATTCTTTCATCCATCCATCCACCCATCCACCCTCCTATTCCTCCACACATCCATCCATCCATCCATCCACCCACCCATCCACCCATCCACCCTCCCATTCCTCCACACACCCAT
>NW_005370423.1:74028-80246 GCF_000412655.1 Myotis brandtii
CATCCATCCATCCATCCATCCATCCATTCACCCATCCACCCTCCCATCCCTCCACACACCCATCCATCCATCCATCCATCCACCCATCCACTCTTCCATTCCTACACACACCCATTCATCCATCCATCCATCCATCCATCCATCCTCCCACCCACCCATCCACCCTCGCATTCCTCCACACACCCATCTATCCATCCATCCACCATCCACCCATCCACCCTCCCATTCCTCCACACACCCATCTGTCCATCCACCCATTTATCCATCCACCCATCCTTCCATCCTCAGCCATCCATCCACCCACCTGTCCATCCAACAAACATGTACTGAGTATCAACTGTGTTGTGTTGAACTTTGTGGGTCAGGGAGCAAAGCCCTTGGCCTTAAGGCATGGTAGGGGAGATAGCAAACAAACAAACTCAATAGTGAGGGAACCAGGTCAGATAGAAAAGATGTCCTGTAGAGTCTCCTTTGTATCAAGTTACTGGAGAATTGTATATCAATTCATAGAACTGTTGACATTCACATAGAATTTTATTTAGATAAAGTTTTTTAAAAAGGCCGCCTGGTCCATAGCATGAGAAGTCAGAATGGTGGTTTCCGCTGGAGAGGAGTCTGAGGTCCCGGCCCGGTCCCATTCGCTGCAGGGATTGGTCACACCAGCACGTTCACGTTGCGGAAATCCAACTCTTCCCCTCTGTAGAGGAAGACACAGGCGAGGCAGCGTGCCCAGGGCCGCTCAGTTGGTCAGTGACAGAGCCAGGTTCCAAATCCAGGCTGCTGGAGAGGAGTCTGAGGTCCTGGCCCGGTCCCGTTCGCTGCAGTTGGTCAGTGACAGAGCCAGGTTCCAAATCCAGGCTTTTGGACTCAGCTCCTGCCCTCTTAACCACCAGGCTGCCCCCCTCCCTCCTGGGAGCACGGGGTGATGTGCTGGGCAGGCCGGCGGTGATGGAGGAAGAAAGGGTGGCTATAAAGTCAACCGGGGTGAACACAAGCAGCAGTGAAAGGGGGAGATGAGCATGCTGGTGAGGAGCAAGGCTTTGGATGCTGCCTCTGCCACGTGCTGGCTGTGTGAACGCCGCACAGGAACTCACTTCGCTGAGTCCTCCAATGCTCATCTGTCCGGTCAAGTTCATGTAGGAACCGTGTTGACGTGATGTGGCCTCGTGTAACTGAGAAAATGGATACAGCGGGTTACTCATATTGTGGCAAATGGGTGTAAGGTGGGTGCTATGATAATGACATAATATAGAATCACTATGAATATTACTCTGATGATTCTGAGCTGCCTTTAGAAGCTTTAGTTCCAACCGCTGTCGCCCTGACAATGGGCAGCAAAGTGTTTTATCTTTTGAGGTGTTAGCCAACAGCTCCCCGTCCAGCCTCACTCTTGGAACTAAAGACTCCTTATAGGTTCTGGGGTGGAGTGGGGGTGTGGGGGGGATTCATTTAAACAATGGATTTTGGAAGCCAATGGAATTTGGTCGCCCTTAGGAGGGAAGGCATGTCATGTGCTTAAAGAGATGTTCTCACAAGTACACGCAGGTCCTGAGAGGGGCGAAGCTGTCTGAGTCCCTCCCGGGTGATGTCGAGCGGACAGATCTTTTCCAGAATCGGCGATCTGGCCACGAAAGCCCTGGCAGTGTGCCACGGACATCGGCTTTCACACGCGGGGACGTGTTGTCCGCGTGGGAAGCGTCTCCCAGACCTCAGATGGGGCCACGGTGGCAAACAGCATTTTAATAAGCGATGCTCCCAATGCAGGCACTTTCGCCCTGGCAGTGTGCCACGGGACATCGGCCTTCGCAAGCGGGGACGTGCTGTCTGCGTGGGAAGCGTCTCCCAGACCTCAGATGGGGCCGCGGTGGCAAATAGCATTTTAATAAGCGATGCTCCCAATGCAGGCACTTTCATTGAAGTGGGGGCAAAGGTGTGGTTCGGCCAGGCAGGAGCCACGGCCAGAGCGTGTTCTAAAGACGCGTGTTTTCCGTGTGTCCTTTTCATTGCATGTCGTGGATCCTTTTCGAGGCTCCCGAGGGACCAGGAATCCAAAAGAAAATGCTGAGCAACCAGAAGTCACGATACCTGTTTTACATCTGGGGGTTCCCAGCTCCCCTCGCCTCCCCCCAACCCCCACTTCCTAGAGCTGTTTGGTCGTCCTGGCGTTGAGAAAAGAGCATTTGGCTCGTGCTCCGGCGCCGACCCGAAAACTATTTGAAGTGAAAGCACGTTGCCAGCTTCCACTTTCTTCACAGCATCCTTTTCCGCTTCTACTTTCTCTTTAAAGAAAAAAAAATCCCGACTTAAGAAAACTTGATCCGCGTGCAACAAGCTGGCCCCAGCTCTTTCTTCCTGTGCTGCCCCAGACAGAGGGACGAGGGCAGGCCACAGGGCCTCGGGGATTCCAGGGTGGAGGTGCCAAGAGGGGACCAGGCCACGGGGCCTCCCCTGGGGGAACATTCCATAACTCCCTTCCCCTTGATGCTGCCGGTCGGACGGGGCTCATGGGCTCTATTCGGGGTGACAGAGGCCGGTGGCTGGCGTTTTACCTGCGAGCAGCCCTGGGAGGCCGGGAGCAGCTTGCGTTATGGCAGCCGCGGGAGGGCATGGGAATCGGAGGCCTCCTGGCAAGGGCATCAGAAAGCCATGTGGTGAGGGCCGTGGGCTGGGCCGGGAGGAAGGAGCGCACAGCTTCCCTCCGCCGGGGCGGCTTCCTGCCCCTCCCTCCCTCCCTCCATGCAGAGGCTGTCTGGACTCCACGCGGGAGCAAAAGCCGCATCAATTACTTGAAAGGAAGCCGACCCTATTCCCGAAGGTTTGGCAGCAGAACTGGTCATTGTTGAGAAAGGGGAAGGAAAAAAAAAGGTGCATATACGCCTCTCGCTCCCCTCGTTTCAAAGGCCTCTGGGGTTGGTGACTGTGGCTTTTTACAAACAAAACAAAACACCGAAACAGAATTCTCAGGGACTCTCCTTAGCCCCTCAATAAACGCGGCCTTAAGGGCTCACACCTTCATCCCTCGATCCTTACTCCCAGATGGATGCAGGCTGCAGCCTAGACGGACCCTGCTGACCCCCAGGAGCTCCTTTGCAATCGCCAGAGAGGCAGGCGAGGAGCTTCCTGGCCGACGTTCAGTCCCCGCGGATGCATGGCCTTCCTGTCAGGCTGTGATTAATTCGGGGCCACTTCAGTTTTGCTAACTTTCATCCCTAATGGGCGCGCTGACGTTTTTATTTGAGCCTCCTCTGCGCCGTCCAAAACAACCTCGTGGGCAACAGAAACCGCCGCCTAATTGCCAGCGAGCAGCTGTTCCCTCTCCTCCGTCCGCAGCCCGGTTCCCGACCGAGGGTTTGGAGCTGGGAGCCCGTGGAAAAGCACGGGCCAGCGACAGCGGCGTGTCAGGTGGAGTGATTGAATGGCTCCCTTGTTCCCCACGGGCTGTGTCTAAGCTGGAATCGGGGCCAAACAAAGCCCTTCGCGTCTAAATATAGCGTTGGTTTGGCCCCGGGCCCTCACTGTCTTGTTTTCCATTCTTCCCAGCCCTAAAACAAATACAGGGGAGCTCCGCTTCTTTTTTTTTTTTTAAACCCAGATTTGCATATTCCTTGGGTCAGACTGTATCCTGGAAATGGAAGTTCATGCACAATTAATCTGATTTTCTGGTTAATTGCAGGCTAGCCAGAAAACTGCTCTGAAAAGTCCCTCCTACCCCCAGAGGCCGCTGAGACAGTGTTCAGACACTTTCTTACAAGCAGGAACTCGGGACGGAGAGAGGAACAGGCACCTGGGTGCACAGGTCCCCATGGGGTCAAAGGTCGCATCTGTGGGCACGGCCCAGGTACCCTGACTTCCATTTTCTGCGCTGCCCACTCCGGTTCTGAACCATTTTTATACTTGGGTCGTTCCTTCTTGTGTTCCCTGCCAGCGGGTGTTTTAAAGTTGTTTTCTTGATGACAGGGGCGCCAGCAGGCCTTCAGGGTCCCACGCGGGCCATTGCCCTATAGGCCTGGAGGTCACCCTGCGTGTGATGGGTGACTCTGGGGGAGCCTTGCTTTCCTGTCATCTGCTCCTCTCCCAGGGTGGGCTGAGCTCAGCGGTTCTAATCCCGGCCGGTTTGGCTTGGTGGATAGAGCACTGGCCTGGAGATCAGAGGGTCCTGGGTTCGATTCCAGTCAAGGGTCGGTACCTTGGTTACAGGCTCCTCCCTGGCCCAGGCCCTGATGAGGGCATGTGCAGGAGGCAACTAATCGATGTGTCTCTCTCACATCGATGTTTCTCTCTGTCTTTCCCTCTCTCTTCCACTCTCTCTAAAAATCAATGGAAAAATATCCTAGGGTGAGGATTAACAACAACAACAACAACATGGTTCCAGATTTTGGAACCCAGATAGCTGAGGTCCTGTTCTTCAATCTTGTGTTGCAGTGCATTGTAAGGACAGCCCTTCCCAAATGTTGGCAGAACTGAGGCAAAAAGAAAAAAGGAAAAGAAAAAGAAAGGGGAGAACAACCACTCATTTAAAATGATTTCTCTATTTTTTTTCTTATTATAAAAATCTAATAACTTCAAACGATACAGAAAAGTAAAAGACAGTGAAAAAGTCTGCTCACGTCTTGTAGAAGTAAGTACTTTACATGGAAAAAAAAATAACGTTGGGCCCAGGCCATGGGGAGGGGGCGTGGCCCTGGTCTAGATGTGGTTACAGGCCAGGCTCCTCCACCCAGGCCTCGCCCTCCCACCTGCTTCCCCTGCCTTCCAAGCATCACAGAACCCCTGCCAGCTGCCCGCTCCCCTGGAAGGCCCGGGCGGGAGCGGTGCTATTCAGGGACATGCACGGATCACGACAACCCGACGCTGCTCTGGGCCCCAGAGTGCTATCTTTGGATCAGGTTGGACACCAGAAACCTGCTCGTTTCTGCCGTATTTATTCAGCCCGGGGTAAGGCATCACACAGCATTCAACCGTTGGCCCGCGTCACTGCCCTGACTGGATGTGGCCTTGGATCCTGCCCGCAGTGGGGCTCTGTGCACCCACCCCCAGGCAGCTGGCGTGGGCACTCGGCAGGTGCCCATTCGCCTCACTCTTCTGGCCCCAGCTCTGGGGATTTTGCAACTGCTTTTGCTCTCACGTTGACATTGAACTTCTGTTCTCATTGCCCCCTTCTGAGAGCCCTGGGTGTAAAGTTTATTTTAGAAATGAAGCATCTGGAAAAAACGTCCTGACTGCACGCTTGAGGGAAGCGAGGCTTTGTCATTGGTCATCATTCCCCTTTCACTCTTGCTACCAGGAGGCTCGGAGTCCCATCTCCAAGTTCAATGATAGCAAACACTGTGAGCCTTATGATTGCCCTATTGGCCGTCTCCTTATATTCTTGTCCAGAGTTCTTTGTTTCCATTATGTGTGTGCTGGGTTGTGATCTTCCTCATATCCAAGAGGCCAAGGCCAAAATAAATAAATACGCAAATTATAAAACCGTGCCGCCAACCTAGTGTCTTAGGAGCCCAGGCCTCAGTCTGAGAGCTTTCTGTTCTCCTTCTTGCTTAAAAACGTGCATGCCTTTCGCTCTACCTGACAAGAGAGGCCGGCTGCCAGAACCGTGTAAGTGGAGCTGGAGCGGGGACACAAAGCTGGGTGGATGGCCTGGGTGGAGGAGGCCTTTACTTTCAGCCTTTGGAGAATGTCGCTGTGGCCCATTTTACAGATAAGCGAGGGCAGACATGAAGGAGGACTCGGCTCCTGGGCCTCCAGCGTGGGTCTGAATGACGGGTCCCCGCCGTGTCCTGCCTCCAGACCCCCTTGGCTTGTAATATGGTGCAACCTTGTGCCTTTCCAAGTGCCTCTGCGCCCCCCGTCATGCCAAAGGCTGCTGGGAACGCGCTGAAGTGCTACTTTGTTCAGCAACCGGAATCGTTTCGACTTTGGGAAAGCACGAACGCTCTGACCAAAGGCCGGGAAGGTACTTGGCTTCCCCACCCACCCACCCAATATGGAGAGGCCATCTGAATAGACGACATTAGAAAAACATACCCAGCATGGTTGCTTAAAATTCACAGCTGTCAACATCAAGTATTGGGTGTGAGAGAAAGAATGCATGAAACGGGGGGTTAGCAAAATAGCTGCCTGCAGATGGGAGGGTTCTGGGCGTCTGGGACCCGCTGGCATTGTCTGCTGGGTTTGCGGAGGTTCATTTGTATTCCAGGACAAAGGTTCCCCACCTGAGA
>NW_005370423.1:80261-84239 GCF_000412655.1 Myotis brandtii
CCGTCCTCCTCCTTCTCCTCCTCCTCCTCCTCCTCCCCGGAGAGGTGCTGGCCATCGGCAGTGAAGACCCCCGGCCTCTGGCCTCCAGCCTCCCATCAGGAACCTCCAGGAAGGAACACAGATCTGTTATTTTAACACAACGTGGGCACAAAGTGGTGTTTTCACGGCGGAGGAAGCCGGGGGAAGCTGAAAGAATGGGGCCTTTTATTTGCAGGCGACACTCCTAGGTAGCGGGTTGAACGGGAGGCCTGCGTTTGTGAATCAAGTTGTTAAGAGAAAGTGCAGCCTGTGGCCTGGGAGCTCGGCTCCGAGTGCCCCGCTGTCAGCGTGCAGCACTTTGCATGGGAGGCCTAACGGGGCTGTTGATGACACTGTTCGCCTTCTTCCCTGTCATAGAACGAGTTCACCCCCTTCCCCTACACACACACACACACACACACACTCTCTCTCTCTCTCTCTCTCTCTCACACACACACACACACACACACACACACACACACACTCTTCCTACCGCCTGGGAGAGAAGACTATTTTTTTTTCCAATTTAATAAACAGGACTGACAACAGAAAATGCAGATTTGTTCTTTTTCCTATTAGGCCTGTATATTTGCACCCAGGACCCAGGCGTGCGTTCCCTCGTGGGTGCTGACGCCGCAGCCCCTTAGCAAGTGCGTCCAGTCCGCAGATTCTGAAGCCGTGTCTTAGGGTTCCTGTGAGAAGCAGCCGGGATGTGGCCCCAAGAAATGTTTAAAAAATGCACTGAGACCAAGGCCGATGCCGGCGCCGTGTCTGACGTGAAACGCTGGGGTAGAAGCGGTATGTCAGTGGCAAAGGCCAGGGCGGCCTCGGAGGCTGGCATTCGGGACTCGGGGCCTCCAGCCGCCGGGCTAGTTCCTGAGGGGGTGACGCTGGGAGTGCCTCCGTTCCTTACCCTTGCCCTTGAACCCAGAAACCTTTGGGCTTGGAATTCGGTGTCACCCCCTGGGCCGCTGTTCCACCCTGGGCCCAAGTGACAAAGATCGTGAGAACTGGGACCAGCACCCTGACCTGCCTGGCACAGTGTGTGTGGGGGTGAGGGGTGGGGGAGGAGGCCCGGGCTATCTGCCACCTTTCCTGTCCCTCCCCCCTCCCAGTGTCCCCAGAAGAAGGGCACCAGTCCGCCTTTCCTGCGCAGATGGGGGAACAGCACAGGGAAGATGACTTAACCGGGGCCCGGGGCACCCAGAGGACACTGATTTCTGAGGCCGTGGCATGAGGCGCCGTGCGTCTGGGGGTGGTGGCTGCCCAGCCTGCTCCCGAGAGTGGCCCCATGATGTCACCCAGGGCCTTGCCCACAGCCCTTTAAATCAGGGGCTCCCCCGCCATGGTTTCTAATGGCCTTACTCCCAGGCCTGAGGGGCAGGGGAAAGCATTTTTCTCCTTTAAGCACCAAAGAAACCCTCCTGTGTAAGTAGCAGAGAGAGAGGAAAAGTAAATCTCCCAGAGCCTACATAATCTCCCCGGGTCTGCTCTGCCCGCTCCCCTGGCCTGCAGAGCTAGGCCTCTGGACGGTCCAGGACAGGACGTTGAGTGGGAGCCTGAGAATGTCCCTCTTCGTTTGGGGAGAGCATGCTGGGGGGGTGAGGAGGGGGGCGGGGGCTCCCGGTGGCATCTTCAGAACTCCGCCTGCACTTGCCTACTGCTGTGGGCGGCCCTGGCCAGCTGGGCAGCGGTAGACTGGTCTTGCCTGTGCCCAGGCCTTGTGCCACGTGGTCATATACCTGCGTCCAAATGAGAGGTCAGATGAGGTCATGGGGGCGAAAGAGCCTTGTAAACGCTAAAGCACAGGACAAATGGCGCCTGTTTTCATCCTCGGCCGATAGCACAGGCCTTCTCCTGCCAAGGAGAACTTTTTTGTGTGTGTGTCTGAGTTTTCTCATTGTTAACACATATCTATTGAGTGCCTACCACTGACCAGACACTTTAAAGCCTAAGTCAGCGCATGCCCCTCCCCTCATCCCATGCAGAACAGCCTTCATCAAAGCTTCTCATGGTCAGCAAGGTGGCCCCGGGACCTGGGCCCCATGACCTGGCCCTACAACCTCTCCCTCTTCACCTCCCTTGATTGACCCCTTTCCCAGCTGCCCCGGCTGGTGCCCTCACAAGAGCCTGGTAAACGCTAAAGCACGGGACAAATGGCGCCTGTTTTCATCCTCGGCCGATGGCACAGGCCCTCTCCTGCCAAGGAGACTGTGAACTTTTTTATTTTTGTCTGAATTTTCCTCATTGTTAACACATATCTATTGAGTGCCTACCGCTGACCAGGCACTTTAAAAGCCTAAGTCAGCGCATGCCCCTCCCCTCGTCCCATGCAGAACAGCCTTCATCAAAGCTTCTCATGGTCAGCAAGGTGGCCCGTGACCTGGCCCCGCAGCCTCTCCCTCTTCGCCTCTCTCGATTGACCCCTTTCCCAGCTGCCCCGGCTGGTGCCCTCCTGGCTGTGCCTCAAACACACCCACATTATTTTGACCTGAAAGCCTTTGGATATGCAGTTACACCTGCCTGGAGGACACTCACCTGCTCAGGTCTCTGTTCAACTGTCGCTACCTCCAGGGGTCATGCGTGGCCACACTCTCCATGCCTTTCCCGTCCCTGGCGCGCTCTGCCTCCTACCTGCTCTCAGGTTCTTCGGATGAAATGGTTGGAGAATGTGTGAGTGTGTGAATGTGTGTGTGTGTGTGAGTGTGTGCATGAGTGTGTGTGTGAGTGTATGGCCACACTCTCCAGGCCTTTCCCGTCCCTGGCGCGCTCTGCCTCCTATCTTGCTCTCAGGTTCTTCAGATGAAATGGTTGGAGAATGTGTGAGTGTATGAATGTGTGTGTGTGTGTGTGTGTGTGTGTGAGTGCGTGAGTGTGTGTGTGAGTGCGTGAGTGTGTGTGAGTGTGTGTGTGAGTGTGTGTGTGTGTGTGCATCGCTTGTTTTCCCTACTAGAATACATGCTGTCTCTGAGGTGTATCTTGCCCAGGGCTGTATGCCCAGGGTACCCAGCACATAGGAGGTGCTCTACAAACATGTGTGGGATGAATGCAACCCAACAGGGACGCAAAGATGGAAAGAAATCAAGGGGCTGACGGTCCTGCCCTTCATCTGTTGGGATTGGGTTTAGAAGGGAAGCAAGAGTAATCAGCAACTCGATGTTTGCTTTGTGACTTAGTATGAAAGACTCCAGTTCTTTTTTCAGATGAGACCCTCATCCACATGAGATTGAGGATCTGGTGTCCAAGGTGGCCTTGGATCCAGGAGTTTGGGTGTGAGAAAAAGAAGGACCCAGCTCAGAGACTTCAGGGTGAGCACGCACTGGGAGCCCCCCGCCCCACAGTGTCCCTCTCCATGGCTAGATTGGCATCACCCAACCTCTCTTCCTCCTTCCTCTGTGTGGGTCCAATGAGAGCTGCCCAGGCCTCCTCTCCACCTCACTGATTGGTCAAAGTGTGAGCCCCTCACCCAAGATGAGCCAATTGTACTCTTTGAACCCTAATCCAAGGGTGGCCAACAGCCATTAGCCTGGCCAGCCGTGGCCTTATCCTAGGAATTTCCCACTGGACATGCGAGAGAGAAAAAAGTTTTCCTCTCCAGTCAAAGCGGTGAGGACGGGAGGCCAGGGATAGCCATTAGCGAGAAAGTTCTAACTTCATGGCAACAGCCACGGAAGAGAGATGTGGGGACGAGAGATGGTGATGGAGATAGAGAGAGACTCCACGGCCTGGTTTCATTTCCATGTCCCCTTTCCCTAAAGATCTGTGCCACGCGATCCCCCTTTCTGCCTAAACTGGCTCAGGCTGGGTTTATTTACTTACTTTTTTTATCAACCACAAGTGCCCCAACTATATTTTTATTTAAACTAGTTAATTCATTATTATAATATAAGCACACACTTTTAGTTTAAAAATGCAGACACTCCTGGAGATAATAGCATGAGAATTGGTCTTCTTCCCTGT
>NW_005370423.1:84405-85221 GCF_000412655.1 Myotis brandtii
CCTGCCTCCCCCTCCCCAGTCTCCTTCCCCAGAGGTAACCAGCAACCACTTGTTAAACTGATTATCCTTCAGACTGTCATTTGACCAACTTCTGGCAAGCATTTTGAAAAGCAGCAGAAAATCCTTTGTAATTTTGATTTATCTGATTGTAATATATATTACTCCTGGAGATTTCCAAACAATGGGTTATTCAACCATTTATTTCAGTCAGCTTTGTCCGCATTAGTAAATGTTTTGACATGAGCCATTTATTTCGGAGATGAATGATTCATCGGGGTATTTCTCAACAACATAAAATAATACCCTGGGTGAGGGCAGGGCCGGCTTCTTGGCAGGGGCCGAGCTATTCCTTCTCACATTCCTCATGCCGAGTATTGTGCTCTGCGCGGAGAGTGGGCGCCGTGTGTGTGGAACGGGTGAGGAATCCGGTGAGCGGAAGCCAGGACAGCAGGGGCGAGAAAGAAGCTTTGTGGAGCGCTTCCCACGCACCGCGGCCTTGGCAGGCTCCGTGGCTGTGAGTGGTCACCGTCACCCCGAGCGGCTCTACTTCCGGCCCCTTCTCCTGCTCATTCTTTTGCTTTTCTTTCCGTGATGTGGCGGCTGCATGCCTCGCCAACGAGTGCATTTCGCCTGGGTTAACCGTGTTGGTTTCTGTTGCTTGCAACTCAAGAACCCTGAGAGAGGAACTGGGGTATCCAAAACAGGGTAGGTGGCCCTGGCCGGTTTGGCTTAATGGATAGAGCATTGGCCTGGGGACTGAAGGGTCCTACATTCAATTCCGGTCAAGGGCACAGGCCCAGGTTGTGGGCTTGATCC
>NW_005370423.1:85289-93874 GCF_000412655.1 Myotis brandtii
GGGGGGGGGGGGAGGAGGCGGGAATGCAGGTGGCAGCCAACCCATGATTCTCTCTCATCATTGATGTTTCTATCGTTCCCTCTCCCTTCCTCTCTGAAATCAATAAAAATATATTTAATAAAAAATAAAAGTAGGATAAGTGGCCTGGGCAGGAGAAACAGACATTATTACCCCATCACAAATGAGGAAAAGGAAGGTACGAGTCCCGTGACGCGCTTTGCTCCGGGCCACAAGGCTAGGGAGTGGCGGAACAGGAATGCGCTGGGGTCTGTCCAGGTACAACAGCGTGGCCCCGCCCACCACCCGGCAGCCAGGTGCCAAGATTCCGGCAAGGGAGCAACTCACTTCTAGAGATGGAAGAGCGTGACTGAGCTTGCCTGGGTCTCACCCAGAAGTCGGTCGGCGTTTGTTTTGAGGAAGAGGGCCTCTTCCAGAAAGAAGTCTGCACATTTTATCCTGGGAGAATTTTCCAGATCCCGGTTGGTGCCATGGCATGCCTTAGACACGTAGAAGACAATGGTTAGAAAGTCCTACGAGAGAACCTCAAGCGCCCTTCTCCTATGGGTCTTTCGTATCTCCAGATGCTTCCCTTGACCCCATTCACCCCGTGATGAGAGAGGAAGAGGGACCTACTGCATGACAAATATCGATCATTTGTATGTTTTCGTTGTAATTCTTTATCTTACACAGCATTGCAAAGGGGTTCCGGGCACAGGCTCCAGAGCCACGTTTCCTGGCCTTGAATACCAGCTCCGCCACTTGTCGTGCACCTCTGTGGTACGGGATGAATTGGTTCCTAGCTCCGTGCCTCTGTTTTCTCATCTGTAAAATGGGTATGATAACAAAGGCTCACGCCTCCTGGGATTGCTGGAAGGATTGAACCGTTAACAAACGCAGAACACCCAGAACAGAGCCCGGCACCTGGTCGGTGCTGTGTTTGCCAGTCACATTCATTCTTCTTCATTTCCAATTTTAACGTTTAAATATTTTTCGATTAAACGTCAAGCTTTTGGGGAACCTGAGCAGATGAAATGCTCTTGAGTCCTGCAGGCACATATGTGTGAATTTTGCCGTTCCGGACAGTAGCTCAGAGTCTGTGATTAAGGCATAGGTCTTAAAACACCAGGTGACTGGTAGCAGTAGGCGTATAAGTAGAGTCCTGCTTCCTGGATAGTCTAATTATTCTTTCCTCTTTGACACGATTCCATGTTTAGCTGCGTAACATTAAGCAATACTCCTGCAGTTCGGGAAAGGGCAATTTGGAGAGACCAGACCCAGGGTTCTTAAAGCTGTGATGTATGGTTCAGTGAAAGTGTAAGTAGGTCAACTACCTCTAACAGAATTAGCTGAAATTATGCAAGCTATTACACTGGATATTACTATTTGAACATTTTGTATAAACCGCAGTTAATACACATTCGTCTTTATGGGGATGAATCAAGACTTAAAACTAATTCTGGCGAATTAAGAATGGCCTTTTCCAGGAATTAACTACCACAATTTGACTGCAGCTGTAAAAATTTTATTAGGCAATACATCTGACCTCAGATTGGAAATTTGTGTTGGAACCCGTTTAGGAAATAATTATCGCTGTGTTGTTAATTTTATATTTGCCTAATAAAACACAGCAGGAGCAACGGGGCTGGGTGAATGGAACAAAAGCAAGCCCTCGGACAGGCTCTTACAGGAGCGCTTTCAACCTCGCTGGAACGCGGGCGAGGAATGTGTACGTCTGATGGATGCTGTTTCCTGCTGACATGGTGGAATTAATAGTTCCTGGCTACCAGACGGTGGGAGAGAAACGTGTGGATGTTGTTTATATCACTCTCACCGGGCAATGAGAAGTGCCACTGTGACTGTGCCTTAAGCTGTTGGCTTTGGTAACGTTGAGCTTCCTCACGTACATACGACCTCAGGAAAACACACCTGTGCACACGTGCGCCCTGACCTTGACCCTCAGCCTGCCCACGTGTTCCTGTTTGTCCAGTTGGTATGGCGAAAAGTGTTAACAGGGAAAGACCAGCTTCTCTTGGAAGCAAAACCAGGTCTTTGTTACCGGTGTCAGCATCGTTGGTCTCGTGGAGAGAGGGCTGATTATGTCATGCAGTTGTGTGAGTGACTATGATGCTCCCTTATGCTCGGATCACTGTCTAGGACAGCCGTGGGCAAACTACGGCCCGCGGGCCGGATCCAGCCCGTTTGAAATGAATAAAACTAAAAAAAAGACCGTACCCTTTTATGTAATGATGTTTACTTTGAATTTATATTAGTTCACACAAACACTCCATCCATGCTTTTGTTCCGGCCCTCCGGTCCAGTTTAAGAACCCATTGTGGCCCTCGAGTCACAAAGTTTGCCCACCCCTGGGCTAGACACTGAGTCAGTAGCTACTTGCTAGTGGCTGCTGTGGACGGTGTCATCCAGTATTGGGGACACGGAGCGCCTTTGGGATGGGGTACCCCATAGCATGGATTCACACGGTGAGGAAGTGATTCCCTTCCCTGTCCTCTCACGACCCTTCAGGTTGTACCAACCAGGACACCTCAGTCTGGTGGTAGGATGTCTTTAACACCTTTCAAACTCTTACTCATCTTCATTTCTACCAACAGAGTGGGGAGAACTCGGGCACAGAGCCCTGGGGGGCAATGGCAGGCGGCCGGAGTCCAATGATACGGAATGGTTTGCCTGCTTGTTTTAGGGCTGTATTTGATTTAGGGGAAGGGAGCGTGGTTTTTCATGGACGCTAGGGATTGAATGCCGACTCTAAAGCCAATTTAAGCATATAATCACTTGATTTTAAGGGAAACTGTTAGGTAAATATTAATACGCAGTCCCCGGACACGGCAAAATCCACAAGGTTGTTGTAAGAGGCGTAGAGGGTCCGCTCAAAAGTTTGTAACTGGAGAGAGGTTAATGAGACCATTAGTCACATTAATTATGGTCCCCGGCACACGATTAGGGGAACCCCAAAGAGCTCACTATCTCTCAAGCTAGATCCGGAGGGAAAGGGAGGGTTCTGAGGATTGGAGTCGGGTGACAGGGGGCCCGTGTGATGGAGGTAACTCTAAAGTGAAGACTTGAAGTTAGGAAGCTGCTGTATGGGATTCAGAAGCCCGGCACCTGGCCTGGCACCCAGGGGCTCTGCACATTGCGAGGAGGCTCCTGATGCCTTTGTTTTATTCAATGGAACAAAGGGCTCAGGAGCGAGAAGTAGGTCAGAGTGTGAGCTGGGGGTTAGATCCTACAGAGGGGTGAGCACCAAGCCAAAGCGTGTGCACCAACCCGAGCACCGAGCCGAGACAGGGCTGATTTTCAGACGTTCCTACTTGCAATGGAGAGATGCAGAGCCCTTTCAGTGCCCCAGCTCCTAAGTTCAGAGTGGACGTTATGGCCCCGTCTTTACAGCACGCAGGCTCAGGCAGGTGAGATGTTGGCTACGGCAGGGTGGTGAAGGCCGCGGCAGAGGGGCCGTGGGAGCAGGAGAAAGACACCTCACTCCCGGTGGGTCAGAAGGGCTCCTGGGGGCGGTGCCCTGGGGGAGATGAAGGAAGGGCAGCTGTTGACCCAGCAAAGGAAGCCAGAGAGAGCGGTGGGAGCAAAGGCCCTAAGGGGAGAGAGGGTGACCAAGAATCTGCCACTGTACTTCCTACAAGGATGCACTTGTCTGGGCGATTTGGGTAGCAGGGCACAGAACAGGCACTCAGCTAGTGCAGATGAGAATATGGGGTGATTATAAGGACACTACGGTGCCCTGGGATCCAGGGACAACGAAGCCGGGTTAGACTATCAGAGGCCCAACGGCCAATGCTGTTCATCTCTCGCCCACGGCTACATCACTTCTATCTCTGTGCTTTCTTGCCTTGTCCATTTCTGTCTATTTGTCTCTCTTCCTTGACTTCCATCTGACTCAGTGTAGCCACCAGCCCACAACGCTATGCGACCCGTCTGCACAGCCCTAACTAACTCAGCCTCTCAGCTCCCATGCCCAAGAGAGGACTCTGATCCCCCCCCCCCCCACCTTGATTTAGGCAGAGTTCTTGGCACCAGACTATGCTACAGACTGTCTAGAGCAGCGGTGGCCAACCTTTCGGATCTCAAGGACCAACAGTGGTCCACGGACCACCAGTTGGCGACCGCTGCCTTAGAGAGTTGTTGTCTTTGGGTCAGAACCTGTGGTCCAATAAGAAGTGGCCAGGAGGGAGAGAAGATACATATTGATTTCAGAGAGGAAGGGAGAGAGAGGTGAAAAATCAATGTTGAGAGAAAAATCATTGTTCGGCTGCCTCCTGCATGCCCCCTGATGGGGATCGAGCCCGAAACCCGGGCACATGCCTTGACTGGGAATCAAACCGTGACCTCGTGGTTCATAGGTTGACGCTCAACCACTGAGCCACACCAGACAGTCTGGAGCTATGGCTCTTAATGCCCAAATACCCAAAGGTTTCAGGATGCCCCAGTTGTAAGCTGTAGAGAAATCCAGGGATGAGTGGGTTGGTAGTTTGAATGAAGACCGGGCCCTTGAATTGACCACCAACCCCCCAATCCCACCCCAATCCAGTCTAAGAGCAATGACCTCAGAGCCTCTTGCTTGATTGACATTCTTGACAAGACCCACCTACTCTGGACCTAGACCGTTCACTTCCTTTGGAACAGCAAAGAAAAAAAAATAATTTAATTAGGCATTTTTCTGCTAACCCTGTGGAGAGAACCAGGCGATAGGAATCTCTCCATCAAGTTGTCAGTTTTATCGTAAGCGCTCAGGGACGGAAAACGGTGGCAGAGAACAATGCGAGATTGAGAGAAAGTATCAAGTGCGACCCTCCGGTCAGAATGCTAATTCTTAGAATTTCGGTGTTTATCTTGATGGCGATGCTTTCTTCATTTTATTAAAAGTTTAAGCCTTTCTCTGATTAAAAATACACTAACATACTAAGAAAAAAAAATCCTCCCCGCTCCCGTTTTTAAAATTTATTTCCCAGGAGAGAAAATAAATTTCCATGAAATGAACTAAAGAACGAATAGACACTCATTTTCTGAATAACCATGTTTTCCTCTTGCAAAGAACTTGCTCTCAGGCAAGTACCCGTGTGTGCCTCTTGGGGTATGCGCTTGGGGGCGGCAAGACAACAGTCATTAAAAAATTAAACAATTAGAAAAGGGGAAAGTTTGTCATCCATTTTAATGTTCTGTTATGCGAATTAATATTTCTTTTTCTACTGCGCTAGTCTGCCATTTATCATGCAGGTGCAGTCCCTGCTTCCGCCCTGTGGATAATTAGTTTACATTACTCTACAGAAATGAATTGTCACTGGCGATCTCCAGTGCCTGCTAACAAATCACTTCTGTTGGGGGAATCATTGAGATTCTTCTCAGGCCTTAACTAGAGCAATATATGGCATTGTCCTTACATGTTCACTATCAGACTGATTGGTTTTTTAAAAATTAGATTCCGGGTCCAAGAAGGCCCTTCTTGTGACAAATCAACACTCTGTCCCCTTCTTTCACAAAAAGATTTATGTTCTGAAGTATAATTTTCTCTCTCTCTTTTTTAATATGCCTTTATTGATTTAAAAATATATATATATATATACTTATTGATTTCAGAGAGGAAGGGAGAGGGAGAGAGAGATAGAAACATCAATGATGAGAGAGAATCATTGATTGGCTGCCTCCTGCACGCCCCACACTGGGGATCGAGCCTGAAACCCAGGCATGTGCCCTGACCAGGAATTGAGCCATGACCTCCTGGTTCATAGGTCGGAGGTCAACCACTGAGCCACGCCAGGCGGGCTCAAGGGATGGGAGCCTGGAGCCAACGGGTTCCTGGATGCAGGGTGGTCTGGTTTCCGTGTTCGGGGATGGGCACCAAGAGCCCCATCCATGGCATCTCCGTGGGCCTTGGGGAGACATGGGTGCGGGAGAAACCGTTTCCTTGTCTGTGTCTGCCTCACCAGTTCTCCTGTTTGCTAGACGCAGAGCCCCGCTAAAACCCAAGCAGGCGTGGGTGTGGGCTTGCTGTAGGGAGAGAAGGGGAACCCCTGGAGGTCCCCCCGACGCATTACCTCACCTCCTTCAGGGCTTTGTTCAATTGCACCTTCTTGGGGAGGCCTCCTTGGGCCCCTTTCTAAAACACCCCTATCTCGCTTCCCTGGTTTAATTTTCTCCCTGGTATGTATCACCGTCAACGATTCCCTAGATTTAACCTGTGCCCCTTACCCGATAGCCTGCTCTCCCACTCAGACACCTGCTTCATGAGCATGAAATTCAGTCCATTTCGTGCATGACTGTCCCCCTAGCATCTCCCTCTAGGTCAGTGATGGCGAACCTATGACACGCATGTCAGAGGTGACACGCGAACTCATTTTTTTGGTTGATTTTTCTTTGTTAAATGGCATTTAAATATATATCAGGGCTTTGTTCAATTGCACCTTCTTGGGGAGGCCTCCTTGGGCCCCTTTCTAAAACACCCCTATCTCGCTTCCCTGGTTTAATTTTCTCCCTGGAACGTATCACCGTCAACGATTCCCTAGATTTAACCCGTGCCCCTTACCTGATAGCCTGCTCTCCCACTCGGACACCTGCTTCATGAGCATGAAATTCAGTCCATTTTGTGCATGACTGTCCCCCTAGCATCTCCCTCTAGGTGATCAATAAATATCTCTTCTTGAAAGACTCGTGTCCCCTGCGCTGAGGGACCAAAACTCCGATTGGAGGAGGAGGGTACTGATGCTAAGAGGGGAAGCAGACAGGTGAGCCTGGGTCCTTGGGAAGATCTGGAACCAGCAGAGATTCCCGCCGATCAGAGTCCCATGACCCAGGGCCCCCCACCCAGGAGCGAGGGAGGCGGTGGCTCGGGGTGAGGCCTGGCTTCCCTCTGGGGGAGAGAGTCCGGGCTCAGGGTCCACATACCCACCACACCCCAGCCTTTAGCCTTGTGATGGGTGACGTCAGCATCTGGGGACCGGCCTGGGACACTCCCCACGGGGCTTTCTGCGGGAGCCGGGCCGGGGGCCTCAGCTCCCAGCCGCAGGGCATCTGCGGGGTGGGATGTGGGAGCCGTGGCCAGGATGCACCCGTCGGAAAGTGTTGCGCCGACCCCAGCTGTCCCCCCGCTAATCTCTGCCTCACACGGGCGGAGAGAGCCAAGCGGACTCCAACGAGGGCTCAGTTCACGCTCATTTCCTCCTCCCTTTGATCTCCCCACTTCCTAGTTCACTTCCTCCGACAATTTCCTCCTTCCATTCCCAGCACAAACAACTCTCACTGCGGCCCTGGGCCGGCTGGGATCTTTGTCCCAGACGCGGATTCCTCACTCCGCCACTCACCAGGGCACCACGGACAGACAGACGGACGGACAGATGTCCCAGTGAATCTCCGGGGAGGCTCTGCAGGGGCAGGGCTGGAGGCACCTCGCCAGCCTGGGTGCAGCCAGCGACATCAGTCAAGGCAGTCCTCCCCCCGGGAGGTCCCACCGTTAGTCACCACGAAGCGGGACTTTTCACGCTGAGCAGAGGTAGCTTTCCGCCCGTGGCTCCCTCGGGGCCGCTGGCGTGGCGATGTCGGCCATTGGTGTTTTTCTTTCCTAACTGAGCTCAGAGGTGAGAACCAAATATTCCGCTTAAAAAAAAAAAAAACAAAATAGAAGAAAGAAAGAAAAATCACGGTGCACAATGTTCTAGAAACATCTGTGTTTCTATTTTGACGTCTGAGTCTCAGTGTGGAACGGTTCCCGCACTAATCATATTAGTAAACCTGGCAAGATTAAAAGAGCTATAAACGCACACGCTCAGTGTTTCAACAGCCATTAAAATGTATACGGCGGCTCCCAGAATATTTAATAGGCTTCTATGATGACGGGACGGGAATGCATTCATCTCAGTCAAGTCGGGTTATTAAGATACACATGCTAAGTGATTTGTCCCGTGTTTACCCTGCTCTGGGAAAACGGTATCTGATTTTTGAAAGGAAAAAAAAAAAAAAAAGAAAGAAAGGCAGAGCTGTTCTTTGTTGGAAGAAAGGGGAGTCAGGGCCTTACCCACCCCAAGTTTCCCTGCCAGCTGAATCTCAAGCAAACTGCGCAGTCCCCTGGGACTCGGTTGTCCCTCCGAGAAATCTGGGGGAGGAGGGGTTGCCTCAATGACAGGTCACCTTTCGTCCAGCCCTGACCTCTTTCAATGTGGCAGGTGGGGTAGAGTGGTGGTTAAGAGTGTGGGCTCTGGCATCCAACTGCCACCATTCAGCCCTGCCTCTACCTCTCAGTTTCCCCATCTGTAAAATGGGCGTAAAGACAGAAAGGGAAGTAATCTACCCAGTGAGTGGTCACAAAATGCTGGTTAACTTGGGAGCTTAATGGAATGCCTCCCGGGCACTTGGATGCTTGGATTTCATTCTTGAAGGGAAGAATATATTTCACTTTAGATACATTATTTAACTTAACCCTCAGCACAAACTTGCAAGGTGGACGAGGTTAACCTTGATTTGCAGATAAGAAGCTGACATCCAAGAGAGATGAACTAAACTGGCCAAAGGAACACAACTCTAAAGGGACAAACCCAGGGTTAAAACTCAGGTCCAGACTGACCCAT
>NW_005370423.1:93910-100522 GCF_000412655.1 Myotis brandtii
CACCTCTGGTTAATTTCCAGTGCATCCGGAGGTGCCAGGCACAGCTGCGAGTCTTCAGCCTCTGGCCATGAGCTTCTCCGCTCTGGGAAAATAAAAGGAACTAGACAATCCGGGAAGATTAAAGGAGCTAAACCAATCGAGCTGCTTTCTCTGGCGTCCGGGACTGGACAATCCTTCGCGTTCTCAGCACCTGCTTCTCTCCTTCCCGACTGAAGCTCCGTCCGCCAAGAGCAGCTTTCACTCATTGTTCTTTCCTTTTGTTTTAATTTGCTGAGACGCAGACTCCGTGACCTCCCGTCTCTAGCGTTTGGGACGCCCGCGCCGCGCCTAGGTCTAGATCAGGGTTTCTCCGAGTCGGGCCGGTGGTTTCGTTGGGCCTGACTGTTCTTTGTTGTGGAGGCCTGTCCCGAGCATCCCACAGCACGTTTAGCAGCGCCCCCTCCTCACCTGCTGGTGCCATAGCAGCCCCTTGCCCTCCCAGGGTGACCATCCACAGTGTCTCCAGGCATCAACGGGTATCCCCTGGGGAGCAGAATCGCCCTTGGGCTCCCCGAAGGGGGAAACCCTGGAGGTTGGTTATGCTTTCCCCTCTGCACGGCCGTCCTCGTCCCATGGCTCTGGGAGTTACTCGGGTTCTGCTAAGAAATGGTTTTCTCTGGCAAAGCAACATCTTTGCTGGCAAAACCCTGGCCACCTTGAGATCGGTGGGGTCCGACGGCAGCTTTGCCAGGACAGAGGTCCCAGTGTTGGTCTCAGGGCTCTCGGGAGCGCTTTCTTTGGGGGCAGGGAAGGCCATTTTCAAAATGGTCTCCCCAACTTTCAATGGGGCCAGTGCCCCCTGCTGGAAGGTCTGGCGGCGTTTGCCTGCGAGCAGGTTGGGCCAAAGGGTTGGCAAGTCTGGAAGACAGCAGAAGGGCCGAAGAAAGGCCCACGAAAGGATGCGATGCGTGGGCAACTTTCTTAGTGGCTTCCACAAGCTCCCTGATTTCTCGGCAGACCCTTTTTTGGTAGATTCACCCAAACCTCCCTCCCATCCTTCTCTCTCTACACCCACCCAGCCTTTCCCTGGGAGTTATGATCACCGTGCCAACGAAACAATCCCTAACGTTTACTGGACACGTGCATGAGTTCAGTCACCGCGCCCCCCAAGTCCGCCTCCTTGTGCCGCCTCGGTGCTCCTGTGACCCGGGGGCTGGATTGCTATTGTTGCTCACACACGGGCACCTGGAGACGTGAAGGGCCGAGCTGACCAAGAGCACACGGCTCATCACGGTGGAGAAAGGCCTCACGTCCACAGCCCCAGCTTTTCGCCTTCTGTTCCCCGGCTTCGCTCGTTTATTCCTCTTTCCTTTCGCCACCAAGTTCCTCTCTGAATGGGATTCGTGATTGACCTCAGGAGGCCGCGGATGGGTGTCTGGCGTCGTTTTGAAATGTTCGCCCCTTTATTGAAAACACATTTTTTCACCTCCGCATCCCTGTTCGCTTCTGAAACCCCAGGAAGACAAAGTCGCCTTTCTCCACGCGTGGGCCCGAGGTGCGGGGATTCTAACGGAGGACACGGTCCGCACGCATCCCGAGGGCTCATGCATCTGCCTGAAAAATATTACATACGAATAACACTCACGTGCATCCGAATACATCCGAGTAGACCCGGGACATCGTAATTTATGGCCCTGCTTATTACTTTAAAAGCCCGGGATTCTTGTAGAATATGGTTTAGTGGGTCAAACGTTCCCGTCCCTCTCATTCATCAGGCTTTTCATCTCGTGTCAGGCCCGAACGTTGGCACGCCTGGCCCAGATCCGCGTGCTGGGAGATCGCACACACAACAGACCCCCTTTTCCAAGTTACAAACTGGCGGGGACGCCTGGGCTGCGGCCCCCGCCCGGGCCAGCCGAGGAGGTATTGATTTCCCCCTCCCCTCCCCGTCCTCACTGCCCCTTTGTCTATTATTATTTTATAGTTTTGTTCTGCATTCCTTCCATTCAACCTCCAGTCCATAGAAGCCTGTTTCTTTATTAGTTACATATGTCTGCACCCTTTTACCCCAGCAGGGAAAGACAAAATATTCTGGAGGGCTTGGGGGCCGGGGATGGACAGCTAATCCATCCCCACCTTGAACTAATCTGCGGGCTGATATGCTATTGTACCAGGCCCTGTTCTGTGCCGCTGAGCGGCGGGGTTTCAATTTGTAGGAGCATAAACAGATACTAAAGTTGGAAGAACTGGAGAGGTCATTTGTTAGCAGAGTTCAAATCAAATTATCACAGCGGTCCCCTGCTGACAGCTCCAACAATTACCTCCTTTTTTCTTGATCTTTAAATGTTTTCTGTTTCACTTAAGCCTCCGTAAATAGTTTACTTCTCAGGGGCTTCATTTATTGACACAGAGAGGGTTGATTTATTTAATTTTGTTTCCCTGCTGCCTTCCCAGAAAGGAGCGGTAATGTTTTGTTGAAATCCCCCCTGCCCCCCGCCCCTCAAATGATAAGTTTATCACGGTAGGCAGAGGAAGCGGGTTAATGACGCGGCTATAAACTATCGGGCTTTTTAATGAGAAGTTTAGACGCCCACATTCAAAAGCCGATTTTGAACAAGCCTGAAACCAGAGCCCAGCATCTGTTGCTTGAAAAGGTTGAAACCAGGAGTCAGCAGCCGGGAGACGGCCGAGACGGCTGGGATCGGAATCCATAATTGGATTATTCAAAAAATCCTGGAATTTGATTATTCTCTCAGAGAAAGTGGAGTAGATTGTGCCCGTAACGTGTGTCTGATCTCGGCGTCGAGGCCTTGATGTTCTGCCTGAGTTCGCCGGAATTAACGCCAACATTTGTTTTCACTCTCCTCCCTTCCCCCCGCCTCACCCCTTGACTTTCGCTGGTCCGCAGTTACATTTGTCTGCTTCTTACAGTCCTACTGGGACGGATTTATCATCATTTGCTAACATATCTGTCTCAAAATCTCAGCTTTGATCAGCTTGTATTTTATAACTTACATCTGTTCTACATTTAACCTTTTGTAATGCTGTTTTTCAAAAATATTACCTGATCTAACAAAAGAACTGTAGCAGAGCGCGGGCTCTGGCGTGTAGGTGGAGACGCGCACATGCGCGCACACGCACACACACGCACCAAACATACCTGCCCACGTGACCCTATTTTTGTGACTCTCCCAGAGTGGCCTTTTCATTCAATATATAAATCCATTGTTTTCCCCGCCAGCTTGGGACAGGACCTCTGTTGACCCAGGGGCTTCTTGCTCCCACCTGCTCCTGTCCCATCCTTGGACCCTTCCTATTCCTGGGATTCACGCCAGAGCGCCTGGCCGTGAGCAGGGTGCTGTGCGGAGGCCCACGCTGGACCTGCAGCCAGCCTGTCCCTGGGGCCTGGCCTGTGGGGGCTGGCGGTCCCGCTGACCCCAGCAAGCTGCCCCTGCAGCTCCCCTGCATTCCTTTTGGCATGATCTGCCTTCTAAGAGGTTTGAATTCAATTTCATTTGCTTCTTTCATTTTAATGACGTTCATTTATTTCTACCGATGAATTAGGAAATGCTTACGGTACCCCAAGAAGTCTAAACACTCACAGCATGAAGAGATACAAATGCAGTAGAAGGACCCCATGCCTCTCTATGGTATCCCCTTCTCCCTGCCGCCTCCTCATACAGAACAGCGGCTCTGAATGGAGGCTGCTCACTTCCAGGCATCTCTTTTATACTTTAACTACTTATATATGTTCCTCTGCACAGAGTTGTTCCTGTTCTTCTGCCCCAAGCTTCCTTTACCCATGTCGACACGTGTAGCACTAAGCAGACATTTTCATGGCCATTACATGTTCCCTTTTAGGATGAACATTTGCATTATTTTCAGCCTTCTTGCTATTGTGAGCAATGCAATTCTTTTTTATATATAATATATTTTTATTGATTTCAGAGAGGAAGGGAGAGAGAGAGAAACATCAGTGCTGAGAGAGAATCATTGATTGGCTGCCTCCTGCACGCCCCACACTGGGGATTCAGCGTGCAACCCAGGCAGGAGCCCTGACCGGGAATCCAACCTGGGACCCTTCAGTCTGCAGGCCGACACTCTATCCACTGAGCCAAACCAGCTAGGGCTCATGAGCAATTCTTTACGAAAATTCTTCTCTGTGACTCGCAGGGCACATGTGTGGGAGTGTCTCTGTGTGCATACCTGAGAGGGAGTGGCTGACTCACAGGACCCACGCTTCTCTATTTTATTAAACATCGCCACACCCTTTCCCGACATGGTTGTATGATTTTGCACTCTCGCCAATGCGCGATATTGGCAGACATCATTAAGTGCTGTCCACTGTTGGGAATGTGAAGGTATCGTATAGCAGTTTTCAAAGTTGCCATGAAATGATGCTAAGCCGTATTGCTTCGGACAGCACGTGGCGCGCAGTAGGTATTTTGTCCTTGGTAGTGGTGGCTGTTTCGAGTCCTGCACACAGCAGTCCTGTGAGGAAGGTGAAACAGTGATGCTCCCCACGGGATAGATGAGTGACCGGGATCTGGAAACATACCAGCTCTGACACGATAGATCGAGTGGAGACGATGGGGATGGGCCCGTGATTCATCCCGGGGTCCCCACCGCCTGGGGAGCCGGGCAGCTGGGTCGGGCTGCCATCTGGAACAATGCGACTTACCCTCCGTCCTCATTACTTTGACACCTGCTCTGGGGCGAGGCTCAACACGGGAAGGTGAAGGTCAGAGATCGGACTCTCCTCTTTTTTTGGCTCGTGACTTGGGGAGAGGACAGATGGCCATTGGTTCATCCCTGTGATGGAAGAAGTACCACCCAGGCAGCAGGGGTCTCCACAGAACCGACCAAAGACAGAGCTTTGGGGTTCCCCTCCCCACTTCCAGCCTGCCCCCTACAGAGCATCCCTGGAGACCATGGCCTTCTTTGCCAGCCTTGAAAGGCTAGAATCAAGTCCTCCTTTCTGCTATCAAGCTAGAAGAAGGTATATTTGTGGCGGGGGGTACATATGAGTCCCTCCTGACGCTAATGATATGGATGATGAAGATGATGGTGAGAAGGAGAGGAGGAGGAAGAGGAGAGAAGGTACCTCCTTTTTCCCCCGATTATGCATTTTGCTGCTGCTTCTTCTCTATGCCGAGTACCACGTGGACATCTTGCATGCATTCTGTCACACTGAGAGCTCAGAATACTCTGTTAATACTTCTTTAAATCACTAGATTGATTTCTTCTGCGGTCACCCCTCTACTCTGCAAGCTAGCCCTGCTTGGTTCAAGCACCCAGGACCCTCAGAACAAAACCAGGTGATCCATAAACTTGGAACACCCTGTCTCGACAGCCCCTCTCCTTGCAGGATGTTCTCTGGGGCAGCTCTGGCCACCGGGCAGCGCCCTGGGGGTCAGGTGGTGGCTGCAGCTCCATGTCTTAGCGCTTTGGATTGAAGAAAGGAGTCTTAAAGGGCCATGCACCACTGTGAGGGGAAGGCCAGACCATATGCCCTTTTCTTTTGATTTCCAGAATGCATGGGAACAGCTAAGGTTACCAAACATACTTCTTTTGATGGGGGAGAATTCTAACACTCTCTCTCTCTCTCTCTCTCTCTCTCTCTCTCTCTTGATGGGGGAGAACTAACTCACTCTCTCTCTCTCTCTCAATTTGGTTTTGTTGTGCCAAATTCTACCCTTTGAAAAATGCAGAAGCCCATTAAAGATTAAGACTACAAACAAGCTCAACACACATTTTAACAGCGTTCAGAAAGGTCCCAGGTGTAGGCAGGTCAAAGCGATATCTTGTTCTCCTAAATATTTCAGCAGATAGACAAACTTTTGATTGCGTTATCCGTTCCTAAAATGACTTTGAACTCTGCGCCAGTGCCGCCCACTCGGGCTTGCTCAAACCCACCGAGGGCCCGGGGCAGATAAGGGCCTGAGTGGTCCCTTTCATCTCCCCTCGGCTGTGTACACGAGCCGTTTGCTTAGCTCGGCTCTGCTATCCTGAGGACCCTTTTAAAATCCTCCCGTTTATTAGGCTCGAACACCCGATCTGTAAACAAGCTGGGAGAAACGTTCGTTTCAGCAGCAGGAGGAGTGCGGTTCCTTTCCAGGCAGGCTGCGTGCTCCCGCTCCCTCATTATTTCCCTCCGGATCGCCTCTGCCCTCCTGCACCCTCCCTCCGTTTCTCCTCCCCTTCCTTCCCTCCCTCCCGTCTCCTTTCCTTGCCTTCAGCCACTTGCAGATAACAAAAAAGTCAAATAGGTGGGCCGCATTTTTTTGATGAAGGCTCCTCAAGTCCACGTGTGGAGGAACAGTAAATAAAGCGCGATGGTGAAGAACACAGACACAGAGCCAGACGGCCCGGGCTTGACCTCTGCTTGTGCGGGTCCTGGCTGTGTGACCTTAGGTGAGTGACGTAACCTCCCTGTGCCTCAGTTTTCTCATCCGTAAAATGGGGACGATAATAGCACCCTGTGGTCCTGTTGTGAGGTTTAACCAAGTAACATATGCTATATAAAGGACTTAGAGCACAGCACACACCGAGTCTTAGCCAGTACTATTATTGCTATATTATTATTATTATTATTACTAGAGGCCCGGTGCACAAAAATTTGTACACTCGGGG
>NW_005370423.1:101344-112757 GCF_000412655.1 Myotis brandtii
GCACCCTGTCACACACAGAGCTGCAGGGCGATCAGGGGGTTTGGGCGCTGCCCCCTGTCATGCTGATCCCGGTGCCGGGAGCCTCGCTGCTCCGCTGATCCCGGTGCTGGGAGGCCTATTACCCTTTTACTATATAGGATAGAGGCCTGGTGCATGGGTGGGGGCTGGCTGGTTTGCCCTGAAGGGTGTCCTGGATCAGGGTGGGGGTCCCCACTGGGGTGCCTGGCCAGTCTGGGTGAGGGGCTGAGGGCTGTTTTCCGGCTGGCGAGTGACTAAAGCTTCCAACCGCTCCTTGTTTTCTTCTCTTTTTTTTTTTTTTTTTCTGGGCCAGCTTTAGCTCTGAGGCCTCGCTGCTGAAAACATAGATACAATGTTGCGGTCCGAGCCCGGCTGAATGGAAGCCCTTTTCTGGGGTTTTGTTTAGCTTCTTATTTGCAACATAGTATATAGTTGCTTAGACTTGCAGATGAGAGGCCGGCAAGTGAGGCGGGGGACATTGGAGTCCGCAGCAAGCAAGCCTTCCTGCTTGCTTCAGTGCCTGGCTGCCGGCCGCCATCTTGGCTGACAGTTAATTTGCATATACTCACTGATTAGCCAATGAAAAGGGTAGCGGTCGTACGCCAATTACCATGTTTCTCTTTTATTAGTGTAGATTATTAAATCAGGAAGCTCTGCGAGTTTCCATGGACTGACCGGTGGTCTCTGAAGGAGTTGTGCTCCACCGCACGGCCTTGGACAAGGACTTCCATGACAGGGATGGGAGCCCCTTCCAGATGGATTTCCCACCGTTGTACCTGGCGGCCCTCCTGCCCCTCCAGGACGGAGGAAGGAAGAACGCAGTGGGCACACCTGCCCGGCACTCCCAGAGGTTGGCAGTGTCGCCCGACGAGGCCCCCCGGTCCCCAAGGCCATCCCTCAGCATTCACGGGATAGCGGGGCCCACTCGGTACACACCGCGTATAAGGGGTCATCTTCCTGCGAGGCACTGTATTGTCCTCTCAGCTAACGGCGCCCACAGGCTCCAGTGATAAGCAGGGCAATGCAGCTAATAGGGCAGCCAGCTTACATTTTGGAGGGGGCAGTGACAGTTCTGTTTCCAACATGAGAACGTGCTGGCCTGGAGCGGCCAGGCGCAGTCAGACTTTCTAGGATTCTGACAACTTGCCGGGTGCCTGCTTCGCCCCTCCCATTGGAGGAAGTTACTTGGTGTCGCAATAGCAAGTCCCGAGTGAGGAGGTGACAGGAGGGTGTGTGACTGCTGAGCAGATGGGCGCCTGGGACAGGCCTGGGGGCAGGTTTGCCAGAGAGGTGCACGCTGAGGGTCACGGGATGATCCAGTTCACAGCTGCCCCTCCGTGAATCCAGACGTGTGCCAGGCGTGGCAGTGGGCACTCTGCCGTTCAACCAGCTTAGGAGGGAGGCGCTCACGATCACACCCCTTTTACAGATGAGGAAACTGAGACCATAACGAGGCAAGTCCCTTGATCTGAAGCAGACGGCTCACAATGGTGGGGCCAGGATTCAAACCTCGTGGGACCCAGCGCCGTGTTAGAAACACAGTGTTGGCGGGGGCCTGTACCCCTCTGTGTACCAAACCACAAACAGTAGGCAGTGGTGGAAACACTCACTCATTTAAAAAAAAAATTCCATTAGTTAGTTGCCTGTATTCAAAAACGAGGGGATTTCAAGTTGAATGCTAGATCTGGGCTTATTTTTGGCCAATCAGAAGATCTGGCAACATCGTGTAAGAATTGCACCTCACCAAGGATGGCCCAGAATCAAATAGAGGCTGTCCCCTTTAGGAACGGCAAACAAGCTCCAGTTGGCCACAGGCCTCACCATTCCCTAATGTCCCCTCTACCAGCTTCACTCTTTCCTTTCCTTCCTGGTCCCAGTGGACATTTGAGTTCCAGATCCTTGCCCCAGCCTCCTTAAGGCCCTTGCCTTCAAGGGCCCTGCGAGGAAACAATAGAAGTATGATCGTGTTTATGGTGCCCTTTCAGAGCACGGTGAGATGAGAATGCGTGTATGGCGGGGAGCATGGACGACAGTGTAAGTGACACAGGCTATTCCAACAGGCAGGCGGCTATCCATGAGGGGGCACCCTCTCCCGCTGCCCCCCAGGCTCAAGTCCCTGAAAGCAGCTCCTTACCCTGCTCTCTCTGCCAGAGCCCTCAACGGCTCCTGCCGAACCCGCTTCATTTATTTCACTCGGTCTCCAAAGCATCCAGACTCATTACAGACCCGCGGTAAACGCATGCCTCCCCCCGGCTCTGTGGGGAGATCCTCTACCTTGATCAATAGAAGCGAACTTTAATTTTTCTTAGAGCTGAGACCGGAAGGGGGGGCGGGGGAGGGGGTCTGCCAGCAGTAGGTTTCTGATCTCCCCGGGCCTTGAGGAGCAGACCGAGTTGCTTCAATTCCGGCCAGAGTCACGCTGGACGCAAGCGTGGCTGTAAGTGGGTCAGGCCGGCCAGAGCGCCAACAACAGTTGGCCCGTTTGTGCTAACGCGGGTCTTTTTTTTTTTTGCCAGAGGAAGAAAATATTCTAATTCCTACCCGTCTAAATTGAGTTGGGGAGCATTATCAGCGGGAAGGACCCTTCTGATCTGACAGGCCCCGCTGTATGATGATTAATTACTTCTCGGCTTCATTGGACTTTTCTAATTTCCTCTCGCCACTGGCTGGAGGCGCCGCGCGATAAGTGCTGCTCTTATTATTTCGTGCAAAGGAAAATGTCTATTACGCGCTGTCGTACACGCGGGCGGGAGGGAAAGACAGCCGATCGGGACCCTGGCGGGCGCTCTGTCTTTATTCGGTCCCCCGCCCCCCCCCCCCCCCCCGCACACAGCCCTCGCTCTGCTAAGACAGAGGTGGCCACACACGGTTTCCTGTCAAAATAAGGAGATAAAATCATAATCTCCGTCAGAGCACTTGACATTTTGAAATTTGTATAATGATTTCGTGGGATTTAATCCTCCGGCTCGCCACCAACCCTCCTCCAAATGCAAATGCGACTAAAATGTTAGACCGCAAGAGGCGAGGCGGCTCTTTGTCCGCCCGTGTACTTGGTCATCGGTTCTCTCGCCCTCGTGATCGATAATGCCAAAAGGAGAGCAACAATAACAACAACAGCTCAGATGGTGAGGATCATGCAAGAACCATCACTGGGCCTGAACAGAGAGCGTGTTGCTCTGCGTGGACCCAGTGCCTACATGATAACACGCAATTTGCAGGAACGTCCCGTCTTACTTAGCAGGAGAGCGATGGGCCGGCTGTCCTCTCGGGTGGTCACAGACCTTCGTGGTGGACAACGGAGGCGCTGCGGAGGCCGCTTGCTGTCCAGGAGAAGAGAGAGAGGAAGACGTGGGGAGCACCCCACTTCTGCAGCCCTCCTTTCCGCGCACCCCCGGACCGGGGCTGATGCTGAGTTCAGGTCTTCCCAGGAGCCGTTTGCCGAGGCTCCTGCAGGAAAAGCCCAAGGAGCAAGTCCCAGCTGCCTCTCTCTGCGTCACCGATGCCGGAGGCCACCGCTGTCACAGGGAGACCTCCCTCGAAGCAGGAGGAGGAGGGAAGGAGAGGGCTGAGGGCTGGGGGGAGCCCCACGCCCTGCGTCCCCCGCACAGTCTGACCGGCTTCCGAGTGCACGTCTGCTGTCGGTTTTGTTCCTTTATCTTTGGGGGGATACGGAGCAGGCTGGGAACTGCTGACCGAGAAAGAGCCCTGGGCTCAATCCTTTAGGTCAGTGGTTCTCAACCTTCTGGCCCTTTAAATACAGTTCCTCATGTGGTGACCCAACCATAAAATTACTTTCGTTGCTACTTCATCACTGTAATGTTGCTACTGTTATGAATCGTCATGTAAATATCTGATATGCAGGATGGTCTTCGGCGACCCCTGTGAAAGGGTCGTTCGACCGCCAAAGGGGTCGCGACCCACAGGTTGAGAACCGCTGCTTTAGGTCATATTAGCCAGTGGTTAGTGAGCACCTACTACCTGCGGGGCCCTATGCCAGGTGCTTTGTGTACGGCACCCCCGTGCTCCGTGCAGCCCACTGGGACCCGGTGCTGTTGTGAACCCATTTTACAGACCAGAACACTTGGATATCACAGTTCAGTGTCTTGCCCGCGGTCATGCAGCTAGTGGTTGCATTGGACCCCAAGACTGTCCTTCTCTCAGCCTCTCTGCTCCGTGGCCTCCTACATCTACATCGACTTGTTCTCTCTTTCTGCACAGTTGCTCATGAGGATGTGTGTGGTGAGGAAGGCCGGCTGGGTGAGCAGGGTTGTTCTTTTCCTCATTCCCTTACTCCATTCTTTGCGTCTCTACTGGTTCCACCAACGTTTGCTGAGCACTTACTGTGTGCCAGGTGCTGTCCTCTGGACCCCCAGGTAAAACCCCAGGGAACTTGCCTTCAAGAAGCTCAGACTAGCATCCACAAGTCAATGACTAAAAACTAAAACCCAGAGGAAAGATGCTATTGTTCAGGTGTGTAGGGGTAAATAATTTTATCTGCAGGATGAGGAGGTCTGCAAGAGGGGCAGGTGTTTGACCTGAGCCTGGAAGGGCAGTCCAGGTGGAGGGAACAGTCTGGCCACAGACTAACAAGTAAGTGTGATGAGGCTAGACCTGTGGTCGGCAAACTGCGGCTCGCGAGCCACATGCGGCTCTTTGGCCCCTTGAGTGTGGCTCTTCCTAAGCCTTAGGAGTACCCTAATTAAGTTAATAACAATGTACCTACCTATGTAGTTTAAGTTTAAAAAATTTGGCTCTCAAAAGAAATTTCAATCGTTGTACTGTTGATATTTGGCTCTGTTGACTAATGCGTTTGCCGACCACTGGGCTAGACTGTGGGCTGCTTGGGTACCTGAGAGGACAGAACCGCCAGAACCACGGCAGGGAAGGTACCAGAGATGGGACCCTGGTGCACATCAAGGAGTTTGACTCTAGTTTACGCTCTGAAATGGACTTCCTCTGACCTCAGGCAAGTCCCTTCTCATCTCTGGGCCTCAGTTTCCCCATCTGTGCAATACACTCAGTCATTAGCCTAGACCGGAGGTTGAAACCCAGTGACCCATGAGCGGGGCTGGTCCACAGGTGCGTTCCCTTTGATCTGCATGGTCCTTTCTTTGACAGAGAGCTACCACCCAGGAATTCACATTAAAAATCCAGTTTTATTCCTTCTTTCGAAAATAAAGCCATGGCAGATGGCACTCCCATTCCCACTCAGCCAGAGGCTGGAGTGAAGAAGCAGATGCATGGTTCAGATATACTGGGTGCTTCTTAGTTTGCCACAGTCTCCACCACTCCCTATTGTGGCCCAACCTAAATGCCACCCGAATACACTCATTTGTCCTCATGTTTGTATTGCGGATTCATGGTTTTCTTAGAATAGAGGAAACACACCTCTGTAACCATGATGCTCACAAAAGTGTAAGAACAAAATCTAGACCAAGACCAGACCACATTTTAAGAAAAATAGTAGAGTTTGGCCAGTATGGCTCAGTGGTTGAGTGTTGACCTCTGAACCAGGAGGTCACGGTTCGATTCCCTCCCAGTCGGGGCACATGCCCAGGTTGCAGATTCAATCCCCAATGGGGGGTGTGTAGGAGGCGGCAGCCGATTGATTCTCTTTCATCATTGATGTTTCTATCTCTCTTGCCCTCTCCCTTCCTCTTTGAAATCAAGAGAAATATATTTAAAAAAATAAATATAAATGGTAGAGGGCATATTTCCATGTTGAACGAAGGACTAGCTGGGTGTGTTTTGTATATGAACAGAAGTGCGCTCATGTCGAAGGACTTCAGTCTCATGTCTTCAGAGTTCCTGCTGGCATCTGGGTCGGTGCCCTGGGCTTTGGACGCCTCCCTGGGCTCCCGAGTGGGCCTGCTGTGGAAGCTTGAAGTCAGGGCTGTGACGGCAACACAGCTCCAACAGAGGCCCGGGGAGGGAAGCGGGTGGCTGGTCACCTCGTCCACCTCCAGAGGTGGCCCTTCATGGCACAGCCCTCTCCGCCTCCTCCGAGGGAGGTGTGTGTGTAAGTCCCTCGGAGGGGGAGTGCTCCCAGGTATGGAGTGTGCCATCCCTTGGTACCTGGAGCCCCACCCACAGCAGCCCAGGGAGAATTAAGGGCTGGGTCCTTGGTTTGACACAGAGGAGGCCTCCCGCATCACAGATGGTGTGATGAGGTGAGTTCTGGTAGAAGGTAGCTTGTTGGACCACTCAGGACACTTCTCTCCCATGGCTTCACCCTCCTGGGTCTGCACCCTTCGCTCTGTGGCTTTGCGGGGCTCCCCTGTGAACTCTGGGCTCAGTCACGTGACTTGCTCTGGTCAACAAGGGGCCTGTGCATTTCCGTTCCTCTCTCGTTCCTCTGCCTTCTCTGTGAGAACACACCCAGGCCAGCCTGTTGGAAGGTGAGGCGCATGGAGCTCAGTTGGCCAGTTGGCCAAGCCAAGGCCTTCCCAGCCCAACCATAGCCAGCTAAGCCTGAAACCCCGGCGGGAGCCCTCCCAGCAGCGGAGCCCCTCGCCAAACCACAGCTGACCACTGCCAAGACCAGAGGAACCTCCCAGGCCACCTGCAGACTCGGGCTAAGGAAATGTGCAGTGCTTAAGCCACTCAGTTTTGAAGTGGTTTGTAACATCGCATTATTATGGCCGCAGGCAACTGGTATACCTCCCCCCTCACCCCACCCCCACTCCGGGGGTGTTTTCTTGCATAATAGCACAATCTCTCTCCCACATGTCAGCCCCCGGGCGGGAGCCATCCCAGCAGCGGAGCCCCTCGCCAAACCACAGTTGACCACTGCCAAGATCAGAGGAACCTCCCAGGCCACCTGCAGACTCAGGGGCTGAATCAATGTGCAGTGCTTAAGCCACTCAGTTTTGAAGTGGTTTGTAACATCGCATTATTATGGCCGCAGGCAACTGGTATACCTCCCCCCTCACCCCACCCCCACTCCGGGGGTGTTTTCTTGCATAATAGCACAATCTGTCTCCCACATGTCAGCCCCCACCTCTTGTCCCGGGGTTACTCCTGGAAGAAGTGGTTGAGGCCAAAGTGTTTGGTGACTTTCTGATGTGGGTCTGGAGTTTAACTCCATCACTTCCCAGCTTTGTGACCTTTTACAAGCGCTTCACTTTTGAATCCTCGGTGTCCTCATCTGTGTAATGAGAAGAAGAAGAATACAGACAGTGCCTGCTTCGTAGAGTCTTGTGATGACTAAGGGAAAAAAGAAAAGACAGGTCGACCATTTAGCCCATTGCCTACCATCTCCTCAACAGTCAATACACATCAACTAGTCTCATTCTCACCCTTCCCCTTCCCTCTGTCTATTCATTTCTCAAACTTTTGGTAGAGTTGTGCCCTTCCTGCATCCAGGAGTGGGCAGTCCTCAGCCTGCATGGTACTGGGTGGGGCCGGAGCACACACTGGCGGAAGGCCCCTCTGGCAAGAACCATGGACAAGGCCTCCTTACCACAGCCTGGGACCCCCCACTGCCCTCCCCCTTCTCAGTAGGTCACTGGGGATGGCCACAGCTTAGATGTGTGGGTTGTTACCTTGTGCTGAGAACACATAATCAGCCGCACTTCTAGGAGACAAAGTTTGCTCCCCTGAGAGGCTGAGGTGCAGAAAGATGAGGTTCCTTGTGTTGTGTACATACCAGCGGTTCCCTGAGTGTGTGCCGAGAGAATATGTCTACAAGATACCTGCCGAATAAATGATAGGCAGGTAGGTAGATAGATAGACTGGTAGAGAGAGAGATAGAATGGATGGATAGATAGATTGATGATAGATGATAGATAGGATGGATGATAGATAGTTAGATAAATAGATAGATAGATAGATAGATAGATAGATAGATAGATAGATAGATAGACAGGCCTGCATGGTACTGGGTGGGGCCGGAGCACACACTGGCGGAAGGCCCCTCTGGCAAGAACCATGGACAAGGCCTCCTTACCACAGCCTGGGACCCCCCACTGCCCTCCCCCTTCTCAGTAGGTCACTGGGGATGGCCACAGCTTAGACGTGTGAGTTGTTACCCTGTGCTGAGAACACATAATCAACCGCACTTCTAGGAGACAAAGTTTGCTCCCCCGAGAGGCTGAGGTGAAGAAAAATGAAGTCCCTTGTGTTGTGTACATACCAGTGGTTCTCTGAGTGTGTGTACAGAGAGAATATGTCTACAAGATACCTGCCAACTAAATGATAGGTAGGTAGGTAGGTAGATAGACTGGTAGATAGAGATAGAATGGATGGATAGATAGATTGATGATAGAAGATAGAATGGATGGATAGATAGATTGATGATAGGATGGATGATAGGTAGATAGATGATAGATAGATAGATAGATAGATAGAACAATTTATGGAAAATAAATTTGATAAATTCTGAGCCAAATGCTTCTTTGTTGCAGGACTTCTTGGTGACTTTCTAACACAATGCCCATTTATCACTTCTCTCCAGCGAGGAGGTAGCGAATCCTGTATTTTTGAAAGTGGTTTGACCACAAAGCCCTCATTTTTTGGAACAACCTTTTATGGGACCAAGAGCTGGTGGGCTACCTTTCTGGGGAATGAGCACTTGGACATGGAGTTGATAGTGTGAGCCTATGGCCAGGGCACAGTAAACAAGCCCACAGGCTGGTCGAGCAGCCAGCAGTGTCAGCGCAGTTTGGGGGGCATGGCTGACAGCACTCAGCAGAGTAGAAGGAGGGGTGGGAACAGGGAGGGTAGACAATATTTGAGAGGGAGGCCTGGGTTGGAATCCCTGCTTTTTTTTTTTTTTTTCCTCACTGTCCTTGGCTCTTTTGTTTGGGTCTGTCCATACTCCTCTGTTTGTTTTGCCACCAAGAAGAGCCAAAAGTTTGGTGATGGCTGTTCTCCCCCTTTTCTTAGAGTGAATTGTGCATTTAGATGTGGGCAATTCCCTACTCCTCCCTGTGTGAACACACAAGAAGTCAGGAGTCCCTTCTTTGTGCGGGAATAAAGCAGGGATGCTAGCAGCGTTATTACTTCTTCATCCTCGCCCCCATCGGCTGAGGTTTAAATGGAATTCTGTCGGGGTCACCGACATGATTTTTTTTTTTTTAAACAGGCAGGCAAGATACCATTACATTTCATCTTAGGACAATTGTTCTCGGAGAAAAGTGTGTTCTTTTCCTGTCGGTAATCCCTTACCAGACTGTGGCTTTTCCATGTCCAACATCAGCCACTACAACCAAAAAGCAGCGGACTGTGTTATTGACAGTGTTTTAATTACAATACATAACAGATACAAGACGGCAAAGCCGAGAAGACCATCTGCCCGTAGATATTGTCTCGTGCGTTTAAGAAAACTCACGGTGACAATCTTTCCAAGAGGAAGCATGTATGCACTTCTTTGCTAATGCTAAGAATTGTTTAGCATGGACGGGGTTGCTTTCAAAGCAATAATAACATTAATTGAAAGGCTTGTCGCCGGCAGCACCATGAATGAAATTTAGAAGCTCTTAGGATTGTGGGGCTTGCAACAATGTTCGTGTGAAATATAATCGTTGAATTGCTTTGTTCTTTTTTTTCCCAATAAAAGGTGGACGCTATTGAGTGTTGTTACCCGGCGAGATAAGCTGGGCTTCTGTGCAGCGTAGTTTTTGTGTGTGTCTCCACCGGCAGAAGCGTTTGAAGTCCCGCGATTCCTCCTGCTTGCTAATTCTTCCATTTGTTTGATTTTTGGTACAAAGAAAATGAAAGAATATGATGAGATTATGGCATTTTAAGTCAATATTTATTAAAAAATCAATCTCGATGAAAATCTGCCCATCCCTCTAATTAGATGAGGCAACTTGAGGTTGATTTTTAATTGCAAAAGTAATTACACGGAGCAGATAGCCAGTGACATTTGATTATCTAGGTGATTGATTAAAAAGCCGAGCTCACCGAGCAGATTGCCAGCCAGGGAATCCAGACAAAAGAGCAAATTAAAAAAGTTGTCCTGTTAGTAATCACCAAATTCAAGGATGAAATTACAGAGCCCAACACCTCCGTGGCCCCCTCGTCTTCATCACTCACTCCGCACGCCTTCGCCCCAGCGCCTGAGAAAGAAATGGATTAGTGTGAAATTAATTGAAGGGGGGAAAGACGGGAGCCGCATTCACAGCGGAGGATGGGCTTTCTCACAAGTTGAAACAATTTTCTCCAGTTTTATAATAAACCTTTTTTTTCTTCTTCTTGGCAAGAGAGATGTTTTCGTAAAGGCTCTTTTCGGAATGTTTGATGATATTAATTTATCTATTAAGAGAGAGGGAGAGGGGAATAAAAGCCCCACTTTCTAGCAGAAGAGGATATTAAGATGTCTTGCTCGGTCTTCATTTCATTATAACATGAAAGCCCAGGGAGCAGGCTGTACATTTGGCAAGAGAATCCTTGGATTTGTAAACAGCCCTCGCTGGCATATTGGGCAGAACAATGAAGGGGCCTGCTTGTTATTCAGAGAGGCCCCTGTGGGGTCCACGGAGGATCTTGTGGATGGAGGTGGAAGGGGTGCGAACCAGAGCGACCCCCGAGGAGACACGGGGAGGGGCTCACAGCGGTCATTTCAGGCCCCAGGCATCCTGGATGAAGCAAAAGGGAAACTGAGGTAGGGCCACCCAGTGCAGCTCCGGCCGCATCGGGAGTGCTGAGCCGCCTCCCTGTGACCGCTCGCCCGCCGGTGCGGCTCCGGCTACGATGTAATGAAGCAGTCGGGAGATAAAGCCCCAATCGCTGCTCACATCTCTCCTTCTGCTTCGTCAGCAGGTGCCGTCCAGGCGGCGAGCGGGACAGGCGCGAGGCGTCGCGTGCAACCCTCGGGGCAGCTGATTTCAGCTATTTCCAGGGTCCAGAGCCTGCGTGTGGGAGACGGATACCCCAGTAGACAGATGCTTGCATTCCCGGCCTCGGTAGGTGATGCCATCCGCTCCCTGGGTTCCTAATTTTCTCCTTCTGAAAAGCCCACATCTCCCCTTGAGATACGCTTTTGGTAAGGCAGTTGGATATTATGGTGAAGAGGTCAGGCTCTTGGGAAACAATGCAGCGTTATCCGGGGGAACTGGAGTTACACACGTCCTCTGACCGAGAGATTCTTCCACGAGGCATGCGTCCTAGCAGACACGCACACTGAACAGGCTACACGCAGAGACACAGCCGCCAGGTTCTCGTTGCTGCAAACTGGAAGCACACCAAAGGCCCCAAACACAGATGCATTGAATTGTGTCTCTTAAGGGCATATCATAAATGCAACAACATTTCACAGTCACAACATCAAGCCCCCGCAGTGAGACACACGCACAATATTTACCAAATGATTCCATTCAGACCAAGTCCAACATCAAGGAGAGCTAAAGGGTACTGTCTCAGAGCCGACAGGGGGACCAAGGGGAGGGTTAGA
>NW_005370423.1:112792-116978 GCF_000412655.1 Myotis brandtii
TGGGTACCAGCGGCGCTCTGCGTTTTGTCATCAATGGTTATCAATCTTTTGTTCAACTGCATATTGTTTCCTATGCGACGTGTGTTCTATTTCACACGCACACCTACCGGTGGGGAAGAAGGGAAAGCAGGCTGTCGGTGAAACACGTTTACCTTCCTCCATAATGTGCTGTGACTTTTATGGTTTCGAAAAAGGATACCTCCGTTTTCATTCCTGTTGGAGTTCCGTGCTTTGGTTGAAAAAAGGCGTGGGATGGTGAATATGGCAGCATTTTAACAAACATAAATTCTAGTTCATGGGAACCTGGGTATTTTTTTATTTGTTCAGAATTCTCTTTAAAGAATTCTGAAACGGAACTACTCAGAGCATCTGGTGAGCAAGGACACCTGTTGGGTTCTGTGGGAGCCCCAAGAGGGAGACGCGGACTTGCCTGTGGGGCGCGTGGAAGGGCCGCAGACGGGGTGACATTTGCGCAGAGTCTGGGCGGATACGTCGGAGTCCCCGGGTAGACAGAGAGGATGAAAGAGTACGGCACTCCGAATAGACTGGAGACCCTGGTGTTACCGGAAGCCCCTCTCCGCGCCTCAGTTTCCCCATCTGTAACCTGAGCCATTTTCTTCTCTCTCAGACAGTGGGCTCCGGGAAACGTGGAGGCTCAGGGCATCAAAAGCAGCTACGATCCTGGGCGTCGGTCACGGCCTGCCCACGTTCAGGGCAGCGCTGTTCTTATCGGCTGCTGGGCTCCGGGCAAGACAGTCCATCTCCCCGTCTGTCAATTGCCACGTCTGTCGACATAGTGATAACAGTTCTCCCCTATTCACCTTGGAGGACTTTTGTGAGGATTCAATGAAATACGCAGATCAGTGCCTGGCAGAGGTGAAGGGGGAAAATTGTTGTTGTTGATGTTACTGTTATTACTATTGGAGGGTTTATCTATTTATTGTCAGGGGTCTGTGACATCCATTCATTGCTCTTTCAAAGGTTGTGGCTGCTTGAGCTCCTCTGCCCACCGTTTCCCAGGGGTAAGGGTTCTGCCAGGTCCTGGAGGGGGTGGGTCTTCACAGCCCTGTGCTCATTTCCCCCGGGTCACCCCGCGAGTGGACGCGTTTCCAGATTTGCCGAGGATCCCATGTTATCTCCCCTCTCCCTAGCTACCCCCCCCTCTGCCTTTAATAGCTATTTTTTGCTGGGATTTCATTAATTCTTACTTGTCTGAGTTTTCCCTTCTTATCCTGACTGTCAGCCAAATTCTCCAAAGGCTGCAGGCAAAGCTCCCCCAAATCCATACTCATTAAAGCGCCCTCCGAGGGGGAGGGGACCAGGCGGGGAGATAACAGGAAAGATGTCACTGTTGCCTTTTCCTTTCGCGGGGGCTTTGGCGCAGAGCCTCTGGGTGAGGAGCTGTTCCCTGGCAGGTGAGGTGCGCGCTGCACCTGGGGAGGCAGCGGCTCTGGGGGGACTGTGGGCGGGAGTCCGCTGCCAGGGGTGCCCAGTGGGCAAGTCCCGATCTCACTTTGAACTGCACAAGGGACGTGTGGGCGGGGGCTGGGCTCCAGGTTTGGTTCTTGGCCGTGAGAGCCTGGAGGAAAGACAGGCGTACCTGGTCCAGGCCCCTCGCACGCAGACGGGGATGCCCAGGCCCCGAGAGGGCAAAGCGGGGAGGACAGCCAAGTGTCCCGACCTCCAAGCTGCCATTGCTCCCTCTGCCCCGTCGGAGAGCTCAGCTCCTCACCCCCATCTCTAGGTGCGTCATGTCGATGGCATAAATGTCCCGGTTTTTCATGCCTCTAGAAAAACACCATTTACAATGTTGTTGCAATTCCTCCCATCGAGTCTGTGTCTCTACCAAAATCTCTGCGTCTGCTCGGGCCTCCGTAACAGAGGACCACAGACTGGCGGCTTCCACCACAGAGATTGGCTCTCACCGCCCGGAGGCGGGAAGTCCGAGATCAGGGCTTGGGCGTGGGAAGGTTGGTTTCTTCTGAGGCCTCGCTCCTTGGCTTGTAGGTGGCCGCCTCTCCCCGTGTCCTCACATGCTCTTCCCTCCTCCGTGCGTGTCTGTGTCCTAATCTCCTCTTCTCATAAGGGCACCAGTCCTGTTGGGTTAGGGCCCCACCCACGTGGCTTTGTAACGACTGTAAGAGGCAGACCAGGGGAGCTTCCCCAGGCTTCCAGAGGGCCATGGGCCAGCCTGCAGGAAGCTGGTTGGATAGGTGTCATAGTGTCCGGGCTGTGACAACAGTTGGATCCCACCACGATGATTCGCTGTTCCCTGGTCTTGACACCCGAGAGGAGCTTCTTCCAGGGACCTCCTGAGTGGACACTGTGACCAGACAGTCAAGGGCCTAAAACACAAGCGCAGGACCCCTGTGGTGGGCCTGCACGCCAGGGCCTCCCCTAGAGAGGTAGGACAGCAGGGCTCCCGTAAGGCACTTGGATTCAAACCTCAGCTCAGCCCAGGGCCAGCTTCGCGCGCTGAGCAAGTTACTCAATCTTTCCAAGGTCAGTGTCCAGCCTCAGAGATAATGACGGCATCTGCCTCACCCAGTTATTGTGAGGCTTCAGTAGATGAGGTCAGGCCTGCAGAGCACGGGGCCTGGAACTCAGCAAGCTCCTCCCGGAGGCCAGCTGTTGACATCAAACGAGCCAGCCTGAGCCGGAACCTCACGCGAGGCCACCTTCTCACCAATGGGTGACCTGGCCCCTGTGAGCCTCAGTCTTCTCATCTGTAAACTGGAACTAAGAATGGTCTCCAGCTCTTAGGGCTATGAAAGGATTCAATGAGGAATGAGGGGAATGGGGCGATGTTGACCAAGGGCTACACACATTCAGGTGTAGGATGAGTACATTCTGGGGATCTGATCCACAGCATGAAGATTATACTTAACTAGAGGCCTGGCGCACGAATTCGTGCATGGGTGGGGTCCCTAGGCCTGGCCGGCGATCAGGGCCGATCGGGGCCATCTCTCCCAGTCCCAATGGGGGCCAGGCCAATTGGGGCTGGGCCAATTGGCGCCTGCAGGCCAGGGGTGGGGGAGAGACAGGGGGAGGGACTGCGGGAGGTTGGCCAGCCACGGGGAGGGACCACGGGAGGTTGGCTGGCCGTGAGAGGTTGGCTGACCACCAGGGGGCAGCTCCTGTGTTGAGCATCTGCTCCCTGGTGGTCATTGCATGTCATAGCGATTGGTCGACCGGTCGTTCTGGTCGTTTGGTCATAATGGTTGCTTAGGCTTTTATATATATAGATAATACTCTTCTGTGTGCTTGAGATTTGCTAAGAGAATAGATCTTAAGGGCTCTCCCACAAGGTAGGGTAACCGTGTGAGGTGACAGTTGTGTAATTAACTTGATTGTGGTCATCACTTCACAATGTATCCCATCATCACATGGTACAGCCTACATAGATACAATATTTATTCTTTAATGAGACCTCAATAAAGCTGGAAAACAAAGAAAATGTTAAAATAATTTAGAAAGAAGGATAACATGAGCTAACAGGGAAGATGCTTAAAATGATACTTGGACAAAGCAAGTCCTGATAAGGCTGAACAACTATCACATCAAAGGGATGAACCGTGACACTTGGGCATGTGTATTTCAAGGCGAAGTAGCTGTGTGCAGGGGCTATGGGAAGTCACATGTTAAACAAGATACGTTTTCCTGGAGTGTCAACTTGACGATTTAAGAAGAAAAGCATAGCAAATACGATGGACCAATGGGCCCCGACTACGCACTTCTCTAACCGTCTGTGGTTGGCACCTCAGGATGCCAGGACTCCCATCCTCTCCCCTAAAAGCGATGTCTGGGTCCCGGGGGAGAAAGGAGGGAGGCCCTGGCCGATGCGGAGACACCTGGCCACCGCGCGCGCGCCGTCACGCCCTGGCATTCCTCTCTCACCGGCTGCCTCAGGCAGGGCCCTGCTCCACATCCCCCTTCATTAAACAGGAAACTCAGATGTCGGTAATTAGACCGCCGTCCCCAGCTGCCAAGTGGCATTCGGTTCCAAAAAGCCCTGTGTACGGCTACTTGTGTGTTTGTTAACAATGTCCCCACAACAGGCCTGCAATTAGGGCCCATCTGTTGGGTTTCTCCAAAAGCGGTGCCAACGAGGCTGGTGAACTTGGAGGCCTCATTGTTGCGACTCCCAGACCCGAAACCCTGCAGCAGAAGGCTGCTTGTCCCCGGG
>NW_005370423.1:117101-123957 GCF_000412655.1 Myotis brandtii
AGGACGGTGGATACCAGTCATAACTCGTACCCGTGATAAACGTTAAGAAAGGTGGGCCCGATAAGCGGATGGCAGGGGATGTGTGAATGGTTACCATGGGGTGATTGTGCAGACCCCTCCTTTCTCCAGCTGGCCCATCACCAGTTGGGCCACACCCTGTGGGACTGCCTGCTACTCCTGGTCCCCAGGGGTCCTTTCCCAGCCAGCACTGCCTGCTGGGAATCAGGTATCATTGCTTCCCTCCGAGTGGGGTGGGGTGTCCGGGATCCTCCCAGTAGGAGATGCCCTAGAGCGGAGGTCAGCTCCCTGACAACACAAGGCCGGTCTTGCAGGAGACGCGATGGTAGCCAGCTCTTTCCTCTGGGAACTGACTGGGGGTACGGAGAAGGCGAGGACAAGGGAGCCACAAAGCCAAGAGCCTCCGGATGCAGGTGCCACATGTTGAAACCAGCAAGGTTTACGCCGTATTTCCCAAGAAGGAAGCTATGCATGCTCTCACCAGAAGTGAGCTACAGGGGGAGCGTCCTTGCCAGGGAGGTTAGGGAGCCACAGCCTTCTGGCTGCCTTGGGTTCCAGGTGGACCTCAGGGATGGGCGATGCAAGAGGGAAAGGCACAGCTTTCATTCTGTGGGTCAGTGAAGAGCCACAAGGGGATCTGGGCAAAGGAGACAGGCTCTCAACTGCGGGAGAATGATTAGGTGGAGGCATGAGGACTGGAGGGGCCATGGGCTGCATCCAAGAGAGATTAGGTGCACGGCTACAGCGTAGCAGTGGGTGTCCCTGGGTCTGGGGATCCCATGTGACCCAGGCAGGTCACTGAGCAGCTGGCTGGGCAGAGTGGAACTGGGATGGACACTGGTGATCAAAGGAAAGATGAGGAAACTCACAAAGGACACCAGGTCTTTAATGTGAGCGTGTGAGGGGCTGAGGGCGCCCCTCAAACAACCATTTCATGCAGAATGGCTGCCTGGGGGAGCATCACCAGCTGGCGATCAGAGGAAAGACGAGGAAACTCACAAAGGACACAGGGTCTTTAATGTGAGCGTGTGAGGGCCGAGGGCGCCCCTCAGAGAATCATTTCATGCAGAATGGCTGCCTGGGGGAGCATCACCAGGCTGGGCACGCTGTGTTCCAGCAGCCAACATGCCCTTCACGTTGAGACGTAACGATGAACTTCTCTTCTACCAACTGTGGGCCTTGGACATACTACGTGACCTCCCTCCCTGATCCTCAGTTTCCACATCTGTAAAATGGGATCGTGCATAAACATTCCTCGTAGAGCTGTTGAGAACTCAGTGACCGTGTATGCTCAGCAAGGGGCCTGAGCCACTCACAGCGACGTGAGCTGTAAGAGAGAGAGGGGCCTTATTGCAGAGAAGCTGAGGCGGGGTGGTAACTATAGAGAGGACGCTTAGAGGTGTTTCCAAATGTTATAAGAGTGTTGGAAAAGATCACCAGTCACTCGGGGCGAGAGTCCAATGAAGCAGTTTCTTTGTGTTTAGAGGCTAAGTTTTAGATGATAGATAGATAGATAGATAGATAGATAGATAGATAGATAGATGATAGATGATGATAGGTAGGTAGGTAGGTAGGTAGATGATAGATAGATGATAGGTAGATAGATGATAGGTAGGTAGGTAGGTAGGTAGATGATAGATAGATGATAGGTAGATAGATGATAGGTAGGTAGGTAGATGATTGGTAGATGATAGATATATAGATGATAGATAGATATATAGATAGGTAGATAGATGGTAGATGGTAGATGTACAGATAGATATTCATATTCTTGAAAATATGTAAGGAAAAGACCTACTGAGTAAAAACAGAGCCGTATTTTCCCTCTGCTACCCACGTTCTTCAGGAGGGCAGAATCCCCAGTGCCATTTAAATGCCTGCCACCTCTCTGTGTGCAGGCCAGGGGAAGACAAGTTCACGTCCACGGGGGCTGCCAGGCTTGGCTGCGATGACCCATGGCCAGTGGCAGGCCCCAGCATGGGCAGCTACTGATAAGGGCGGACCTGAGGCCTCTCCTGGAGCCTGCGTGCTTGGCAGGGCCCCCTGGTTCCCAGAACGTACCCCGATCTTGGCGAGAAGAGGAGAAGAGCAGGGAGGGGAGCCCCTGCATTTGCCCGGATTCTTGATCCAAAGGGGCAGAAGGGAAGCAATCTGGACAGCGCTTATCTCTGTTCGCCGAGTCAGCCTTCCTGCTCTGGGGCAGACTCGGGGCTGCAGAGGACACGTTAGTACAGCTGTAGAGAAATCCAGGTCCCCATCATGCAGCTGAGGGTAGATCTGGACGGCGATTATCTCTGTTCGCCGAGTCAGCCTTCCTGCTCCGGGGCAGACTCGGGGCTGGAGCGGACACGTTAGTTCAGCTGTAGAGAAATCCAGGTCCCCCATCATGCAGCTGAGGGTAGAGAAATCCAGGTCCCCCATCATGCAGCTGAGGGTAGAGAAATCCAGGTCCCCCATCATGCAGCTGAGGGTAGAGAAATCCAGGTCCCCCATCATGCAGCTGAGGGTAGAGAAATCCAGGTCCCCCATCATGCAGCTGAGGGTAGAGAAATCCAGGTCCCCCATCATGCAGCTGAGGGTAGAGAAATCCAGGTCCCCCATCATGCAGCTGAGGGTAGAGAAATCCAGGTCCCCCATCATGCAGCTGAGGGTAGAGAAATCCAGGGCCCCATCATGCAGCTGAGGGTAGAGAAATCCAGGCCCCCATCATGTAGCTGAGCGGGCGGCTAGGAAGGGGGCACCCGCTGATCGGGGGCTTGTTGTGAATGTGGGATCCTGCTGTTGGCTTTGGTCCAGAGACATGTATGACACACTCCCATGGGCCGGCACCTCAGCAACCAGAGGCGGGGGAAAGGGAGGTGCTGGCTTGAATCAAAATAGTCTCCACCGTGGGGGCCAGGGCAGTGGGTTTACATTCCGGTCAGAATGGGGATGGGGGGCGGGTGGAGACAGAGGCCCACCCCAGGGGAGTCTGGGACAGTTTCCTGGAAGAGGTGCCATTGGCATTGGGACTTGAAAGAGGCTGCAGTGAACATTCAGAGTCACTGTTGGGTTTTCTTTATCCCTTGAAACGCCACACCCGAGGGTATCCGAGGCTCAAAGACAAATCCTCGCATCTCTGGCTCAGTCGTGAGGGGCAGGCCAGGCTCGCGGGACCCCACTCGAGCCGAAGTGTCACCAGGGAGGGGCGTTTGAGAACACGGGCTCAAATCCCCGCTTCAGCTTCTTTGCACTAAGGCCCCTCTCTCCCTTACAGCTCACATCGCTGTGAGTGGCTCAGGCCCCTTGCTGAGCATCCAGTCACTGGGCTCTCAACAGCTCTATGAGGAAGGTTTACGCACTCTCCCCCCATTTCACAGATGTGGAAACTGAGGATCGGGGACGAAGGTTACATAGTTTGCCCAAGGCTCATAGTAGGCAGAATAGAAGTCCGTTGTTACATCTCAACATGAAGGGCAAGTTGGCGGCTGGAGCACAGCGTGCCCAGCCTGGTGATGCTCTCCCCGGGCAGCCATTCTGCACAAAACGGTTCACTCACATTAGAGACCCTGAGGGTGTTGAGATGAGAGATGAGGGCCCAAGACTGGCTGGTGTCCCGGGAGGTGGGAACGAGGGGCCACTCACAGTGATGCTAGGTGCCCTCACCTTGGCGCGTTCCCTAATTTTACTCGTGGAATAAAAGCATGAGCCGTGACTGGCTCAGCGCCGGGCGGGGAAGGCAGATGTTAACTCACTGAAGGCCTCGGCGGCCCCCGGGGACCTGGCTGTCATTTCCCACGGCCTCTGCTGTTAGGGTGAGGGGCTCGGAGCCTCCTGCCCGCTCCGGGCTGGGCTTGCAGGGGCAGACGGATCCCAGAGACCAGCATTCTGATTGATTCCCCCAGAACCAGGAGACAGCCATCCCTGGGCAGGCAGCCCCCTGCCCCCCGGGGCCCTGAGACCCCGGGGCCACCCCCTCCCACCCTCGGGCCGAAGCCTTCTCCTGGACCCCGGGAAGGATCAGATCGGATGGGAGCCGTGTTCAGACAACTGTCCTCACCCCCACCCCCATGCCGCCCTTGGGCCAAGGGCATCAAGGCCATTTGAAAGGCTGTGCTCACAGGTCAGGTGGTGTGGCCACCATCAGGGACAGCTGTGGCCCAAATCCTCGCCTGCAGGTAGCATGTGCCTCCACAGCCTGGGCTCCCTGCCTCTGGGGCCCGTCTGGTCTCCCAGGGCCGCAGCCCGGCCCCTGGAAAAGCCAAGAAAGCACCACACATCCTCCCGGAAGCTTCTCTGCGGGCAGCACAGAGGCGTTGCCGCATCTCCATCACAGGCCCCAAATTCCAGAACCAGAACCGAGCTGAGGGGTCTGGCGTCGGGCGCAGCGGCTGGCCAAGAGTCAGACCTGCCTCCGGCACCTCGGCCCTGCCATTTGCATTCGCCTCAGCCCAGTCCCGCAGCTCGGAGTTAATCTCCAAGCCCAGATTAGTTTATTCGATTAACTCTGCTCCCTGCAGACACTCGGGGAGCTCTCTGCAGCGCATCCAGAACAAGCCGGCCCACCCCGTTGCCGGCCCGGAGAAGATTCAATAGAATAATCTTCCTCTCTCCTCCTTTCGTATGATTGGAAAATAAATTGAAAATGAATTTCAGTCATTGCTTGTGTTTTAAATAGGAGATAAAGGGCAGCCCCGGCGCCAGCGAGTTCAATAGAGGGGAGGGCGGGGAGAGGGCCCCCAGAATGAGGGACACAAACCCCCCCGGCCGGGGCGGCAGGAGGCTCCCGTCCGAACGTGTCAGCTTCCGCGGCGTCGGTGTAATTAGGCTGTTACATGGTGACACCTTTAGCTGGCGACTATGACTTTGTTTCTGGAGAGCTGCCGCCTGGCCGGCAAACCTTGAAGTTATAAAGTAAAAATGTCCCCTCCAGCATCCTGTCTCAGCATGTCCCTTCAGCCTCTGGTGGCGTCTCCAATGTGGCTGCATGTGGAACCAGCTGGGGAGTTTTAAAAAACTCGGATGCCTGGCTCGGCCGGCGTGGCTCAGGGGTTGAGCGTCTACTCATGAACCAGGAGGTCACGGTTCGATTCCTGGTGAGGGCACACGCCCGGGTTGTGGGCTCGGTCCTGGGTGGAGAGGCTTGCAGGAGGCAGCCGATCCATGATTCTCTCCCGTCATTGATGTTTTTCTCTCTCTCTCCCTCTCCCTGGATCTCTGAAAAATATATTTTAAAAAACAACAACAAAAAACCTGGGATGCCTGGGTGCCACCCCCAGGACTTCTGGTGTAATGGGCTAGGGGTGTGGCCTGGGCATAAGATACATTTTAAAACTAGTATTATTAGTAATTTTTACCCATAAAGATTCTTTTAACATCTGATGTTAGTACGTTGCCAAGCTTGAGGAAGTTGTCACTGTTCTCCACTAATAGCAACATCAGGGAAACCCAAAGGTCCCGCAACCTCCTTACTGCCCCCATGAAGCAGGGTGAACTCGGGCTCTTCAGCAGAACGTTAGAAACGTGAAGTCAGCATCGCAGTCCGTCTCACCTTCTTTCTTACAGTGGGTGGGTATGTGCCCGCCAGCAGTAGGGGTATTGTTGGGGGGGGCGGGTAGAGGAAGGAGGGTGCCTGGGGCAGACAGTGACCCTGTGCGTTGGTAATGCAACATTCACAGATGTATTTATCCAGGGCCCGTGTTAATACATCTGTCATCTCTGTCGTCGAAAATGACTTCCTGGGTCATCACCATGACTCTGGAACCTGACCCCAAAGACGCACTTGCCCATTTGCTTATTCAGGCTCAGGGTGTGATGTCAAACCCTGCTCAGTCGGTGGTCACTTTTCATGTGGCGTTTGCTCGGCTGGATCACAGTGAGGGAGTGGGAAGGAGCGGGTTTTGATGTTGGCCCAGATAGAAGGGTGGTGAGATGCTGAGAGCCACGGCGTCGACAGGAGATTGGGGCTGGGCGAAGGTGCGCGAATGTGACTGTGACCTTCAGAACTCGGTCGTTCATCCCCGAGGAACAAGAAGAAGAGGAATAATAGGATTCCTGGTACAACTGTCTTCTGTTGCCCAAATAAGAAATTTCTGGTTCTCACACAGGATTCTGCTACTGGTTGCCACACCCCTCCGCATACACATGTGAAAATGCACTGGAATCTAATTAGGGTGGACAGCAGCCCTTCTTTTAATATTCACGACAGCTCCAGGACACACAGACTCTTCCTAGAGTTAGTCGTTGTTAAGGAATGATGCCTCCCTCCCTCCCACTTCCTCAAAAAACCAGGCACAGGCTTGCCCGAGCCCGTGTTGCTCAGTAGATAGAGCGTCAGCCTGTGGACTGAAGGGTCCCCAGTTCAATTCCGGTCAAGGGCACATTCCTGGGTTTCAGGCTCCTCCCCGGCCCGGGCCCTGGTCAGGGTGCGTGCAGGAGGCAACCAATCTCCTGCTCTCTCTAAAAGCCAATGGAAAAATATCCTTGGGTGAGGATAAAACAACAACAATTAAAAAACACACAACAACAACAACAAAACAAACAAACAAACAAAACAGGCACAAGCTAGCCTGCCCCCTCATTGTATTAGGCCCAACGTGACTGTAGGTCGCAGGAGGCGTAAGGGTCAAACTCAGTTATTCTCTAAGAAGAATCCCCTTTTTAAATTAGATGATTAAAACACGCGGACAAGAAGACACGCCTGGGTAGTGTCAGATCGATAGCCGGGTGCCGGTGCAGTTTTTGAGAGATTGAGTACATTCATGTTCATTAAATTATATGATTGTGCACAATAGGCTGTTGTTTGCCTAGGAATCTTCAGTGAAGTCACAGGAGGACCAAAATGACCAGGGTGCATTTC
>NW_005370423.1:124134-128607 GCF_000412655.1 Myotis brandtii
ATAATTTAAAAATGTGAGTGTGTGATTTCTGCCCCATCCAAAGAAACAAAAATTCTCTCAACTGGATGTTCTCAATGTGTCGATTAATGAAAATCACCGCAGATAGATTTCAAACTGCTTGAGGTTATTCTTCTCAAACCCTTGGATTTAGGCGCTTTTTATTTTATTTATTTATTTTAAAATATATATTTTCTTGATTTCAGAGAGGAAGAGAGAGGGAGAGAGAGTTAGAAACATCAATAAGAGAGAATCATTGATTGGCTGCCTCCTGCACGCCCCCTACTGGGATGGAGCCCACAACCTGGGACGGCGCCCTTGACCGGAATCAAACCCGGGACCCTTCATTCCACAGGCCAATGCTGTATCCACTGAGCCAAACCAGCTAGGGCTCAGGCGCTTTTTAAATGTATGCATTCCCAGGCGCTGCCTGTTGAGACTCGACAAGTTGCTCCGGACGCCGCTCACATTCTGGCCGTTCGGGATTCTGAAGGCTCCTGCCATCTCTTTTGGGGTATCTCCTGGTAGGCCGAAGGTCACCCATTTGGAATCCATGCTATGCCACCCTTGGAATGTGGGGTCCCTCCTATTGCAATGGGTTAACAACAATCCTCGGCTCCGTCCATGTCCCGTGCTTTGCAAAGGAATCTGGTCCCCAAATGCATCACGGCGTGGAACCGAGGGCTCCCAAGACTTTAAAACCCTCCCAAGACCCTGCCCAGCTGAGCCCCGCCGTTAAATCTCGAGGTTAACAGGACATAAAGCTGCATATTTCGTGTTTTTATTGGATTCTCTGGTTACAGTTCTTCCTGCCCGTCTTCCCCACGGAGGGTCTGGAGGCGGGGCCTTTGGATGGCTTGAATTCCTCATTTACAATCTCTCCCAGTGGGTGGTGCTCCGTGTGGGTTACTCTGCGTGTAGGAGGCACAACAACTCGGCCATTGTTCCCGGGATTTACCATCGGGCCACCCCGTGTGGGCTCACAGGCCTTCCACGGAACAGCACGGGGTCTCCCAGGTCCTGCCTTCAGACAGGGCTCCCAGGAACTCAGCCTCTCAGTGTGATGAGCCCCCAGACCCCCAGGTAGAGGCCATGCTGAGCCCCACCCACCACAGGGCACAGCAGCCAGTCCCTCCCAGGTCTCCTTTCTTCTGACAAAGTGCAGAATCTCAATAGACAGTCCCCTCCCCGGTCTCCTTTCTTCTGACAAAGTGCAGAATCTCAATAGCACGTTAGGCTTAGAAAGTTCAGAGGTCAATCTTCAAGATGCTGCAGGCAGACACTTGGGACCAAACTCAGCCATCAGAGGCCAGGCTGGCGCCCTCGGGGTGGGTTACAGTGGCGGCCTCTCCAGTGAAGAGAGGCATCCCTTGCGAAAGCACCAGTGTCCCTGCTAATCAAACAAACCAGCGGTGGCAGTTCCCTGGCACAAAGGCGTGAGTGGGTGAGGGTCCCAGGGAAGGGGGTCACCACTTAGCTTCCACGCAGTGACGCTGGTAGACAGGAGTTTCCAAAGAAGATCACGCTCCGTTTTTGGATCACTTTCAAACGTATGTATTGGCGTTCTTGGAAACCGTCTGCCGTTCTGCACCCTCCCTAGACTCTTAAAGAAAGAAATAGTAGAAAGAAAGGAAAAACTAAGAAAGAAAGAGAGAAAGAAAGAGGAAGGGAGGAAGGAAGGAAGGAAGGAAGGAAGGAAGGAAGGAAGGAAACATAAGCCAAAGTTTTAAAATCCCTCTGCTGAGACAAGATACTGTGGGAGGTTACTTTTCCCATCGATGTAGCAATTTAGAGAAATTCCTCTCCACTGAAGGTCACCTTGACTTTAGGAAGGAGACAGGCCTGAATGATATGCTAATTAGGACACATCCCTTTGAAAACCTTCTCCCTGGCTGGATATAAATCTTTAAAGCAGGGCCTGTAGTGAAAATACTTTTGCACCAAGTTCTGGCTTCCTGTTTTCTTCTTAAAAGAGAGTTGGTTGGTCCGGTGGATCCCTTGTTGTTGAAATTCAATCAAGGGCATTAAAGTGTAAACCAGTTGGAAAAACAAAGAGCTTTAGGGAAATTAGTTGCTTCAACAACAACAAACAAGCCCTGGGTAATCTTCTTAGAGAAATTAATGAAGGGAAAACCGCCCTCCGCTGGGGAGCGGAATGATCCGGGCTCTCAAGCCAGGGCCCGGGAGGTTTAGCGAGAGAAGGTGCGAGCGAAGAAAGCGAGATTAAGTCGGACTTCAAGGAAAACACAAAGAAATGTGGGGGATCTGAGAGCAAGCGCACCCATGTTCAGCCCGGGGAGTGGTTTGGAGGGCCAGTGGGGCCTAATCCTTTATGCAAATCTCCGCACACTGAAGGCTTCCTAAGTGTTGCATACGATTAGCACGCGGACCTCTGAGGGGCTAACCCACTTCAAAGAAGCCCCTGGCCCAGAAGCACCCAGAGTTATCAGTCGGACTCCACTTTCTCATCTTCCTACGTTTCCTGACACTTGAAGATGAAATCTCATTTTCCAGAGTCTCCAGGGCCTTATAAAACACCCAACACACAAAAAGCCACCACCAAACCATTTTATATTTTTTATATATTTGTATTGATTTCAGAGAGGAAGGGAGAGGGAGAGAGAGATAGAAACATCAGTGATGAGAGAGAATCATGGGTCAGCTGCCTCCTGCACGCCCCACACTGGGAATGGAGCCCGCAACCCAGGCATGTGCCCCGACCGAGAATGGAACTGTGACCTCCTGGTTCCTAGGTCGAAGCTCAAGCACTGAGCCACACCGGCCGGGCATGATAGCTGAGTATTTGAGAGATGAATGTTCACTTTGCCACCTTCACCACCTTTACCCTCCTTAGAGCAACATTCTTTTTTTAAAAATATATTTTATTGATTTTTTACAGAGAGGAAGAGAGAGGGAGAGGAATAGAGAGTTAGAAACATTGATGAGAGAGAAACATCAATTCAGCTGCCTCTTGCACACCCCCTACTGGGGATATGCCCGCAACCCAGGTACATGCCCTTGACCAGAATCGAACCTGGGACCCTTCAGTCCGCAGGTGGATGCTCTATCCGCTGAGCCAAACCGGTTAGGGCTAGAGCATCATTCTTCCCAGGATCGTTCTCATCTTGCTGGATGTCAAAGGTCACGAGGGAGTCAAGTCAATGGGATACAATGTGTGACTGTTGGGTGCTGGGGCTCCTCCACGCATGTGTTCTCTGCCTTGGACGTGTAGAGAGAGAGCCGGTTGTGTGGAACTTTCTCCCCCAGAGGTCCTGTGGCGCCAAGTTTATGTCATGTCCGAAGGTGAACAGGAGATGTTAAAGGGTGAGGCGGCCCTGAGGTGACCCTGTGTCACTGAGGATGTGAGTGGCCATTCCTTCTCAGCAAGAGGGCAGGTGAGCGTGCTGTCCATGGCGCTTACTTCAGAAGGGCCGTGCTCGGGGTGTGTGTGTGTGCGTGTGCGTGTGCGAGTGTGTGCACAGGTACACCGACACTGCCCGATTCTGGTGTGGACTGTGCAGACATCTGATCGGGGTGGGGACCCTCCCCACACCACCTTGCAGAGTTCACCCGCTTTGCCCACTTGTGGCATTTTCATCCCCCTCCCTCCCTCTGCCCCGGTCCCCAGCCGCCCCCTCCCCAATCTGTCCCAATTCCAGCAACCACTGCCACATCCTTTAGTGTTTCCGTGCTGGCAACGCTTCTGGGTGAGCGAGGGGTCGCTTTCCAGTCCCCCCAACGCAGGGGTGGAGAGGGGCCGGCTCTGGACTCGGAGACCCGGGTGGGAGGCCTAGCCCTTTGCTGTGCGACAGTAGGCACATTGTTGACCGTCTCTGAGCCTCAGTTTTCTCATCTGTAAAATGGGGATGATGGTGATCAGCCCTGTCCATAGAGTTGTACCAAGGTTGTGATGAGCACAGGGCCACCGCTGGCTCCCGGGGTGCAATGGCTTGGTGAACGGAATGCGGACTAGATCACAGACCTACTTCGTCGCTCCCGGGCACCTTCCACGGGGTACCGTCTGCCCGAACCATTCACACGGGTCCTGAAAATAAAGCTGCAACTTGTAGAACAGGGTAGGCGCTTACACAGTCACCAGCGTAACTAGGCACTGTTACCAAGGCAGCCCTGACTCCTCACCCATGATCCTGGCAGCCGGATTGGCTGGGCTGCCACCTGTAGCCTGCTTTTAATGGCCAAGAAAGTTTCTTCTCTGAATTCAAACGGGTAACCCAAAAGGGGTAGGCTTGCCCATCAGAGCACCCCACCCAGCACCAGCCCTCCCTCCCCCTGCGTGCCGGGGGAGGGAGGAGGACGGCTATGACCACGGAGCCCTCCTCCCAGTACCTCCCAGTAGCAGCTGGTGGTGTCCCTGAAACTGGCAACGAAGGGAAAGCATTTTCCCAGTCCCAGCAAACGGCTGGCGGCCTCCTGAAGGCCCCCTCCAGCCGGGCAGCTGGAGCAGGCTGGGGGCGG
>NW_005370423.1:128743-130674 GCF_000412655.1 Myotis brandtii
AGCAAGGCTGGGTCCCCGGCTGCCCCCTCCCTGCTTGTCATCCCCAATCACACTGGCTCTAAGCCGTGTTTTAATTTACTCGACTGGCTCAACACCCGCGCCGCCGGGCGGTCCTTGGGGCCCCTCATTCCTGCTGCTGATGACAAGGCGTATGCAAAAGGCACAATTATTCACCCGCGAGGTGACAGCAGAGGCCTCTGCCTGGGAATAGGTTTCCAGCTCCCAGCATCTTCATGTCAGTCGCTGAAGCGCGGGGCAGTTTGCAAACAATCCTACGGAGACCGGCTTGTTGTGTGTGCAAGTGATAAGACTTCAAGTGGTGGCCGCCGGCTGGCCATTGATTCCGTGGCCCGGCTCAGGGAGGGGTGCCGGCCGCGCACGCTCCCTCCCATTCGGCCAGGGTATTGGATATTGTTTTTCAATCCAGTAAGATCCTCCCCTCCCTTCTCCTTCTCCTTTTCCTTCTCCTCCTCGCCCCCCAACCCCCCCTCACGCGGCCCGTTTGGCCTCAGACAAAGGGAAATGTGTCAAGCCCGGGCCTATTAATGCGCGGAGTTGGCGTGGCTCATGTTCTCATGTGGCCCGCATTCCAGAGCATCAGCAGTGAGCAGCCCGCGTGCAGCTTTCGGCTCCCGCGCCCGCGGTGGATTTCATTCGCCACGGTCCGGCCGTGGCCACAATGCCTTTCCCTTTCTTATGGCCTCAGATGATTCTCCTTCTGGGAGGGCCTTGTTGTGAGAAAGAGAGAGAGAGAGAGAGAGAGAGAGAGAGAATATGAGAGAGAGAGAGAGAGGAAAAACCACTGTTCTTCTCCTTTCAGGGTGTCATTTGCAATTTAAAGCTAACCTGGGGAGCCCGGGAACAATGGCGATGCCCATGAAACGGTCCCAGCCGGGCCGCCTGCCCAATGAGGGTGATGTCGCGCTATTTAGCTCTTTGTGCTCCCATAATATCTACTTAATGCAATTCAATAGCGGAGGCTTGTTAGCGGCATTAAGGATTCTATTAAGTTCTTCCCCGAGCACCTCTGGAAAGCATTGTCTGGAAGGGGGTGGGGGTCTCTAACAGCCAAAGAAGGACCACGCTTGGTGTCAGACCTGGGGCTGCAGGGCTCTGCGCGGAGCCCGCGTCCAGGCCGCCGCCCACGTCTCCCCGGAAGTAGAACCGTCCTCAGGCCAACACACCTCCTGGGAGCGTTAATAGAGAATCGCATCCGTGAGAGCAAGCGGTCCCCTTCATTCTCTCGCAACGTGTTCCTGTTCGGATTCCAGGAGACACATTCAAGTCAGTGTGTGCCCCTGCGACGCCACCTCCCTCGATCGTCCATCGCGAATGTCGTCACCTCGATCTGGAGGGTTTCTTGTGTGTTTGGAAGCCACCGCTCCAACTTGGTGTGCGGACGGGAAGCGTGCCGTGGGCCCCGCCCCCGTGGGCCCCGGGCCAGAGGAGGACATGGCTGCGACCTGCAAAAAGCCCGCCTGACCCTGACCCCAGGGTCTCCTCAGCCCCAGGGTCCGCTGCAGAGTCCAGAGCGGCCTTCCCACTTCCCCTGGGTGCTCCAAGCCGACGATGTCAGAGGATTTTTCTAGAAGGAAGAGAGCCAGGACCCTGCCTGACACACAGGGGTGCCCCGGGCTTCCCTACCAAGGGTCGGTTATGAACGAGCTCCGGAGACAGCCGCCTGGGGCCAGCCCTTCTCTCCTCCCCGGAATGCCAACTCCCTCTGGGGCCACCCTGCCCCAGGAGACACTCCAGGTGTGCGTGGGGGGATGGAGGTCCCTGTCTTGCCCCTTGCAGCCCCAGGGATCCCAGGCAGAGCAGCCACAGTTGGTCGGTGGGTAGAGTAGGTCAGTGGGTAGGGTAGGTGGGTGGGTAGGGCAGGTGGGTGGGTGGGGTAGGTGGTGGTGGGGTAGGTCAGTGGGTAGGGTAGG
>NW_005370423.1:130748-158536 GCF_000412655.1 Myotis brandtii
TAGGTCAGTGGGTAGGGTAGGTCGCTGGGCAGGCACCCAGGAGCTGGCTGAGAGGGGCCCGGAGAGGGAGGCGGAGGCCGCAGGAGGGCCAGCCGGAGGGGAGGGGCCGCCCGGCGTTTCACACAGGGGCTTGAAGAGGCCAGCACTAAGCTGCCTTTTCAACGGCGGTAAAGCCGTCCATCTGGCCGCCCCAACCCTCTGTCCGCTGGTTCGCCGGGCCCGGGCTGACTGGGCCTCCTGAAGCAGAAGTAACGACATCAATGGTGCAAACCCCGGCCACTTGAGGGTATTACATTTCATTTCATGCTTGACTTCATCAAAACTGGGGAAATGAAATGTACACCTTTTTGATGTCCTTTTCCCTGCTGCTTAAAGAGAAGAATCTTAACCCATTTGATCTTCACAGGCACCCAGTAAATGACCAAATATGCCGAGCTGTCAGGAGCAGACGGCGGCCAGTTGCCAGGCGGTGTTAGGTCACTGGGAAAGCGCCCAGCTCGGGCGGACTGCAGCCCGGAGCCCAGGGACTTGGTTGCACATGCACCCCGCCCCCACCCCCCCCGCCCAGCCAGGCCGCCGTGGGGAGCTTTGTAAAGGAAAACATGGGTTGGGGAAAATAACCAACCGGCCCTTCGATTCGGAGGGAGGGAGCATGGCCCACACACTTGCTCTGGGTGGGGGGGGGGTCCCTGAGGACTCCTCTCAGGGGTCACCTCCCCCTTAAAGCTTTTCCCAACCTCCCCCCAGAACCGGGTGAGGGGGGGTGCACTCTGGAGTCAGTCTGGGTGTCCTTAGGCAAGTGGCTTAACCTCTCCAGGGCCTCAGTTAACTCATCTGTAAAATGGGCGCGATTCCAGTTGCTGTGAGGATGAAAGGATAGAATGTGTATAAAGTGCTGGGCACCATGCCTGGTACCTGAGAAGGGCAGATACATGCAAGCTGTCCTTGTCATGGCTCTACACGGACCCCTCACTTTCCGGGAGTTCACTTTTCGAGATAATGACAGAGAGCAATGTCACTGCTGCTTCTCCTTATTCCATTTCAGCTTCAGGGGCGCACTCTATTTCCACACAGCGGGGGAGCCTGTATTTATGACTGGCTGCTGTTGACTCAATGTGACCCCTACTTCCCCCCAGTTTAAATGTTGAAGCTCAACCCTCTAATGTGATTATATTTGGAGGTAGCACTTTCGGGAGATAATTAAGGTTAAATGAAATCATAAGGGGGGGTACAAATTCTATACAATTGAGAGCCTTATGAGAGACAGGGAGGAAGGGGGAGAGAGAGAGAGAGAAGAGAAGAGAAGAGAAGAGAAGAGAAGAGAAGAGGAAAGATTCTTCCGTGCTCATACACTGAGAAAAGGCCATGTGTGGACGCAGTGAGAAGGTAGCCATCTACAAACCAGGACGAGAGCCCTCCCCAGAACCCAATGGTCAGCAACTTGATCTCGGGCTTCCCATCTAAGTACCCCATCTGGAATTCTGCTGTGGCAGCCCAAGCTGACTAATACACCAACTAATTAGCGTTCTCTCTCTCTTTTTAAAAATGTATGTGCTCATCTCCTGAACGAGACTCTTAACTTCTTTGGGGGCTTAGCACCGTGTCTGGGAGACAGTGGATGCTACCGGTTAAACCTGTCACTGAGTGGACAGCCGTTCTGTGTGACAGGAGAGCCCTGGTCCCTTTCTTGTCCCCGTTTGGCTACTTCTATGCCCTGTGACCTCGGACAAGTCACTCACCCTCTCTGTGCCCAGCTTCCCCCTCTGGAGCACAGGGAGTTGGATCGGATGACTTCTAGGGTCTCAGGGACTATGCGATTCTGCCTTTAATCAAAGACGGGGGTCGGGAGAGCAGGGTGAGGGGCAAGAAGAGGCTATGAGGCCGCCGTCTGCCCCCACCTCAGGCAGCAAGAACTGCTCAGTGATGATGCTGAATGAGCAGAAGGATGCTAAGAGGTGTCATTGAGTTTGGGATTGGGGGGTGGGTGGTACAGGCTCACTCAGGGGGTATCACAGGTCTGGCTCCTGTCTGCTCAGTAGAACTGGGGAGGGGGTGCTGGGCTGCCTGTCCAGAGCTCAGGGATGGTTAGGCTTGTGGTCCTCAGTGCACAGTTGGCTGAATCGTGTACAGCTGTCTAGCCAGCCTGTGGTCTCCATAGCCTTGGAAATCGAAATACCAGAAGGGGTTGCTGGTTAAACTGTCATCCCCAGCCCTAGGCCCTGCCTTCTTAACGGGCTCAGTAAGGGGGCGCCCCAGGGTGGGGCCTCTACCAGGCCTCCCTGGAGAGCCAGGAAGGCTTCCTAGATCTGCTCCTACCCAGGCAGCTCTGCCAGCCGCTAACTCAGGCATGACCTCGGGCCAGTCCTATGGACTCCGAGCCTCAGGGACTTCCCCTCTGAAAAGAGCAGGTGTGTGACTGGCTCCTGAGGGCTGCTCCTCTCCAAGGGCACGGGCACCTCCTGGGCTGACAGTTTCACTGAGCCCTTTGAGGCAACAAGCTTGCGAGAAAGAGCGAAACCCTGGAGACAACCTAAATGCATTGCGAGACAGCCGTGCCATGGGCCCCTCTGCCACCAGCCCGTGTAGGTGTCTGTGATGCAAGGTTAAAGCAGGACGTTGCAAAACAATCCGCAGAACGTGATGCTGTTTTTGAAAATGTGCATGTGTGTGTGGTGTGTGTGTTTGCCTCTGTAACCCATCTACAGGAGCACAGGTTCTGGGAAGTGGCCTGGGTTCTGGTCTGGACGCTCACATACCAGCTTCATGACTTGGACAAGTTACTTAACTTCACTCCTGCCTCGGCTTCCTTGAACGTGGGATGACTCACCCACCAGCTTCCTGTGCTTGTTATAAAGATTAACTGTGTCAACGCGCAGTGAGGGTCTTAGCACAGGCGCATAACGGACAGCCAATGAAATGAGCTGTTAGTGCCATGGAAGTGCTTTTAAGAAGTCGGACAGGCTATGCGCCCCAGCGGTGAGCATGGTCACCGGTCATTTCTGTATTCCATAACCGCAAGGCACACAAAAGAGGTGGGATTTTATTTTATTTTTTTTTAAGGGAGAAAAAGAACTCGAGGCTGGGACAGGAGGTGATATCCCTTCAGCACGGAAAGATGTGAAAAAGCGAGCTCTCACCGTCTGTGAGGCGAGAGCGCACGTGGCCGATGACGATGAAGTGGTGTGCGTATGAGAAACCCCGCAAGTCCATGGATCACCCTTCTCACGGTCATTGCTCCTGGGAGCAGGGCCGGGACCAGAGGAGGCAGGCCGGGCACCCAGGCCATGCAATCCGCACTTGGCTGGCTCTAGAGGGGGCACTCCCTCCATTCTGCACCCTGCATGGCACGCTTGCCTCACCTCAGTCCCGGGCCCGCTCAAGAGGGTGAGGTTCTGAAAGCTTCCCATTTCTACGCTCGACATTTCTGTATTGTCTTCGTTATTTCGACAATTATTCTGTATTCCCATCGGCTTCTACATTATTGCATGTTTATGTCATGTCTGCTAAAGAAATAGCCTATATTTCTGTATTTCTTTAACAGGGCGGGCCTACGGATAAAAATGTCACCCAATAATGATAATGGTTACTGCTATAATGTATCCATTGGGATCCTGGGCATGGAGTTGCCTGCCCCTGCCCCTGTGTGGCCTGTGGTGCGAGACTTGCTCTATGAAATAACTCCTGCAGCCAGCCCTTGTGAGCGCTTGCTGTATGCAGGGCCCTGGGGAGTAGCCCAGCGAATCCTCCTACAGGCCTTCCGTGTAGGGCATGCACCATCCCCACGTGACATGAGGGAACATGACATTCAGAGACCTCAAGAGACTTGCTCGGGGTTGCACAGCTCGTAAGAGGCAGACATGGGATCCGAGCCCTTGGAGTCAAGCCCTGGAATGTATGCTCTCAACAGACACCCCACCCTGCTCAGCCCAGATTTGTCGTGTAATGGCATCTTCAACTATCGTACTTTGGGGTCCCTTCGCCCTTTTTTTTGTTTGTTTTGTTTTTTTGGTGGAGCAACAGGTTTGACCTGATGGGCCAAAGAACCCCAAATCCCACCAAGAAAATAAATTTTTTAAAAAAATTCCCAGTCTCTGCCCCACCTCTGGGCAGCACCGAAGGACTGTCCCCCTCTCCCTTTTGTTAAGGGGCCTCGTTTCTGCCTTGATGAAAACGTTTGTGACAGATCATCAAATGCCGATGCGTGGCCGGGGACAATGCCTCGTTGGTTACAATATAAGTGAACATGAGCACGGGCCCTCGGTGCCAGAAAGGCAGAGGGTGCGGCTGCCTTTGCAGGGGCACAGGCTGCGCCCCCGGGAGAGAAAGCCAGGAGCCCCTACCGGGTCTGGCCTGGGCCGGCGACCGGCCGACAGCTCTTGTGTGACAAGATACATAGCTTCCTTTCAGCCGCGGGCAGATTATCGGTTACTATAGTTTCCCTAATGCTCAAAGACAGCTCCGGCCTAAGCTGAACAGAATAGGTTAAAAGGTGCCGAAGTTTGGCCCCGGGAAGCCACATGTTGAGAATCAGACACCACACAAAGCAAAAAGCACATCTCCCTGGTCTTTGATGTCTTTTCTGAGGGATGTAAAGTGGGAAAAATACAACCGGTGCTCGGGCCGGGGGCTCGAGGGGGCCCCCGCGACAATGGCTGGCCGAGGGAGGGCTGAGCGCCGCGCTCAGACAATGTCCCCAATCCCAGGCGTCCCTGGGTGCGCTGCTCCTTCACAGACACCCCGCTGGAAACAGCATGTCACCCCCATTTTTATTTTTATTTTTTTAGAAAGTCCCTGCTGGCCTCCCCAGCCCAGCTAAACCAGACTTTTGCACAGGTTCCTGCTTGAGGGAGTGAGAGAGAGAGAGAGAGAGAGAGAGAGAGAGAGGGAGGCGACTTTCTGGCTAAAATGCCAACGCCCCCAGCCCAGCGGCCTGAACGCTGCCACCCAAGACCAGCACCCCTTTTCCGCCTGTTTTGAATTTCCCTGGATCTGCATAAACAGGCCTCTCCAAGGGGAGACGCCGTCTCCCCTCCAATCATTCATCTCTGCTCTAAGAGGTTGCCTGGCGCGTCCCCCGGAGGTGACAATGTGACGTTTCTCATAAACGAGATTAAATTAACCACTATTTATGCCCGCCGTGTGGGTTTCTTCTCCTCTCCTGCCGGGGTCTGTTTATTTCATTTTTTTGCTTTTTATTTAAATTTAGGGAGCAAGATGAATGTGCACTTGCGTTCCGAGATCTCCATCCATCACCCCGGCAGGCAGGCGGCATCTGGGAACAGACGTGTGTGTGTGGGAGGGAGGGAGGCGAGGCGGCGAGGGCGCCCGAGGGAGCCGGCCCGGCTCCTGCCTGCAGTTCCGTCTTGGTGGTTGTTGCAGTATTGTGCTCCCGGTTGTCATTAGTTCTTTATAATGTTTCATGAAAAATATCTAATTGTGACAACTGTATTCCTCCCGCGAACATATTCCTTGAATTGAGGCGCTCACAATGGCCACAGGGTAACTGCCCTTGAATTTGAGCCCTTTGTGGGCCGTCAATAGGCTTACAATGTGTTGAATTAGCAGGCATATTAATGGACAGATGCAGGAACCACCATTCTTCAGCCTCAAATCTTCTTATGCAAATACCCCCATGAATCCAGTTCAAAGCGCTGCCTTCAAAATGAGCCGCGCCCCCCGCCCCCTCTCTCCGAAGGGGACCCCGGGAGAAAAGTGACATGAGAAAAGTTGAGACACTTGTTTTTCTAACTGGACATGATCTTGTTATCATAATCTGATACTGGCCACTTGCACGGCCGGCTTGTAGGGTTTTAAGCCCGAACAGAGAGCGGTAATCTCGGCCTTTGTGGGACTGTGGACAGAGCCCCGGCGCGCAGGAAAGCCGCCAGTGAGAACGGAGCACGGTTCGCGCTTTCTCAAACACAACTTTTCATGATAAAAGCTTTTATCCTCCCGTAATCACCCAGCTGGTTTTCAGTGGCGTTGGGAAGGTTGGCAAAGGGCAGCGAAGGCTTTTCTTTTTTAATGAAAATAACCAATTCTGAAGATTGCTCCCCTCCCCCACATCAGTCTGACTCAGCTCTCAACCTGCAAAGTAACTGAGTTTGTGTAACCTCTACCTGGCCCCAGGCGAGGGAGCAGGAGGCTAGCTGACACTTCTGGGCCACCCACCTGTGCCAGGCATTTTGATTCTGTTCTTAGAGCTTTGCAATATTGACTTGTTTCACATTCACAAATACCTGAGGAAGCAGCTGCTAGACTAGTACTCCCATCCCCATTGTACAGATGGGAAAAATGAGGAAAGAGGTTAAGTTGCTGAGGCCGTAAGTTTTTAAACTATCTGGGGGAGGGGGGGGGGGACGTGCAGCTAATTCTAATGGGAAATGGGAATTTCCCAGGAAGACTTACCCCCCCCACCACCAAGAATCTGCTCCTCCCTCCCTCTCCCCTCACCCCACGATGCCCCTCTGAGCTGGGTGGCCCAACCAGCGTAAGGATACTTGGCCAGTCTGCCTCTGTTACCGTAGCGTCCTTTGCCCCTTGACATAGTTATGTGATGGATTTGTATTTATAAAAAGGTTCCAGCCCGGCTGGCGTGGCTCAGTGGTTGAGCGTCGACCTAAGAACCAGGAGGTCACGGTTGGATTCCCGGTCAGGGCACAGGCCCCGGTTGCAGGCTTGATCCCCAGTGTGGGGCGTGCAGGAGGCAGCTGACCCATGATTCTCTCTCATCATTGATGCTTCTATCTCTCTTTCCCTCTGTGAAATCAATAAAAATATATTTTAAAAAATGTTCTAAAGGAGAATATATCTCAAAATAGTAATGTGTTTCTTGATAGGAGCCATCTAATTGCATATAGCGCTGAACCCCATGGCCACGCGGAAGTTAAATATCCTAAATGGAGAGTCAGTTATGTGGCTTAACAAGACGTGGCAGACTGTCTGGTGTCGTTCCTGACAGTAACTGCGGTGCTGTCTGACTGTGTGTGCGTTACGTATTTTATTTTGCATTTGTGCATGAGTTGTTCACTGAGCACTGGTTCATTGACCCCCCACATCCACCCTGTGAAGAAAGTCGGCTTATCATTCCCATTTTATGGCTGAGGAAACTGAGGCCTCCTCTCCGCCCAATAGGTTCAGTTATTTGCCCAAGGTCAAAGAGCCGAGACTTCCACCCAAGAACTCTGCTCAACCCTGGACCACTCTGTTCCATGCCAGTCAGGATGCTCCCGCCAGTCTGGGGGGTGGGGGTGGGGGGGGGTGGCTGTTTCTCTTGCCTGCCCTAACCGGCCCATCGAATTCACCTTCCGCTCAGCTTTAGTCCAGTTTCTGTCCTTGTACCTTCATTCCCCACTATTCTCTAAAAGATTATTGGATTCATTACATTATGGCCTTGTTGTGTTTGTGTATTTGTGTGTTGGTATGGGTTTGTGTGTATGTGCATTTGTGTGTGTACCAGTATATGTTTGGGTTTGTGTATTTGTATGTTTGTGCCTGTGTGTGTATTTGTGTGTGCGCTGGTGTGTTGTGTGTATTTGTGTGTGTACATGGTTGTGTGTGTGTGTGATGTATGTACACGGGAAGCGTGTATGCTCTGGAGGATGAAGGTGGGAGGGGGAGGTAGAGAGGAGACAGGGGGATTCACCATTAGGGAGACTGGAGAACCCAAAGGCAAAGAACTGGCCCAGGGCCCTTGATCTGGGTGGATCCCTCTGAGATACCCTCTGGCAAGAGACCTTCCCCGTGACCTTGACCTCAAGGTTTGTTGCCAAAACGAGTCAGATAACAAAATGGGAAGGCACGTCTGTGCGCTCCAGGATAATGTAACGAAAGGAAGCACAGCAATAACAATAAATGATAATAATTACAGACGGTCCGCCTGGCCCCAGGCACTGTGCTAAGGGCTTTCTCTGGATGACCCATGAGCCACAGATAGGACAGTGCAACGGAGAAAATGTCACAAATGTGGGGCAGAGTAAGCTGTTGTTGGGAAAGTGAATGGTGCATCAGCTGGCTCAGGCTGCATTAACACATCACCCCAACGGGGGGGCTTACACAACAGGTTTGTTTCCTCACAGTTCTGGAGGCTGGAAGTTCAAGATCAACGTGCAGCCAGGGTGGTTTCTGGGAGAGCCTCGGCTCCTGGCCTGCAGACAGGCACATCCTCGCTATGTCCTTCACTCGACCTTTCCTCTGAGCACAGGCAGAGAGAGAGCTTGGTGGCTTCACAGACATGGGCCAAATCAAGGAAGTTGCCCACCCTAAGGGAGCTTTAGATCAGTGATGGCGAACCTATGACATGCGTGTCAGAGGTGACACGCGAACTCATTTTTTTGGTTGATTTTTCTTTGTTAAATGGCATTTAAATATATAGAATAAATATCAAAAATATAAGTCTTTGTTTTACTATGGTTGCAAATATCAAAAAATTTCTATATGTGACACGGCACCAGAGTTAAGTTAGGGTTTTTCAAAATGCTGACACGCCAAACTCAAAAGATTCACCATCACTGCTTTAGATGTCCATGGCAGCGGCTGGTCAGGCAACGGGGCCCCCAGTGCCTGTTCCCTCAGGCGGGAGACCTTCAAAGGAACAGGTCCCCATGAGAGCCCTCTAAAGAGGGGAAACTGAGGCAGGCCTAGGAGAAGGATTTGCCTTGACCCTTTATCCGGATGTGGCCACATTTCATTAGTTTTAAAATATGTTTTTATTGAATTTAGAGAGAGAGGAAGGGAGAGGGAGAAAGAGAGAAACGTTGATGGGCTGCTTACCGCACCTCCCTTACTGGGGATCGAGCCCGCAATCTGGGCATGTGCCCTGACTGGGAATGGAACTGGGGACCTCTGCGTGGACTGGACATCACTCAACCAACCGAGACACACGGGCCAGGGCTAACTAGCTGTTAACTGAAGAATCAAGTGGCACTAAGTATGTCTTGTGTTTGGACACACTGGAATGTTCTGCTGAAGAAAGATAACTCACTTTGTGTGGTTGACTCTGTTGTTTTTGTCCTTGACCGTCGACGTGGAGGGCCTTCGGAGAAGACGTGGTTTCGATGGTCCTCTCCCGACGAGGACAGTCCCTGCTTCCAAGGGAGCTCGGCTTTCCCCGCGTCTTTCCTGGCGGGTCATCGGAAACGGCAGTTAACGTAGCGTGGCTTTTCAAATTGAGTTGAAAAGTTCATCAAAATGTCATTAATCTGCTTCCGTAGCCTTTCTTGATGAGGCCAGACTTGCGTCTGGCAAATTCTTTATGAAGCAGAGTTCGGAATGGGGCTCTTGCCACATCTGTGGCCTGGCATTAGGTTCCACGGGGAACCCCAAGACCTCCGCTAAAGCCATCGCCGCCCCCGCCACACCAAGGTGACCCTGGGTTCACACAGGTGATTTCTAACCCATCCACAGAGTTTGATGGCTACGTCCAGGCAGGCATCTGCCCTGGGCACCGTATGATGGGAGATCCCCAAAACAGTGTGGTCCCCAGTCATCTCGAGTGACTATTTGCTGGAAAGTCTTGCATGTTTCAAACCAGGGCTCCCTCCCATTCGCTTCCATTCTGACGACCTTCTGGAAATGGAAGCTGGGAGAAGGCACTCGGCCTGCCTCCTGAGCTCTGCTCTGCACAGGAGTCGGCAAAGCCAGAACGTTGTTCCCGGCTGCAACCGTAGCAATGGCGATGGTGGCAGTGATGGCAGCTACTGCACGTCCCTGTAACGCCAGGCAGGCACGCCGTTCTTACACCTTCTCGGTTGAGAAGAGCTATTAGCCTCTTTCCTCTGGTGAAGAAAACAGGGGCTGGCCCTCGCCGGTTTGGCTCAGTGGATAGAGCGTCAGCCTGTGGACCTAAGGGTCCCGGGCTCGATTCCAGTCAAGGGCACGTACCTTGGTTGCAGGCTCCTCCCCGGCCCGGGTGTATAGGAGACAACCAATCGATGTGTTTCTCTCACATCGATGTTTCTCTCTGTCTTTCCCTCTCTCTTCCACTCTCTCTAAAAATCAATGGGAAAATATTCTCCGGTGAGGATGAATAAAAAATGAAAAAAAGAAAGAAAGAAAACAGAGGCTCCCCGAGGCCAGGGCACTTGCACAGGGCCTCAGGGTCAAGGTTGCAAACCGCGTCTGCGTGGAAGAAGGCTGCTCTGCTGCTTAGCTGCCTTGATGGAGGTGGTTGTGTGTTTTTTTCCTCCTCAATGAGTTTCCTTTGGACAGGGAGGCGATTTCTCAGCCCAACTTCCCTGAGAGCTCTCCGTCTGTGTGATACAATTTTTAATGACTTGGACGCGAATCCCAAAGCTAAGGGCAACGGAAGAGGAACGCACCCCCTGCCGGGAGCCACGGGGCAACGTGGGGTCATGGAGTCCTGGAGGCCCCAGTGGGCAGCCGCAGGAGACAGCGGGGGGGCGGGCTGAGAAGGGCCAGGACGGTGGTCTCCGGAGCGCCCCCCGACCTGCCCCGGTCCAGCCGTGCACTTGGAGGCCTGTGCACCCTGCAGGCGGGGTTCTGGGAGGAGGGAGCTGCTGTGTCTGGAGAAGGTGCCACCCTTGGCGTGGCCTGGTGCTCAGTGTGGTTTCCCCTGTCTGTCGTGGCAGCAAAAATATGGCAGGTGGGGTGCATGGAACTGCTGCCAGCCAGCTCAGCACATGTCATTAGCAGTATTTATGTGGGCCCCGTGCTCCTCTCCGAGAGAGAGAGAGAGAGAGAGAGAGAGACAGGCCCCGTATTTCTGGAGTTTCCGAAGCTTTAGTGGCTCCTGACAGTGCTCGGGCAAGCTGCCACCCACACCTCAGGACGCAGCCAGGGCCCGGTTTATGAGGTTCCAGGTCCCCCCAAGACATCTTTATTCATGTCCAACTCCAGGAGGGGCTCCTCAGGGTCATGTTTCCCATATCTCTCTGATATATTCCGAGGGAGGGGGGGTACACAGGCACAGGGCGGCTGAGTGTCTTTGTGCTTGTTTTTATGGTTGGAGCTTCCTCCTGCTTCCCCCTCCTCTGTCCTCCCTCGGTGCTGAGGAAGGGGTCTAACAGCAGAGCTTTCGCTGAGACGCGCTGGAGCCAGCAAGGGTGGGCTGCGTCCACGTCCCGCTCCATCACCACCCGGAACGTCCTCCCGGACGCCCCCTCCATCACTCCCCGGAATGTCCTCCCGGATGCTCCGCTCCATCACCACCCGGAAAGTCCTCCCGGACACCCCGCTCCATCACTCCCCGGGATGTCCCCCCGGACACCCCGCTCCATCACGCCCCGGACTGTCCTCCCGGACGCCCCGCTCCATCACTCCCCGGAATGTCCTCCCGGACGCCCCGCTCCATCATGCCCCGGAATGTCCTCCCGGACGCCCCGCTCCATCACTCCCCGGACTGTCCTCCCGGACGCCCCGCTCCATCACGCCCCGGACTGTCCTCCCGGACGCCCTGCCCCATCACTCCCCGGACTGTCCTCCGGGACGCCCCGCTCCATCACCACCCGGACTGTCCTCCCGGACGCCCCGCTCCATCACTCCCCGGACTGTCCTTCCGGACGCCCCGCTCCATCACTATCCGGAATGTCCTCCCGGACGCCCCTCCTGGCCACCGGAGCCTCCAACTCCTGCTCCTCCGAGGAATGAATCGACTTGGACACTTGGCTGGATTCTGTCTCTTGTTTTTTCTGGAAACTGTTGCTTTTTATTTATGGAGAAAAAAACCCCCAAACAAACCAAAAGACCAACCATGTTAATCTGAGTGTAAAAATGTCCTTAAAAGACTTTTGTTTTAACAACTAAAACATCTAAAAGGAAATGCTGTGCATTGGCAATCGCGTTTTTCCCTCTCGTGGGAATTTTAACCTTTCGCGTGCAGTCACATCCGTCATTCCTGTTTTTGATGGGTGGGTCTCACCCAGGGACAGCTTTGTCCCCCAGGGGACATTGGGCGATATCTAACCCATGGACACAGACAATAGGGTGGTGAAGGCCTGGGGTGGGGGGCGGTGGCTGGAGGACAATGGGGGGAAAGGGGGGGGCATGTGCTGAATACTTTCAACAATAAACAATTATTAAAAATCAATCAATAAACCAATAAGTGAAGACATGTTTGGAAGGGTTGCTCCTGGCATCTAGGGGGCAGAGGCGGCGATGCAGCTGAACATGCTGCAGCCCCCAGGACGGCCCCAGCAGAGACCCCCTGCCCTCACGTGTCAGCGTGCTGAGGCCCAGACACCCCGGTTTTGACCCCGTGACGTCTCTGGAGAGAGGGTGGGCCTGGGGACAGTGTCCTCACTTGACATTGCCCGGAGAGGCTGTGCGCACTGGGAAGGAATTTGGCTCCAGGACACAGAAAATCCAACAGTTTTTATTTAAAAAAAAAAATAAACAGACATTTCTTTTTCCCGAATAGCCAGAAGTCCAGGCGCTGGTGCTGGCTGACGTGTCTGTGCCCAGGGATGCCACCAGAAACCTCGGCCCCGTTTCTGTTCTCTGTCATCCCCACTCGGCTGGCTTCCGTCTTTATGCTTGTCACCCCCGAGGTACTAAGGGGGCCCCCTCCCCAATCATGCCCGCTCGCAGCAGGAAGCATGGAGAAAAGGCTTGGCACCAGCCACCTCCTGGGTCTTTTATCAGACACTCAAAAGCTCTCTCAGCCCGGTCAGCGTGGCTCAGTGGTTGAGCATCGACCCATGAACCAGGAGGTCACGGTTCGATTCCCGGTCAAGGGCACATGCCCGGGTTGTGGGCTTGATCCTCAGTAGGGGGCATGCAGGAGGCAGCCGATCCATGATTCTCTCTCATCATTGATGTTTCTCTCTCTCTCTCTCTCTACCTCTCCTTCTCCCTTCCTCTTTCTGAAATCAATAAAAATATATTAAAAACAAAAATAACAAAGCTCTCTCAGACCACCCTCTTCTCATCAGCCTTCTGCTGACACATCCCTGGCCGCAAGGATGCTGGGGGAGGGGACATTCAACTTCCCAGCTGCATCATGGGAGGTGTCAAGAAAGAAGGTGCAGGAAATGAGCACTGAAATAGGTAACAAATGGCATGCACCACCGTGGGTCAAGGACTCGGTCAAGGTCACGCAGCCAGCCAGCCAGTCTAGGCCTCAGGTGCTCTGCTGTCCAGCTCTGATCGCCCTGGCCTAGGTTGTATCAGGATTTTTGTAAGGACTGTGTCTCCAGAAAGACAGAGGATGGACCCAGAAGGAGAACTTGCTCTGTAGACCTCCCACACGTCCGTGTAGCCGACCAGAAGCTGTACTTGTCTCCCTGCAGCCTCTGTCGCCAGCATTCACGGGCTTCCTTATAACTGCAACGCCACCCCCTGTCATCGGAGCAAACACTCAGGCCGACCGTCCTGCAAAAGAGCTCCGTGTCTTGGCTCTCAGATGGAAGACGCTCAACACAACCAAAGTGTAACATCCCAGACCAATCGCCTATTGTGGAAACTCTGGGCAGAAATGCAAGACCAAGACAGCCAGGTGCAGCCGGCGGGCCAGTGTTTTGTCAGTTGCAGCCCATTGGTGGGTGGCAAATGCGCTTTAACGGGCCATGACCAGCTCTAAAAAATATGGAATAGAAGAGAACAGAAAGTCCAGAGTGCATTGCACGTGGGAGGGGTGGTGTGACTGTGTAACTTTTGTCTCCGTTGTGTGCGTGTGTGTGTGTGTGTGTGCACACGTGTGTGCACCAGGCTACATTGTGTGTGCCACAGTCCGCATGTTTGAAAAGCATTGCTTCCTTTTTTGTCCAGGAATGAAAGGACAGACACAAGGAGGGCAGGACACGGCACGTCACGCAGGCCGGGCTGGGGCTGCCTCCACTCGGGCCATTATCTTGAAAGCCTGCTTCCTAATTATCTTGAAAGCCCACTTGCGGGGGCTTTGCAGGAATCTCAGTAACCCTCCTGCCACTCGGTCTCCTGGGCTGAGTGGCCCGTCGGCCCTGGCACCTCCGCAAGGCAGCTCCGGTTAATTAGTGTGGCCGCTCTCCCGAGACGACCCTCACCTCGCTGGGTGTTACAGTTCCCGGAGGCTGTCCTGCCTGGCACCTCGGGTGGCCGGCCTGGCCTAGGCGGTTGCTGACCTCTGCGTGGTGATGAGCTGGTTGGCATGTGAAGGAGAGAGACATCAGGTATTACGCTCTTCCCCTTTAAAATGTGTGTTTTTTCTGCCTCTGATTCAAATCTATTTACAGTCAGAAGAAGAGAGAGAGAGAGAAACATCAATGATCAGAGAGAATCATGGATCGGCTGCCTCCTGCACGCTCTGCACTGGGGATGGAGCCCACAACCCGGGCATGTGCCCTGACCGGGAATCAACCGTGACCTCCTGGTTCATAGGTCGACACTGAGCCACGCCGGCCGGGCAGAGCCTGTCCTCCAACACCTTTCTTGCTGGTTGAGAGAGGGCTCTTGGTTGGCACCCAGATGCTCTTTTTCTTCCCTTTGACATTCCCAATGCAAGGCAGAGTGGGGAGGAAGGAGCAAGCAGGAAACCCACCAATAACCCTTCCCAGGGGTTCTAGGTCCCCGCCCGCCCCCCACCCCCGAAGGAGAAAGCCCCTTGGACTTTAATTCTGATGTTTTGAGAACAGTGACCCTCCTCTCATTGGGTTCTTCCACCCACAAAAGAGTGGCAACAGCAACTGTCTAGCTTCCCTGCCCCGAATGCTGTGATCTCTGCCGAATCACCATTATTGCTCCCGGTCAAGGGGAAGCCAGGAGACGGGCACGTTGAACTTTGTGTAAGATCAATAAGCTGCAAGTGTGCGAGGCCCTTCTGTGACCTTGAGCAATGTCCTTCAGGTCTGAACCCTAAAACCCAGAGCTATTAAAAAATGTCTCCTGTGACGTTTTTTAGGACTGACCTCATCATTCCCTGTAGCTCTCCTTCTCACCCATTTCAGTATCTCCTGGTTTAAGATCATCTCTCTGGGGTAAATATGAAATCTACTCAAACTTCCTAACGGAGCTGTTCCCCCACAATCATCTCTCTTCCCGTGTGTCATTTCCATGACGGCACCTGGGTTACAGGGGAAGCTTATAGCCCCGTGGCAGCCACGGGAAGGGGCCATTCTCCGAGGCCTCACTCACAGCTAGGAGCTTGTGTCAGCATCTGGTTGTAGGACTCATGCCTTCTCGTCTGGGGGATGGCAGGCTTGAGTCTACACGGGGACTTTGGCCGTGGGCTCTGGTGATGAAGTCTACTCTGTGTGGCTGCCGCATGTTAACATTCGCTGTTTCCCGTTGCCCCTTCACTATGGCGTGTGGGAATGGTGGGTCCCCAACACACGCTGTGCTCCTCACGGGCAAGCAGGAGCTCTGCCTCGCGCCTCTCCACATTGGCAATGTCCTTGGAGGGTCATGTCCTTGGACATGACCATGGAGGGGGGGGGTCATCCCCAGGAAGCTGAAGGGACGTTCATGCTTCCTGCCAGGTGGGACCCCCTGCTCTCCGGGTTGCGTGTATATAAAGCTCTGTATCCACACTTCCCAAGCCGGCTCTTGACACACAAAAGGGAGCGTTCAAAGCCCCTCTACCCCCAACGATGATCACTGTCTCATGCAACATTGATCAGTGATCTCTTCCTGTATCCCTGCCTCCCCCCCCAAACAATCAATTCAGAGGTGAGGGAACCACAGAACAGACACGTAGCAAGGAGGCCTTGGTTTCAGGTGTAGGGCATGCTGGTACATTTCTAAAACTATGTTTCTTGTTGAAGCTGAGTGACTCTGTATAAGGGTCCATCTTACCATTCTCTCGACTTCTCTGTATGTTGGCATTTTTTTCATAACCCGGAGCGTAAGATAAAGAAGTGAGGCCCATCACACTCAGAGGCGTCACCCCTGGAGAGCTGAGCGCGTCTCCTCCGCAAGGGCAGGGGGTGAGGGCTGCAGCCCAGGTGTGGCTGGACATCCCCACTGCTGGTGGTTCCTGCGTCATTAGCATAACAAGGCAAGCCCCTAATTTCACCAGATTTAATTTTCAACTTTTATAATTCATTTAAAATTTGTTGGAGGCGTTAATTATGACAAGGGTAAGGGGCGCCGTGCCAGCTCAGCTGGTGGGCAAAGGCATTGAAACTTAATTCCCGTTATAACTGAGTGCAGGAAGGTGGCTTCTGGCCTGGGGTTTAGAGTCCCTGGTGAGTGGAGAGCGGAGCGGGTGCCCCCACCTCTCATGTCAGAGGCGGGGTGTGGGTGTCAGTGCCACGGCTGCAGGAGGCCATCGGCCAGAGCTTGTCGAGCGGCTAAGGAAACCCACAGGGCCGCTCCACACCCAGGACGTCCCCGGCTGCTCCCATGGCCCCGGGGGAGGCAGCATTGCCCAGAGCTGGCCTGTTGGCCACGGGATGAACCTGAAGAAAGCTCCGAGGTGCCCCAACAAGGCTGTGAGGCACCAGGGAATTTTAATGTGTTCAATAGCTCCGGACATAGCAGGGGTGTGTGTGTGTGTGTGTGTGTACATGTATGTGTAACCACAAACGTGTGTGATTGTGTGGATGTGGAGGAATGTGTGCATGTCTGTGCATGCGTGTGTCCGTGTGCAATGTGTATTTGCTTGTGAATATGTGTGTGTGTCAATGTGAGGGACATGTGTGTACCTCTGTGGATGTGTATGTTTTGTGTATGAATATGGGAGAATGTACGTATATCTGTGAACATGTTTTTGTATGTGAACGTGTGTATCTCTGCGCATGTAGGGGGGGAAATTGAGCGTGTCTGTGAGTGAGAGTATGGTTTTGAAACTGTGTGTGGACTTGTGATATGTGCTGGGAAGTGGGGAGAGGCGGGGAACGAGGCATGTTAACTTCCTACTTTGCACGAGAGTCATTGGGAGGCGAGTCCCCGCCTCCCTCCTAGGCCACGTCCACCACCGTAGGTTACTGTTACCACCACTGTGATCAGCAGGCTAACGATTCTACGTGAGAGCTTCCCGGGAGCCTGGCACTGTGCTTAGTGCTGTGTTTGCTTTATTCACGTGTATCTAACCCCCACACCAACCCTAAGGGCAGGGACTGTTTCCGTCCCCATTTTACAGATGAGGACATTGAGGCCCAGAGAGGTTCAGTCACTAACCCAGGATCACACAGCTACTGAAGGATGGATCTCAGGCTCAAACGCATGGTCTATCTGGTCCTAAAGCCATTGTACTCCATCGCTACTCAGCACGTTCTCAGGAACATCTTGATGAATGAGTTTTTCCGAGGACGTTCATACTTTATAAAAGGACTGAGTCCAGAGAAAAATGCATAGCCCAAAAGAATGCATCTAACGGTGGCATCGCGGGCTCTGTGGCTTGGGCTGGGGGCAGAGATGGGCCAGAGAGGCCTTCGCGGGCCTTCCACGCACGGCTCCCGGGAAGCGGCGGTGTGGCCGGCTGGCGTGGGCACCCTCTCCATCCCTGGAGGTCGCTTTCAAGTCGGATGTCGTGACTGAAGGGTTATGACACGCTTCCTCTCATGTGGGCCTGGGACCAATGGCAGCCATGAGATTGTGTTTACTGCAGCTGCCATTTTTATAGCCGCTTCCTCACGGCCCCTGGCCCGCGCTCCCCCGGCCTCGGGGAAATGGGCGTAGGCAGTAAATCAAGGAGACGCTCGGGCATCCTCACTCCAGCTTTGAAAAAAGGTGGGAGCGGCACGGGGTCTTAAACATCTAAAGGAGGATTGTGTGTTGAGGATGCAAAGAAGGGGGAGATGGAGAGAGGGAGGCAATGTCCCTGGCAGCCCTGGCAGGACTCCTGTGCTTCCCTCCCCGTGAGCCCAGGGTCTGCCATGTAAGACTCGGGACAGCTGTCCAATGAGCAGTCCTGAGCAGTCCACTGTGTCCCGTTCTGCTCCATCCAGGCTTGTCAGCCTCGGCACCGAGGACATCTGGGGCAGGATCAGTTCTGTTGCTGGGAGGGGCCGTTCTGAGCCTTGTAGCATGCTTAGCAGCATCCTTGGCCTCTCTCTACCCACTAGGTGCCAGCAGCAAACCACCCCTCCTCAGTCATGACAATCCAGCGTGTCTTCAGGCATTGCCAAGTGCTCCTGGGGGAGAGGGGGAGGCAGCAAATGGCCCTGGTGACAACCCCTGCTCTCATCAGCAATCTGGAGAATGGGGTGCCCAAGAGGAAAAGAAGGTGGTCTTGAGTATCCCTTTTCCAGAACAATCCATGCCTTCCCTCCTGGGAAATCCCTCTTGTAAGAGCTGATTCTGGCTTCAGTGACGCCCGGATTGTCCTGTGAGTCCCTCTCTGGTGGGTGGCGAGAGGGATTAGGAGGGTGTTTGTCATGAGGTTATGACTGGGCAACCCCACAGATTCTGTTCTGCACACACTTCCTGAGCACCTACTGTGTGCTGAGCAGCAGGGTAGGCGAACAGAGGCTCCAGTTCCTCTTATGGGTGTGGGGACTTTGGAATGACAAGGGCAGAGCTGTTCTTAAGTAATTCATTCTCAGAAAATCTGACAAAGAACAGACAAATGAATAATAATGAAAATAACAGTATCTGAGATGACCTGGGCATTTGTTAGGAGATAAGGGCTTATATAAGCTTGATCTCCTTTAAGGCTCACCACCACCCCAAGAAGTGGGTGCCACCCAGAAAATCCAGGACCAGGCGTGTTAAGGAACTTGCCAGGGTCACACAGCCAGTAAGGGAAGGAGCTTGCCTTGGACCCAGCAGGACTGGGCTCCAGGACCTGTGGGGATGTCTTTCTTCCATCTGTACAAAAGGCCAGAAGGAACAATTTGCAATCTACCCATCACCTAGGTTCTATCTATAATACTAAAAGCGTAATATGCTAATTAGACCAGACATCCTTCCGGTTGCCCTTCCAGACGACCTACCGGACGAAGTCGGGGCTGAGAGGGAGGCCCGGGTCCCGGGTGCCGGAGGGAAGCTGGTGCCGGCAGCCAGGGGAAGGAAGGCCTACTTTTGCACAGATTTCATGCATCGGGTCTCTAATAATTAATATTTTGCTATACTTGCATTATCACATACCCATCCTTTATCCACCCATCAATCCGTTTTATATTTATGTGTGTGCATTTCAAAGTAAGTTGCAGGCTTCAGTACACTTTATCCCTACATATATCAGCCTGCATGCCATCCACTCGAGTTTAATACTTGTTTATCGCTTTTTTAAAGAAAAAATTCTATTCATGGCGTGCATAAATCTTAAGCATGCCAGTACATGAGTTTTGACAAATGCATATACCTTTGTAATACACCCTCCCATTAAGATAGAGCACAATACCATCTCCCATTAGAGCTCCCTCCTGCCTCCTCCAGCCAATTCTTGCCTCATACTCCACAGAAGCAAGTATCTCCTCCCATTTTTTTCCACCATGAATTAGTGTAGCCTGTTCTTGAACCACTCCCCAAAAATGGACTCATACATGAGTGCACGGCTTTAGTGCAAGGCCTTCCCTCAGCATAATGCTCTTTAGATGCACCCGTGTCATTACATGTATCAGCAGTTTGTTCCCTTTGTTGAGGAATTCTGTTATATGACTGTACCTCAATTTGTTTATCCATTCTCCTATTTCTGAACACCGAGGACATGATGGCTTCTAATAAACAAATGACTTCGTGTCTTTTTTGCACAAGTCTTTTCATGGACAGATGCTTGTATTTCTTTTGGGTAAATACCTAGGAGTGAAATGCTAGGCCACAGGATTGCTGAATGTTCAGTTTTGTAAAAAAAAAAAAAAAAAAAAAATGACTACACTTTCCCCAAAGTGATCATACTATTTTACATCCCCAACAACATCTGAGAGAGGTTTGTTTGTTCCACATCCTTGTCAACACTTTGTGTTGTCAGGCTTTTCAGTTTTAGCCAGGCGGGCGGGTGTGTAGTGGTAGCTCCATGTGGTTTTCATTGGCATCTTCCTGATGACTAACAACGTTGAACACTTTCTCGTGTGTTTATGGGCATTCATCAATTCCTGTTCCCTTTGTAAAATATCTGTTCAAATCTTTCCCCCTTAAAAAAAAATATTGAGTTGCTTGTCTATTTAATTTTGAGTCGGAGGAGTTCTTTATAGAGTCACCATACCAGGCTTTTAACAGGTGTATATTTTTGGAGTCTGGGGTTTTAACCATCAGGAGGTGAGAGGAAATGAAGATCCTTGGGGTGTTCAAACTGTTCATTCTAAAGTAGGAGACACTTCAGGTTGTCCTGAGTCAGAGCCCCCTCTCCATGCCCCTCTCCCTTCCCACCGAACCCCGCAGCGGGGTGAGCCACCAAACCGACAGGCGCTGTGCACACGCCGGAACAGATGGGATGAGAGGATATGGAGCTGGGAGGAAGAGAAGGCGAGGACATGGGAGTTGGCACAGGAAAGAAGCTGCATGGCGTTAGGCTCAGGAGGTGGAGTCCCAGCCCCAGTGACCCTTCTCCTGGATGCAGCTTCGCTGGGCCTGGAGGAATCAGACTCTTCATGTTGTGCCCTGTAGACGTGAGGTCTGTGGTAGTCGTTTCTGCCTTTCAGCAAATACTTCCAGCGTCCTTCTTCCTGACACGAGCAAGGACTACATTTCCTTGCCGCCTTTGAAGTGAGCCTGGCCATGTGACATGCCTTGGCCAATAAAATGTGAGCAGAAGTGATGTCTGGGCAAAAAATTTTAGAGCCAATATACTTCTTGCTTCCCATGTTCCCTTCCCACTACTGTGATCATCAGAGAAGTTGGGTCTCTGAGTGAATGCAATGAGCAGAGCCCCCTGCTGGCACGAGTGAGATGTGCAGCATTAGTGTGAAATCCCCTGCAGAGATGTTGTGGTTGTTACTGCAGCATAGCCTAGCCGATCCTGACTGAGAGCATTGCTGTCTCTTTCTATAGGCTGCCTAAGGAGACCGATGGGATATGTATGATTCAGATCTCTTCCTTCCCTCATCTTTAGGCACATGCCATCACTACTCTGTGAAAGTGATGGCCTGATTATCTTAGGGCAAATGAATAAATACAGCAGTTGGAATGATCTTGCCATTAAGTTTCTTCTCTTGGTCTTTTTTTTTTTTTTTAAGCAGCAGGAACGTGGTTTTGATTTTTAATGTGTGATAACCCACAAAGTGAATCTGGGCAAATGGTAATTCAGGCAGTAAGAGATAGAACTGAATTCTGTTTTGAAAGAGGATGGAAAGAGTATACACATCATGAGAACTTTCAGTGCCTCGTGGGCTCCCAGAAGGATGTGCACCGGCAAGCTAATCAAGAATGCTCCCTGAGAAGATCGGAACCTGGAGAAGAACCTGGTGAGGAGGTTCTTGTCTCAGCGATGCACGGGGACGGGACATTCGGATCTGTCACAGAAGAAGATGGGGTCAATCAGCCAGAGCTGAGTGTGGCGTCTTCTCTCAACTAAGCCCCAGCATCATGGTTGGTATTTGCTAACCAATTCTTGCCCATTTGTGATCAGCCAGTCCATACCCTCTCAAGTTGCCCTGTCCAACTTCAAACGAATGAATGGCTCATTCAATGTTCCAGAGTCTTTGGCTTATCACACACAGAGTGTTTACCGAGGGCCTAGCACCGAGCTGTGGGAATTAAATAAACCTAAGTCCAATCCATCCTACACAGTTCAACAAATATTGATTGATCGATTTACAGGGCCCAATGATCACTGTTCCTGTAGAGATCTGCCTGAAATAAAGTCAGTGGGGTCTGGTTAAACCCCAGAGATGAGAAGTGTCAACAGAGAACCAACCAGCCCCCCCCTTTTTTTTTCATCCGTGAGGGTTCACGGACCAGCCTCTCCTTCTCTCTGGGGCAGTGATGGTAGCAACGCATCAGAACGCCCGGGATCCCAAGGCCCAGCGGCGATGTTTTCAATCACGATGGCAACTCGCACTCTCCCCCAGCCCGGCTCCCGGAAGCGTGGCCTCCGGCCCTGGGCTCATTCCTGTGGCTGTATCAATACCCTTTCTGAGGGCCCAGCTTGGTTATGATGGATGATGATCTGCTATTGTGATGACCATTCATTTTGCAATTTTACTTCCATCAAAAGAGGAAGGCTTAAAGGGTGTGTCCCTACCCACTCCCCAAGGCTGAGATCTTAATTCCCTGGGCCGGGAGCTCCCGGTGAAGGCACATGGAACTGATTTCGCGGCCAGACGGCCTAACGGCAGAGGGAATTACCCTAAAGACGCTGGCTTCTCGGCCCGCCTGTGTCTCCAGACTGTGTATGTGGCTAAGAGTGCGGAGCCATTATTGGTACCAGACATGGCTGGACGCTCTACTTTCAGTATCTCATTTAATCCTAGCAACGACCCGAGGAGGGAAGCGTTATTTTTATCCCCATTTCACAAATCAGACAGCTGAGACAGAGAGAACCACGAAACTTGTAGACAGCAGAGTTATGATTTGTTCTCCTTAGGATTGACTCTTATACCTCAAAATTGTCAATTATACTAATTAAAAAAAAAAAAGGCACACCAGGTCAACCAGTACAGTGAAAAGCACACATTTTTGGTCCCTGGTCAACCAGTTCTGAACCCGGGGGCAACCATCACTGCCAGGATTGGGTCCCTTCGCGAAAACAGTATTTGAAGTGTGGGAGAGCGCCCCTAAAGGTGGGCTTTTCTCAGTGCCCGGACAGATGGGCACCTCAGTGCCCAGGCGGAACATTTCCTCTTGGTAAATGCCAAATGGCTTTTCCATGTGCAATAGCCACAGAGCTCCCTTGACCCAGGATTGATCAATGAGGCAAAGGGCATTTTGAAACTCTATAAAGAGCTCTGTTATTGGGGTGGCAATATTGGGTAGGAAAGATTTAGCTAGAGAGAGAGAGAGAGAGAGAGAGAGAGAGAGAGAGAGAACATGGTAAAGTAGAAGGTCGCTGGGAGAGTTTGGAGCCGACGAGCTGGAGTTGCATCTCAACTCCTCCGTGAGCCCCAGTTATGAGATCGCTGAACCCCAGTTTCCCAGGCTGTGAACTGGGACGATGTTGCGTGTTTTGTTGCAAACTTATGGCGACAGGACTGGACCTGGGCTGAGGTGACTGAGACACACACCATCTCAGGAGCAAAATTGAAGGAGGCCCCGAAAACCTCAGTAATTGAAATAAGTATTTTTATTGACTTCAGAGAGGAAGGGAGAGGGAGAGAGAAACATCCATGATGAGAGAGAATCATTGATCGGCTGCCTCCTGCAAGCCCCCTACTGGCGATCGAGCCCTCGACCTTGGCATATGCCCTGACCTGGAATTGAACGGTGACCTCCTGGTTCATAGGCAGATGCTCAACCACTGAGCCATACCAGTCAGGCTTGAAATAAATATTTTCATACAATCTTTCAAAAAATCAAATTAGCAAACAGTGGCTGGGGGAGTGGGGGCAGCGGCCGCTGTTTTTGTCCATCCGGTTCTATTGGACTTAGTGGTCATTCATGTAGCGCCGCTAGTTCAGTGTGTGACGCCGACACGCGGGTGTCTTTCAGGGGAATCATGGAGTAAGGGGTGTGTGTGGAATCCTTGGATCATAGGAGAGTTTAAAATGTTCTCTGGGGACCCGCGTGCCCCCCTCCCCCATTCCTGTTGCTCACAGCAGAAATGGGGCTCCCTCCTCAAGCCATTCATCAGGGGGGCGGATTAAAATGGTGTCACAGGAAGTTTTCTGTTCATACTGTCCTGTAACCGAACCACCCGCTCTCTATTGATAATTCATTACGTGTCGCCGCACGCTCGCTGCGGCCCCGGAATGCTTTCTGCCGCGAGGATTGTAACCCCCTCTCCTGTAATGGCCTCCTGATGGGGCCGACCAGCCCCCCTTCCACGGGTGATCACATTATTCTGCGATCCGTCTGGGGAGGACGCTTAAAAGCTTCCCCTCATTTTCTCCCTTGAACTCGTGTATTATCGGAGTTTTTACATTAAATGGCCATTCTTAATATCCCCCGACACCTCGCCTCTTTTCTAGAGAGGACACGGAGGCAGTACTCAGCCGATTCCAGAATCCATACTAATCGAATCGCTCCTCCCCACCTCAGCCCAGAGCAGTTCGTTGGGCGCAGCGGCATTTAATCTGGAGGAGGAACTTATGAAAGAGAACAAAAACAATGGAAGCCGCCGCTGGTCACACGCGAGCGGGATGGATGCAATTTGTTTTATCAAAGGGAATTAGCGGATATTGAAGTCAAGTTGTGGAATGAAGGTCAAAAACGCCCCGACTTATTGTCCGCCGTACCACTGACAACAGTGCATTTTGAAAAGCCCGACCCCAGGCAAATTGTGGATCAGCACTTGAGTTTTGATAGGAGAGGAGGAGGAAGGTTAAGGCTAAGGCTCTAAATCGACACTGTGATCTGGCCATTTGAAAACAGGGCAATCCAGCTTAGAAACCCCTCATCCTTCGCCCCAGAATTGCTCCCCTCTCCTGCATCTGTGCCCTGAGCTAGAAGCGAGGAAGCCTGCGTTCAGCGCCTACTTGCAGGAGGAGAGAATGCCGGTCGTCGACTCACCTTCCCTGTAGAATTCAAGCAGAAAACGGAAAAGTTGAAGCTCAAATTCCTTTAAGATACAAAGGGACACAACTGCGTGTTGCCTGGAGGACCCCTGGCTGGGGGGGGTGTTTGATGTGAGAAGTCAGAGCCCCCCCCACCCCCAAAGCTTCAGGCTGATTTCTTCCTTGTACAGAGAGAAAGTCCCATCTCGCTAATGGATTGGGGGCAGGACGTGGGCTGCCTTGGGAGGCCAGTAATGGAGACGATGTGCGTTTCAATCCGAGAGTGGCTGGGGGTTGAGAGGCGGGCGGTGAGGGAGACAGAGGACGATGAATCATCCATCCTTTGGACGTGGGCCCCGCCCTGAGAGGAGTGAATAAACTTGACTGACCTCCCCAGAATTAGCACGGTGGTGACCCAAAGAACGAGGAGAGGACGTTCCCCAAGCATTGGAGCCAAATAGGTCTAGGTTTGAATTTTGTCTCTGCCACGTACTAGCTGGGTGACGTCGGGCAAGTCACCTAACCTTTCTGAACCTCAGTTTCCTCATCTGTATAATGGGGATAACCGTGTCTACCTTGTAGGGTTGCAGTGAAGATAACGGATAGGATATCTATGCAAAGCACCTCACGGTATCTTGCACATAGTAGGTGGTCAACACAGCAGTAGTTCCACACCATTCCACGTGGCTAGTGTATCCCAGATGCCCTTGCACAGCCAATTGTCATTTGGTGGGTTGGCAACAGCCAAACTTCAAATAGTGAATTAACATTTTACATTGACTTGTTTATTCCACTTAAAAACAACAGACGGATTACATTATAGAATTAAAATTATGGGAGGACTTCCACATAATGGAATTGGTTCTGCACTTAAAAATCAAGCTGCAAAAACTCCGTTCTGCCCTCTTAAGTGGCCAGGGTGTCACCGGCAAGGAGCTGGTTAGAGAGGGATGCGGCGCCCTCTCCTCTCTCTGAAGGCATTTATTTTATTTCACGCGTGCATCCTGGCTCCCGGAGCCTCTGTGCTGTCATCATCTTGGCTGATAAATCCATTTGTTTGGGCAACTTCCGGAGAGAAATGTGCCCAGAAAACTGGCTGGAGCTGGCTTTGGAAAAAGCCAAATGAGGTCTCCAGCAGACCGGGGTCCCTTCCAAATGAGGTCCCAGCAGGCAGGGAGCGTGCGGTTCTGTACGGCGCGCAGCCGTGGCCGGGAGCCCTCAGACCGCGCGGCACAAAGCAGACCCGGCCATTGGCAGGTGCATCGATTGGCAGATCTCAGGCTGCATTCCTTTGTCTGCGGCCTCGCTTTATTCTCAGAGCCCGGGCCACCCTTTGCAGAGGAGCGAGCTTAAATGCTGACAAATTTCCCCCTCCATAAGAAATTGCTCCTGCAATTTGTCTTTTGAGCGGAGCTTCTGTGGGCCCGTGTAGCATGAAGAAAAAAAAAAAAAAACTGTTGTCCTTGTCACCTGCCATTTTTCCAGCCGGCCTGACACCCCCGGGCTTCCCGGCAGCTCTCTGCAGCAGGAGCTGTCGCCCGGCGCTTAGCGCCACCAAATAATTGAGGTTGTCACATCTCTTGTTCATTGTTTTTTTGCAGCCCTGGAAAAAAAAATGCAAATATCGCATTGTAGTCATTAATTTTCCCATCCTTTTCTCTGAGCCGCTCGGCGGCGGCGGGATCTGATGGGACGGGCTGAAGGCATGATTGCCGACGCGGCGGCATCGGCGCCTGCCCAGGCTGGGGAGGATCTCATCAGATCAACTCTCGGGGAGGTCATCAATCACGCCCGCTGACAACCATTTTGCCTTCGTTTGTTACAGATGTGAACATGCTTAATTATTTGTAGTGTAATTAGTTCATGAAATGTCAGGAAATGTCAAACTGTGTTCACAGCACAGATTTTTTTTTTTTTTTTTTGCGGCAAAGAGCGGCGGGAGCAAGTGTCAGTGGGAGATGAGGAGGACGGATGAGCAGGGCTGTGTCTGCAGGCAGATGAGGGGCTGGCGTGGGGGACGCAGGGGGGGGGGGGTCGGGAACAGTGAGCGGACTGTTTGGAGAAGCGGACTTTCCAAAAAGCAACAGCAGCAGCAGCAGCCCAGGGACGCACCGGGCAGGTGGGATGTGATGGGGCCGACGTGCTGCCAGGCGCCTCCTGTCAGGGGAGCCCGGGCTGCCGGGCCGGTTCGCCTGGAGTTTACAAGCCGGGGATTTTGATGCGAAAGGATGTCAGGTTTAAGAGAAAAAATCTTCTCCCGGCGGGGGAGGGGGGGGGACGGGGCACATTCTTCCTTATAGTCCTTGTGCTCAAACCTGTTCCTTTTTCAAACTATTTATTTCTTTTTTAAAATATAGATATTTATTGATTTCAGGGAGGAAGGGAGAGGGAGAGAGGGATAGAAACATCAGTGATGAGAGAGAATCATGGATCAGCTGCCTCCTGCGGGCCCCACACTGGGGATCGAGCCCACAACCCGGGCATGTGCCCTGACCAGGAATCGAACCCTGTCCTCCTGGGTCATAGGTCTACGCTCAACCACTGAGTCACACCAGCCCCAGGCTTTATTTTTAGGTGGGTGAAAGGACAGGGTATGAAGCCCATCTTGGCGTTAAGGGTGCAAACGCCTCCCTGCGGAAGGAGCCTCCCAGGAGCTCGAGTGTGTGTTTCCTTCTCCCTGATGCTGGAGGCGGGCGAGCTTGCCCCACCGAACCAGGGTGAGATGAGAGATGCTCCCGAGAGATGGGTCTCTGAGTCTAATGAGGCTTGATTTCTTGGCAAAGGCTCCAAAGGAAAACCAAGCATGTCCAAGATGCGTTTGAATGGACTGTGGCTCTACAGACACCCGGGCACTTTTTTTTTTTTTTGGTGTCATGATCTGTCTGGGGTTCTTTTGCAAAATTCAGGGGTGGAGGGTGGGGAGGATGTGTGTGGGGTTGTGTGCAGAGCTGGTTGATGCTAAAGCCAGAGGTATCTGGCCACAGAATGTGAGTGTTAATTACGGGGGGGTGTTATAAACTGCTGTAAACTCAGGGTGCTGTAGACGGCACCTCCACAGATACAAGATGGTCAGCAGATCAACATGTTTGCTGTAATCCAGCAACTCTACTGCTAAAAAAAAAAAAAAATCCTTGCAAGCAGCTGGACAGGAGGTTGAGCAACATCCTACAAATGCCCTTTGATTGACATTCTGTTGTCCAATTCCTCGACCGTCCTCCATGGTCAGTGGAGCCCAACAACCTTGAGATGGCAGAGCTGGTGGCCAAAGCTGGCCATGAGGTCGGGCCCAAGGTGGTGAGTGATGACAGACCCTTCATCCTCAGCTGGCCCTGGGCAGTTCTAATGCCTGCACCCAGAGGCAGGGGTGGGGTGGGGGCACCCGGG
>NW_005370423.1:158577-161933 GCF_000412655.1 Myotis brandtii
GGGGGGGGGGCACTTTTTTCTGCCAAGGGCTGTTTGGATATTTAGAGCATCATCTGAGGACCACACAAGGTTATCCACTTAAACATTGGCCTGCTGCATGTGGTCAAACATTTAATTGACTCACCCGAACGCCTTGGCAGCGCCAGCCCAAATAATTCCGTGGGCCTCGTATGGCCCTCGGGCCCGATGCTCCCCACCCCTGCGTTAAGCCTTCATGACAACGGTGCTCTCGACTAGATGAGCGGTACCTCGGTTCCTCTCCTCTCCTCCCCACGCCTGGGGTTTTCATCCGCTTAGAGAAAAGTGCCCAGGAGCTGGCGTGCTGACCTGGTCGTTAACCTCCAGAGTCTTACTAGCCGCGCTTTAGGATGGCTGCGCTCCACCCAGCCCTGCTTTCAGGTCCCCTGTTATAACCCACCGCCCACCGCCCTGGGGTGCTCCTCATTCATCTCCGGAAATGAGCCTGTGCCGGAAACATTCCTGCCACCGACTTTTTTTTAGGGTGAAATTTTGGGCGGGAGAAAGGCATTCTCCAGATGAGGTCATGAAGATATAAACTCTCTGCTAGGGGTGGTCGCTTCTAACCCCAATTCTGGTAAGATCTTAGGAGGAGGGAAGAGAAAAGAGGAGGCCCACATTTACACACACACACACATGCGCACACACATACATGCGCGCACATACACACATGCACACACATACACACACGTGCACACACATACACGCACACACACGTACACGCACACACGCACACACACAGGCAAACGCACTTCCCCGAAGCAGCCTTCCATGGCTAACTGGGGAGCAGAGTTTCCTGGGAAGCTGTCGCGTGTAAGCCCTGGGAAGGATGCTGACTACATACATGCACACACATACATGCACACACATACACACGTGCACACACATACACATGCACACACACAGGCAAATGCACTTCCCCGAAGCAGCCTTCCACGGCTAACTGGGGAGCAGAGTTCTGTGGAAAGCTGTCGCGTGTAAGCCCTGGGAAGGATGCTGACTAGGAAAATGCGCATATTCCAGAGCGTAACTCAAAGACCAGCAAAAGACGAGGTGCCGGTGACTAGGTCAGAGCCAGAGCGGGCTCCTGGTTGCCAGCCCGCGTTGCCAGCCCCGCCAGCCTCCAGCGGCTCCAGTCCCTCCTCCAGGGGAAACTGGTCCCTGGGTTTATCCGAGGACCCATATCCTCCGCGTCAGGCTCCCCGCGCTTTTCATTTCCAAAGAGACAGAGGCGGCCCATTGAGCAGGGTTTTCCCCCTGGGCGCCCGGGGACGGGTCGGTGTGAGCCCGGCTTCAGGGAGCCTGGGAGGCACCCTTCCCACCTTCTGTGTGTGAAGTGGCAGCCGTGGATGTAATAGCGGGAGAGTGCTGTGATTACTTAATGGTTTCCCAGACAGCGCCGGCCGGGAGAATTACATTTCACATCTGCTTTGGTGGCGTTAATCTCTCTCCTCACACCCCGCCTGTTATGATGTGCACGCGAGAGATAATGTTTAAACGGACGAAAGCAAAGTAAACCAGACAAGTCTGTTATTGGCTTTATAATTACATAATTAACTTTTTGTCTCTAATCGTTACGGAGGTAATGGTGCTGTGAAAATGGGCTCCTCTTGAGCAGAAACTAAATCAAAAATCAATAATCCATAGAATGCCATTAGGGCCTGTAACAGCCCTTGTTGAAGTCGCTCAAATTTTTGTTCTGCAAATGAATTTCATTAGGACGCCCAACGCTATCGCACAAGCTGACTTTCAACTGATAGCCAAGAGCGGCAGCGCCCTAATCAGCCGCGCGCAGGAAAAACGGACAAATGTTGCCGTAAATTACACCGCGCTTGCGGGGCACTTACTGTACAGCGGTTGACCTCCTGGAAATTAATTCTATTTTCCCTGAACCCTCCTTTATTTCTAATTTACATTACGATCATCTACGTCTGAGAAATGATAGCATAAAAAAGATTAATGTACTAATTACTCGTCTCCTTATCTTTTTCCCTGATGCCTACACCTCTGGGCTGACTCCGAGCGGCGTGGAGGCGTGTGACTTATTTCACTGTGACAGGGGTAATGTATTTGTAAACTGAGCTATAAATATTGGCATCTCACAGCCCCGACACCGGCATCTCTCAGGACTCCGGCCCTGGCGTTCCTGAGCGATGCCTCTTCAAATGAATTTCGAATTGACAAAAATTTTCAAAGCCAAATTACGCGTGTGTCACTGTGAAATTAGGTTCTTGACCCTGCTTCTGATGTATGCTTATTTTCCTCCACATTTTCTCCTGCAATTTTATGCATCACTATTCACTGCTGGAGTGGGTGACACGGCTCTCCCAAAGGGGGTAAGTAATACTTTAATACACCTAGGAGAGGAGGCCGCCGCTGTTTTTTTTTTTTTTTCTTCCTCCATGAATATTCTGAAAGCCAGCTGTCACGCCCGTCGATGGATATCCCTACGCTTCATTGCGGAGCAGAGTGAACTTCTGCCGGTGGGGCTTGGCTTGGCAAACTTTATTTCATCAGCCCGGCGCCCCCAACGTTCATTATGCCGACTTAGCGGTGTCTTCCTGTTATTTTCAGTGCGTTCCATGTCAGATGGAAGAGGCTTGGGGACACATCAGAACGGCGTAGGGATTCTCTGAGCAAGGGCTCGACTCCAGACTTTGCCCGGCCTCGGCGGGTGGCACGGGCACAAGGCCGCTCCTAAACCCCCGGTAACAGACTGTCCATAAACAGAAGCACGCAGGATACTGCAATCTGCCGGGTTTATTTTGTTTTTGTTTTTTTTGTATGTGCTGATGCCTGCTACATTCAGGCATCTGAGTTCTAGAGTCAATGAAGCATCCCATATGTGAGAATTTATATATATATTGATTTATTTCAGAGATGAAGGGAGAGGAAGAGAGAGATAGAAACATCAAATGATGACAGAGAATCATTGATCAGCTGCCTCCTGCATACCCTCTACTGGGGATCGAGCCCACAACCTGGGCATGTGCCCCTGACTGGAATCAAACCCAGGACCCTTTGGTCCGCAGGCCGACGCTCTATCCACTGAGCCCAACCGGCTAGGGCCCCAAATGTGAAAATTTTAACAGACAGATAGAGAAACAATATTTTTGTGGCAAATGTAAAAGCGAGGCCCAGGCCAGATGGCTCAGTTGGTTGGAGTATCGTACTATACCCCAAAAGGTTGCGGGTTCGATTCCAGGTCAGGGTAGTTAACCTAGGTTTGGGGTTTAATCTCCAGTAGGGTGCATACGGGAGGCAACCTGATCAATGTTTCTCTCTCACATCAATGTTTCTCTCTCTCTCTCTCTCTCTCTCTCTCTCTCTTTCTTTCT
>NW_005370423.1:162471-166368 GCF_000412655.1 Myotis brandtii
TGCGCATTAACCACCAGGGGGCAAACGCTCAACACAGGAGCTGCCCCCTGGTGGTCAGTGCGCTCCCACAGCTGGAGCTCCACTCAGCCGGAAGCAGGGCTCACGGCTGGCGAGGGCAGCGGCGGTGGCGGGAGCCTCTCCTGCCTCTGCGGCAGCGCTAAGGACCCCTCGGGCTCAGGGATCCCCCACCCCGCAGTGCATGAATGCCGTGCACTGGGCCTCTAGTGTAAAATAATGCGTTCTGTAGGGTTCTGTAATGAAGACAAGGTGAACTTCTGGAAGACAGCATCCTGCCGCTGTTCACCCACATGCCTCCTCATGTAAGCCTGGAAGAAAAGTCCTGTGAACATTCGACGGGGATGGAGAAATAGTTTGGACGGGGCTGTGTTGGCCGTCTTCGGTGGTGAGCTTCGGTTCTCCCGTGGGTTAACGCTCATCCTAACTGAGGACAAACGTGAATGTCCAACTTCAGGTTCCTTCGAAGCCCCAAGATCATAGTCAGTGACAAACTGAATCATGGCACGTTGAGGACACACATATTGATTCTTCGCCCTGATTGTTGATTTGTGAATTTAGGCTGAATCTGAATGTAGGATGGATTTGATTTGATTTCACTTGTTTATTTGTCCCCCCCCCCTCTCAATATATCGTTGTCCCTACCTCGAGCCAGGCCAGGAGCAGGGAGCTGCTGTCACACGTTTGTGTACAGTCACATGACTCAGGTGGTGACCTCCCCGAGCACCGAGAATCACGCAGCTGTCAGCAGGAGCCATCTGCACAGCTCAGGGCAGCGGGGCGACTGTCGGACCCTTTCAACTCCAAGTGTCTGTGTGTGATATGAACTTCCTTCCCTCCTGATGGTGCTCGCAGCTCTCTGTCCCCTGTTGGCCTTGGTTTGGGAAACCCCACCGCCCCCACTGGCGTCGTCAGAGGCCCCTGGTGATCCCGGGTACAGTCTGCTGTTAGCACACTAAGCAGCCAGGAAGTGGGGTGTCTGGACAGCCCTGTCCCCTTTCCCGGGGGAATTCTGCATCAGAACAACCGAGGTTGGCACACAGCCCAACCCGCCCTCCCAGGGCCACTGGACTTTCTGTAGACACGATGGCAGCGACAGGAGGGGCACCCACCCGGGTCACTCCATTGAGATTCTGTTTCCTTTTCTTCCGTGTCCCTAGGGCATACGTCTTGGGGTCCAAGAGAAGAGGGGGGGGACTGCAATGCAGACCTAGCAGCGCCCGCGACACCTAGGATGGCTCTATTTGACCACAGACTCTATCCCAGGCTCCTCTTCATCAAACACATCAACCGGTCATCGGGGAGGGTTATTTCATGCAGCCTGTGCCCGAACCCCATTGGTGTGGGTGCTCTCCAAGAGGGAGGGAGACCCGGCTCAGGGAGGGGAACCGCGCCAGCAGTGTTGTTTCTGGAAAGGGGTTTAATAGCAGCCACTAAGCTCTCATGAGCGCCAAGTTCTACGGATCCGAAAAGCCCCGCCTGGCGTGTGTGGATCTTGTATGTGTTCCGTGTTCTGCACAAATGCGCTCCCTTCCCGGGTTTAGACACTGGAAATGGCCCTCGATGAGATGAAGACGATGTTTTCACATCTGTCCCCGATGGTTCTCTCCCTGCCAAACCCTCAGAAGCACTGACCTCCGCACGGAGCCGGCAAACGGGGCTTCTGATTGATGGGAACGTTCAGGCCGTTGCCAGAGGGCCCCGTAGTTAAAATAAAATATACATACAGGGTACGGGAGCCCGAGGCGCTCAGCCACCGGTGCGCGAGGCAGGGCTTGTCATATGGAATTGCGAACTCAGAGCGTCGTCGGATCGCGGCCTAATGGGCTAAGTGCGCGGTCGGAGGGCTTCCGGCTTCTGCAAAGCCGTCCTCACGTTTCTCCAGGAACAGAGCTGCCCTTCCGTGGGGGCGCCCGCGTCTGCCCTACAAGCTGCCTCCTTGGCTGGAAGCTGGGATGCAATTAGCGCTGCTTCCAGGCGGCCTTCCTTACCCGACGCGGGCCCTTCCCTGCACCCACCGCCCCCGGGTCTTTGCAGGAAGGCCCGGCTGGCCGGCCCTCGGCTGCTCTGCTCAGCCCTTTGCAAGCCGGTCGGTGGCTTTCACAGGACGCCGTGGCGCTCTGTCGATGAAATGATGAGACGTGATCAGATCCGAGCTGTTCCTTTGCCTCAGCGAGATAATTTCCGGAGGCAAGACACCTGGCCGGCCCCGAGCGGTGATTAATTTTCCGTGTTTAGGGTGTAATCATCGCTCGGAGAAGAGGTGGAGGCTGGGGATGATAGATGATGGGCGAGGAGGAGATGGCCCGTGGAGCTGTTCTACATCATTGGCTCCTCTGATCGCTGGCGCACGCTCAGAGGGCGCTGCTCTGCATCTGCGCGGAATAAACAAAGCTACCAGGGACCCTGCCGCGCACCGTCCCAGAGGGAGCTGAGGACCAGGGCACCCGGGCGGCTGGCACGGGGCAAGGTGTCACGGGCTTTCCATCCGTGTCGTCAAACGTGACACGCAGCCATTCGTGTTCTGCGTGTGTGCGCGGGTGTGGGTGTCACGGATGCCAGGATCTGCCACCAGGTGCCCCTCTGGGATGGAGACACTCACTCCCCACCCCACCCTGCAGGGGTGGCTGCTAACTGCTCGCAGCTGCTTTCCTCTCTGGGGATTAGGAGGATGACGTATGGATTAAAGTAAACACTCCAAACGCATTTTTGCTCAATCACAGAGATTTAAGAGAAGGGATGCTTGTACCCACCGAAGGAGGGGGAAAAAGACCCCTTTTGTACTTCAATTAGCAAACAATAATTTGGATAATTGGAAGCAAATGTCCCTCCTTTTATCGCTGGCACCCCTCACTCCTCAGTTCTCTGCCCAATGCTGTCCCCTGCAGGGAAGAAGGAATCAAGTCAGGAGGATCTGACCATCCAGGCCGCGCTTCCCCCCCCCCCCTTGAGAGTCCCGCCGGGGAGCGCGGTGGGCCCTGGAGGCCGCCACATGCTGCCTCCATCCGCTCCCAGGAAGAGGCCGCCGTCCCTGGAACGGCATTTCCGAGACATCCTGCAACGAGGACTCGCTAGGAAGCTTCTCTGAAGCTCCCACTGCAGCCTCGCGGATCTCACGGGATGACGTGGACGTGCAGACTGTGGGCTGGTTCCGGGTGCAGGGCTGATGTTGTTTAGCAGTGAGCCAACTGCTTTTAAAAAATTAAGTCTCAAAAAAAAATCAATTGACAAAAAAAACAATAGCCTCAAGGAAACCCACACTGTGCCTCCTGGGTTTGGCCATCTGCAAACTTTTCCTTTGACAGCCTTCAAAAGGTCTGAGGCTTACACACACACACACACACACACACACACACACACAGCATAGTGTCACGTGGGCACCTGTTCCCTGGACGAGCTCCTTGCACCCAGGCTTGTCTCCTGCCCCAGCCGCCCCTCGTACTGTCGCCTACGTGCCCGACCAGACTTCCCGCCACGCCAGACTGCTGTGACCGTGGGAGCCCCGTGGGGAGTCTCGTGGCACAATAAGAATTTGTTGAATCAAGAAATGGAAATCTCACCCGAGCCGGTTTAGCTCAGCGGATAGAGCGTCGGCCTGGGGAACAAAGGGTCCCGGGTTCAATTCCAGTCAAGGGCACGTACCTCAGTTGCAGGCTCTTCCCCGGCCGGGACCCTGGTCGGGGCGCGTGCAAGAGACACCCAATCGATGTGTTTCTCTCACATCGTTGTCTCTCTCTGTCTTTCCCTCTCTCTTCCTCTCTCTTTGAAAATCAATGGGAAAATATCCTCGGGTGAGGATTTAAAAAAAAAGAAAGAAATAGAAATCTCCCTCTTTGAACAACCTCATTCTCTGAGTTAAAACATATTCCAATAGAGGCAGGC
>NW_005370423.1:166467-177888 GCF_000412655.1 Myotis brandtii
CCAACTGCCACTCTGAAGGGCAAGGTTGGCTGCCCTCAGCGCCAGTCTCCAGAGTGCGAGCAGACGTGAGAATCCCACACAGGATTTAGAACTATAAACTGTTTATCTGCGCTGAGAAAACCTATTCATCGCCCGAGCCGGCCATTCAGTCATGCGGTTCCTTCCTTCCTAATGGGCGTCACACGGTTATTTTTTATTTTCTCGGTGGCACTTGGAGTCCTCGCTGGGTGGTAGGTGGGGTGTGGGCTGGGCTGGGCGTCGCCTGCCCAGGAAACGAGGCTAGCCGGGGCGGGGTGACCGCAGGCTGCCATTAATGTTTCTTGAATGAGCACCGTCATTCTATCCAACACCTAAGTTGTACGCCCAACAGCCACCTCCTGGGCCGGAATGGAGCTCGGAGCTCGCAGAACAAGCAGTAAAGCGTCGGGAGGGTCCAGAGAGCTGTCTGCTGCGTCGCGAGGGTTGGGGGGATGCCCGCTGAGACCGCAGCTGGTCCCGAGCAGGCCCAAGGTTGTCACCCTGGAACTCACCTCACCTGGGTGCCGGGAAGAAGGGCAGCGTGGACACGGAACACACACACGGTCCCCGGAACCCTGACTTCTGGGAAAGGGTGGCACAGAGCATTGTTGGGCGTGAATGCAAGGACTAGACCTGAGAGTCAGAGATCCTGGCTGGGACCCTGGCCTGTTCCACTCCCTCATTGTGTGATGACCGGCCAGCCGTCTCCCCCTCTGGGCCTCTGGGTTCTCATCTGTAAAATGGGACCCTAGCGGCACCGACCTCCTGGACTGGCTGGGAGGAGGGCATGGGGTCACTCCTGCAGGCTCTTCGCCTACTGAGTGCTCAGCAGACGGAAGTGATCCTGGCTGTAGTGATAATTATGATGTGTGCCCGGGCCACGGAGCAGCTGACTGCGTGGCCAGGGCTGAGCTGGCGTCCCCGAACTCTCAGCACACCCCTCCTCGTCCTCCTCCCACCTGACAAGGCAGCTCCGGGCCTCTGATGCTCTTAGAACAGTGGTTCTCAACCTTCCTAACGCCGCGACCCTTTAATACAGCTCCTCATGTTGTGGTGACCCCCAACCATAAAATTATTTTCGTCGCTACTTCATAACTGTAATGTTGCTACTGTTATGAATCGTCATGTAAATATCTGATATGCAGGATGTATTTTCATTGTTACAAATTGAACGTAATTAAAGCATAGTGATTAATCACAAAAACAATATGTAATTATATATGTGTTTTCCGATGGTCTTAGGCGACCCCTGTGAAAGGGTGGTTCAACTCCCAAAGGGGCCGCGACCCACAGGTTGAGAACCGCTGGCTTAGAGAGATGCCCTGGTAGAAGCGTTGCACAGGCTCTTCCTGGTCCAGTCTTGTCCTGTCTTGTCATCGTGGAAATCTTATTCACGGGGGGAGGGGGAACTGCCACTCGTCCCTGCACCTGGTGGGTGAGACCACGGACCCGTGAAGCGCGCTGTTGTGGGATCGCACCGCTGATGGCCGGGCCCTTCCACGGGCACAGGGGATGGGGATCCCGACCGCATTCTTCCATGTATCACACATCTACTCATTCATTCACTTGTTAACTTGCCGACTTGATCACTCCTTCATTTATTCATTTCGAGATGCTTACTAAGGGCCTCCCAGGTGCCAGGTCTATACAGGGAATGGAACTCAACACTGAGGTCTGCCCCTGCCCCCCAGGGGACGTCTGGGGATGTTTGGAGGCATTGTTTAATTGTCACAACTGGGGCAGGGGGTGCTGCTGGCATCGTGGGGGTGGGTGTCAGGGATGCTGCTAAACACCTGTCAATGCAAAAGACAACCTCCACCATGACTAACTTCAGGCCGGATCCTCCTGCTCCCCCTGAGCTGCCCAGGTGACCCCGTGCGGAGCAGGGATAAGCTGTCCAGCTGAATGTGGCGAGATGAGTGGTGGTTGCTGTTGTTGTTGTGAGTGATTCTGCTTTGGCATCGTAGGTTACATAGGAAAAGACAGCTGAGACCGTGTGAATCTGATTAAGGAAAGATGTGGAAAGTACCAACTGCTTTCTTATGGCTGTTTATGATGAAGTATGGTGGGGGGGAGGCGGGGAGGCTAAAGAAGAAGGTAGTCCGTTTTCAAGCAGAATTTAGAAAAAAGTATAGCACACCTAGAAGAGTCTCTTTAGCTGGCAAAAAAAAATTTTTTTTTAATTCTCAAACTAAGGAATGACTTCAGGGTACAAGTCAGATCAAGGCATAGCCCTAAGCCCCATGTTAAGGCCACAGAAAGATTTAAAGCTATTTAAACCGAGCAAACTCTCTTAGCTAGGCAAAACTAAGAAGTGTAAGAACATTGTCCTAAAGTACGTCTCAGATAGAATTATGGATATGGCTTTGGGGGCATATAATAAATGCCATCAAGATTCATAGATAACGCACAAATTATTTAAGAGAATTGTATCGGTGACAGCACTACTGGCTTGCATTGGGAAATGAACCCTTCAAAATGAAAAGAGGCTTTTGCGCCCCCCACTTTCTAGAAGCAATAAACATGCTGGAAGACATACTCAGCCACAAATATGAGTTCATTCTTGTGAAAAAGAAGGACCCCATAGAGGACAGAATGACAAGCCCAGAAAGCTGAAGCAAAAACTGAAAAGAAAATGAAACTAGGGACCCTCTTCTAGGGAGAAGAACTCGGTCATGATCAACTAATATTCCATGTGCCCGGTTGGATTTAAGAATTGCTATGGACCAGTGAGTGCTATGGGCTTCCCATTTTCTTCTCTTGGAAAGGAAGTATCTAGTGCAGGTATCCTTCCCATGTCTAACCATTGTATGGGGGGGGGGGTACAGGAAGACAGGTAACTTGTCGTCTTGGTTTACAGCTCTCCAGGGAACTTGTTCTGGGGAGTTTTATCTACATCTGGGCCTGATTTAAAGGACTATATCTTGGAACTATAAGTGATGTTGTCATGGTCTGCCATTTGTACAGGTGGAGGGATTGCATTTTCCGTGTGGGGGAGATGGGAGTGTGTGGCTACAAGGAGGATTGTGGTAGGTGGTTCTGAAGGTGGCTCTCATCCAGAATGCCTCTTAATGAGCCGCGTCTCCCACTGAGACATAGAGCCCATTTCTCCTCCCTTGAATCTGGATGACCCCGCGACTTCCTTAGACCATTAGAATGTGGCACCCAACATGTTGTTCAACTTTTCTGAGGTCAGACCTGCAGAGCCCTGGCACCTCCTGCTTCTCCTTCCAGAACACCCTTGCCATTATGCGAGGAGACTCCATCTAGATTCTTGAATGTGAAGAGTCATCATATGGAGAAGAGCCAAGATGTCCTATGTGACAGCTGGCACCAAGGTCCCATGAAGGAGGCCACCTTGGATCCTCCAGCCCCAGTCAAGCCACCCCCAGCCAACTCCAGGTGAAGCAGAAATGAGCTATTCCTGCTGAGTTGAGACCTTCCCAAGCTGCCAACCCACAGAATCCTGAGCAATAAGAAGCTGTTTTAAACCACTATGTTTGGGGTGATTTGTTACACAGCAACAGATAACTGAAACAAGCAATGTGTTTGGGTGCCTGCTCCGCTTAAGCTGATGGAATTGCTGCCAATTCACTCCGAATCAAAGCTGAGCTTTCAGAAATGACATCTCGGAGCCCCACACCTCATCAGTAGCCCTGCTTCCCAGCAGGCCTTGAAACAGCACCAACACGTGTGCCAAGAAAGCTCACCAGGGAGCCAGATGCTGCTGCCGACAGCACTCTCTTTGCCAAGTTGATATCTTACTTCTTCAACTTCCAAGGAAAAATGAGGAGCGGAGGACACGAGAAGGGGGAAAATAACACCGGGGGCCCTCCCATTTCTGAATTCCAAGGGGAATTTCTTTTTATTGTGCTAATTTTTCTTCTTAGCTGCCACTACTGACCAACTGTTATGTGTCGGGCAGGTGATATGTCTATCTTTCAAGGAAGGTTCTCTGGAAACCCCCATTTTTGCAGATGATAATACTGAGACTTCTGGACATTATGTGACTTAACGGAAGTCACTCCACAAGGAGGCGGGGGACCTGGATCAAGAACCCAGTGCTCCTGGCTCCAAAGGCACACGGTTAACCTCCGTGTGCTGTCGGATGTGTGTGCTGACCTTGTCCTGGCCACACGATGCTCTGTAAACAGAACTATTATGATTTGCATACTTAAAAGTTCAATGAACAGCAAGGTGTGGCTCGGGATGGTCATAAACCTGGATTAGAGTGAGGTCCAGTGAAGGCAGCATGCCAGCAGGACGTGAGAGGAACATTTTTAGGTAGAGAAGGAAGGGCAAGGTTTATTAGGGACCTCATTTTATTGGACATGGTACTAGGAGGTAGGTACGTCTGTCCTGTTGTACAGATGAGGAATTTGAAGCTCAAAGAAGCCAAGTAACTCACCCAGTGAATAGCCACTCAGTGATTGGCTGAGAAGTTCAAATCGAGGCGTTTCCAGTGCCCAAATGCATTTCTTTTCCATCGAACACCATTTCCATGACTGGCTTGAGTTGAGTCTCCAGACTCATGGGCAAAGATCATTTCCCATTTCTCTAAGGCTTGGTCCTCAATGCTGTAAGCAACTGTGTCTATCCCACCAGCCTCTTGAATCGGTGGATGAGATTGGTATGTAAATGAGCTCGAAGAAATGAACGTGGAATCCTATAAGCTGGAAAGGGGTGCCAGGTCCTACACCCAGGCATCTTTCCTTGTCTCTTTCTAGTTTCCATCTTTCCTGACAATTCCTTCATCGAGTCCTTGCTTTGACAGTATTTGCCAGCCACGGACCTCATCTCGGGGCTAATCCAGTTATTCAAGATGCGTTAAGGAACAATACAAAATCCCCGCCCTCATGAGCTCTATGTTCTAGTCAAGGAGACATACCATCCGTAGCTTTCTTCCAAAGGTATCTTTTTCTCAAGATGGAGACAATCCCAAGATCGCCCGGAGAAGCAGGGAGGTAGCAACCTCCCCAGTCGGCCTCCTTCCTCCATTTATTAAAATCGAAACAGATCCTTCTGAGCTAAAACCTCAATGTGTAATGACTTTTTACCCACTGCCTCCCCACCAGGGGCTCAAGCTGTGGTTCCAGGCTATTTGGAGCCCCTTGACTAAGAAGCCCTCTGCACTCAGCCCCACACCCTGGCTGACCTCACGCATCCTCACTCAGAACCCCGCTCGGCAGCCAGACCCAAAGGGTCGACTTCAAAGGAGCCAGGGAAGCTCTGAGACGTACTTCCCCCCTTACGGATGGCGGGTAATGCGCCCAAAGTCATTGCCAAACGACGTTGCTTACTTCAAAGCAACCCAAACGGGCTATTTCATTTTCTAGGCCCATTCATTAAGGTGCTGAGTCACCCTTCGCCGAAGCAAATGAGACCCCCTTCAGGAGAACGACCACTGGGCCAGCTTCAGCCCAGGTCCCCGGACCTTGAGGTTGCTGACTGCGCGGTCACGTCGTCATCCGAGACGGGCGAGCGCGTCTTGTTTTGATATTTAATTCAAAGGCGGAGGAGTGGCGGGAGGGATAGCCATGAAATTACCGGTTAGCACTGGTATCGTTGGCAGGAGTTTTTAAAGGTCACAGAGGAGTCATCCACCCTCACAGATGACAAGGCCAACAAAAATAGTTGTTACAAAAAGGGAAAATACCAATTGTTGTCTTGTCAAACAGAGAAGTCAGCATTGTGTTTCGCCTGAACACCCAGTAGCTTCCACCAATTTTGTGAAAGCGCGTTTCCCTTTGGGCGGGATTGGCGGGTCTTCCCTTCTATGACATCCTCCCATTGACATACTGGGGGCCCCCGGGGAGGGCGAATCCACCCAGACGTGTGTGACTCTCACAGCTCATGTGCGTCATTTGCGTCCAAGATGGCTCATTATTCCAGACTCCAACCACATCCTGCAAGATGAAAACAACCAGGAGACCTTTGACCAAACGCCAGGGGAGGAGGTGGCAGGAGAGGCGAGGGGGTTGGCAGCCCGTGGAGGCGCTAAAAGACACGGCTGGCGCGGCGGGAGTTTTGAGAAACAAACGCGGTGCACTGTAATCACAGCCTTGTCTTGGCTAAGTGGAGTCCCCCGGAGATTGCTATAAGTAACTTATAATAGAAATTTTATTAGCGGCAGTAATTTTTTTATGATAATTAGAGTAATCTGCAGCCCATAAAATCCGAAGATATATAGTTCCATCTTTTGTCCAGGGAAAGTGTTTCTTCCAACGATGGAAAGACTGTAAACGGCAGATGCGGCTTTATGGCCGCTGTTGGCTTTTATGCCGGCCCGTTGGGTGTGTCTTCCCTTATTAACACTCTTCATTACTTTGGCCGTAAACATTTGATGACAAACTCAGAATGTTCCGGGGAGGGGGGCGTTGCGGGGATCAAAAGGCAGCAGAAGCATCCCTGAGGCCTGCCAGTCCCGTGTCCTCCCCTCCCCTCCCCTCCCCTGCTCTCTCTCCTCTGCCCAGAGCCCAGAGGGTCCCCTAAGGCAGCGGTTCTCAACCTGTGGGTCGCGATCCCTTTGGCGGTCAGACGACCCTTTCACAGGGGTCGCCTAAGACCATCCTGCATATCAGATATTTACATGACGATTCATAACAGTAGCAACATTACAGTGATGAAGTAGCAACGAAAATAATGTTATGGTTGGGTCACAACATGAGGAACTGTATTTAGAGGGCCAGAAGGTTGAGAACCACTGCCCTAAGGCAAGGCCCGTTGTTAACAAGCCTCCCCTGCCCCACCACCACCCGAAAGCTCAGGCCTGGCAGCATCTGAGTTATGGGCCTGACCCAGAACTGGTACACAATGATCCAACGAGGCTGCAATTCCATGGCCACGAAGGGGCTGAGTCTGCCGGAGGAATAACGGGAGAGACTTGGAAAGAAGACTCATGTCTACACCGTACGCTAGTACCGGGATGTTGTGCTAGCTGCTGTAACAAATCGACCCCTGTCTTTCAATGGCTTTACACAATAGTTGGTTTCCATGTCTACACCGTACGCTAGTTAGTACCGGGATGCTCTGCTAGCTGCTGTAACAAATCCACCCCTGTCTTTCAATGGCTTTACACAATAGTTGGTTTCTTTTTTTTAATATATGTTTTTATTGATTTCAGAGAGGAAGGGAGAGGGAGAGAGAGATAGAAACATCAATGATGAGAGAGAATCATGGATCCGCTGCACTCCTGTACGCCCCCCCACTGGGGATCGAGCCCACAACCCCGGGCACGTGCCCTGCCCAGGAATCAAACCGTGACCACCTGGTTCATAGGTCAATGCTCAACCACTCAACCACTGAGCCACGCCAGTCGGGCAGATGTTTGTTTTCAGCTTACCTATTAGTCAAGCGCTGGTGAACCTGGTCAGAGAGAACCTGTCCCCCCAGTGGTGATGGAGAGAACCAGGTTCCTTCCAGTTGATAAGGCCACCACCTCCTGGGGCCTCTGAGCAACCTGCGTCCCTTTGTCAAATGCAGAAAGAGAAAAGGAAAAGGGCACCTATTCATTTAAAACCCCACCCCAGAGTGACGCACCCGGTTGATGAGAACTAATCACGTGGCCACAAGCAGTTGCAAGGGGTCCTGGGAAATGTAGTCCAGGGTGTGGCAGCTGCCCCACTTTGAGATCTCTACTCTGTAGAAGAGGGAGCAAGAATGTTGTTGGGCAGCTGGCCCATCCCTCCCCCACTGGACAAGACATGGTCTGTATTTATCCAGACCGTATTGGGAGGTATGGGGGGATGCCACGCTCGTCACAGAAACAGAGAATAATGAGTAAAATATTTAAGAACAAAATTCTACAGTCAATCTATTTGTGTTCAAAGCCAACCTTTTCCCTGTACAGTCATTACAATATCCATCAGATTATTTAACTGCTCTGAGCCACAGCTTACCCTGCTGTAATATGGGAACAAAAATAGCTAATATGGATTGAATCCCTAAGATATGCTATATACTATTGCAAGTGCAAGATAAGCGTTATATAAATGTTATTTCCTTTAACACCTAGTGCAGGGGTGGGCAAACTTTTTGACTCGAGGGCCACAATGGGTTCTTAAACTGGACCGAAGGGCCGGAACAAAAGCATGGATGGAGTGTTTGTGTGAACTAATATAAATTCAAAGTAAACATCATTACATAAAAGGGTACGGGCTTTTTTTTTTTTAGGTATACCATTGCAAGTGCAAGATAAACGTTATATAAATGTTATTTCTTTTAACACCTAGTGCAACTCCACGAGGTAGGTGCTAGTGTTATCTGCGCTGTGCAAGTGGGAAAGTTGAGGCACAGAGAGGTTCAGGAAGTTGCCTATGGACACCCAGCATGGAGGGGAGTCAGGATTCAATCGTAGAGTTCTTAGTCACTAGCCACCCAGTCTCACTAATGACAGTGCCGACTTCACAGAGCTGTGGTGAAGATTAAATGAGATGATAAGCAGATAAAGGTTTTAACAACTAGTGAACACTTAATTTATTTACCTAATTATTTACTTGTGCCACCAAATATCTCCTCCGTCCGCTGGTTACAATGCCCTAGCCACACACCGTTAAAATCGTTGTTTTGGGTTAAGGTAGCATTTTTCAAAGACTGTTCTAGTTTGCCCACGGCTGCCCTAGCTACACACCATTAAAATCATTGTTTTGGGTTAAGGTAGCATTTTTCAAAGACTGTTCTGCCTAAGTCTTTGAACAAAGGATACACCTTAAAAAGGGGCCCTGTGGTCAGATAAACGTGGGGATGTTGAATGCCCTGTCTTGGAGATTCATAGGCCAAAAAGGCGCTGATAAGTCCTGCAGTGTCTAACTTTGTTTAAACCTGCAATTCTCCAGTGTATTTGGTTTTGGGCCCCCTGATTAATGTAGGAATTATTAATACTCTAAAAAGCTAACATTCCACTTAGTATACTTTATTACACAATGCACACTGTTGTATCGTCCTCAGGAGTTCCTAGTTGAAAAGTATGTGTCTGAGCGCTATGCTTGCAAAACCTATTGAGGATGGACCTTGGGAGTTTGAATCAAGAGACATGATTTATAAATTTGTCTGATTCTACTTATCAAGGATTGGGGGGGGGTGTGTTTAAGCTCTACTGCCTTCCCCAGAAATTCCTGGTGATTTTTAAATGACTTTTTTCATCGAAAGGATTCATGTTTATGCTGTTCTTCAATAATTCAGCCCCAAGAAACAGTTTTGCCCTCAATACGAAGGGAGTTGCCAATGGTTGTTGAACAGAATAGGGTAAGGAAACCAGTTCAGGTCCTGCTTTAGCTTCATTAGTCCATTTGGAAATGCAATACAGCTTTGCAACAGATCTTCAAGTTAACCACCACCACCACCACCCCCAAATCTTGATTGTTTAATCAACTGGAAGTCAACTAATTAGAATTCTCAATTAACCAGAAACTTGTCCCTTCACTATTCATTGGAGAGGAAAGAAAAGATAAATGACAAGTTAATAAGCTAATAATAGTAATTTAAAAACAAATGGGAAAATAGTTTCCATAAGAATGGCAAAGATATTATCTTTAATGAATAAATAAGCCATAAAAATCAATAAAAAGTATCAAGTTAATAGAAACTATAGGCAAAGAATAAAAATAAATTAGGTATAAAGAATGCAAATTGGCTAATAAACATAAAAGGTCATTCTGGTATAAAAATGTAAATTAAAATTATAAAGCCAAATATTTTACTTGGCAAATGGATAAAGATTAAAATATCCTATAAGCTTGTCAGGGAACCAGACATAAAAATATTTCTGCCCATTGACCTGGAAGTGCCACTTCTAGGAATTTATCTTTAAAAAAAAAACCAGAGAAGCAAATATAGATTTTTATAAAAATATATTTATTACAGTGCTATTTGTAATATTGAATGAAAAAAAGATTAGCCTAATTGCAGATAAAAGACCTGGGAATATCACAGTATTCATAGTGGAACATTATGATGATTATGAAATGATAATTTTCAAAGCACTGTTAATGACAAAAGAAAATTCTCATAATTAATAAGGCAACATTTCAAGACGTAAAACTATATTTATACTATTACAATATTTTCAATATAAATATGTAAGAGGGTCAGAAAGAAAAAGAAAGGGAAGAAAAAAAAAAAGGAAATATAACCAAAAATGTTAACAGTGGTTGTTTCTAGGTTGTCAAATTAGAAGGGTTTTTTTTATTTTGTAACTAGAGGCCCAGTGCACGAAAATCGTGCATGGGTAGGGTCCCTAGCGGCTGCCAGCTGCTGCCAGCCGTCTCCCTTCCCCCAGCCGCCTGCCACCGGGCCGGTCGGTTGGCCTGCTGGTCCTGCGCCCTAGTCAAACTCCCAATAGAGGGGACAATTTGCATATTAGGCTTTTATTATATAGGATTTTTACATTTCTTTATTTTCCAGCATGAGTGGCTTTTATAATCGGAAAAGAATGAAATAAAAACAATAAACGTTAGGAACAAAAAATCAAAGAAGACTTTTTTTCAGTCACTGCTGACTCCAGTCGGCTCTCTCCCTTGCACACGCCCAGCCCCTATCTTGAACACTGGCGCTTATTCAGAAGGCAGTGCAGATGCCAGTGAGCGCCCCCGTCCCTGAGACAGGGTTCGCTGGATTTACCACCCCGAACTTCCCAGGCAGGGACGGGAAGCACCACCTCTTGGAAAGATTTTTAGCAATAAGATTTGAAACCCAAAGACATCTTGGCCAGCCTTCATTAAACCAAAATAACCGTGTCAACCCAAGTAGCACATTCACGGAAAAGCCAGGTCAGGTGAGATTCTACTGTGTAACTTGTCTAGTTATCAGCTACTCTGTCTGACTCATACTTCTGCCATTTTTTTTATTATTAATAACACAGAAAACTAAAGCCTGGCTGTATAACTGAGTTCTAGAGCACTCCCTCCACTCTCTCCTGTAGCAGAGGTTGCTTTGTGTCCACCAAATCCCTTTTTTTCCCCCTCCTGGGCACACGGTGAGACTGCATTTCCCAGGCTCCTTTGTGTTAGGGACAGCCACACACGGAATGCTGGCCCAAGGAAGGTGATGGGGGGCGGGGCGGGGGGTGATTCACCCCATTCTCAGGCCTGGCTCATCAAAGCCTCCCAGGTGCATCAGCTCTGCTCACTCTTGGTTCCCCCCTGTGCTGGATACATGAAGAAAATCTAGTGGAGGAGGGAAGGGGAGCCATTAGATAGAAGGAGACTAAGAGCTGATCTGTGGGGTGATTGCCCCCCCCCCTTCCCCCGGGCACCTGCCTTGGCCAGCCTGGGGCCTGTGGGCTGGGGGCAGCTCCTGTATTGAGCGTCTGCCCCCTGGTGGTCAGTGTGCGTCATAGCGACCAGTCGTTCTACTGGTCTTTCCACCATTCGGTCGATTTGCATATTAGGCTTTTATTATATAGGA
>NW_005370423.1:177930-181563 GCF_000412655.1 Myotis brandtii
ATTCCTGCAAGAATAGGGCTTCCTGAGACCGCAGCGAAGCAGAGAAGGGAGCGAAGCCCACCGAGGCAGGCTTCACTCCCTTCTCCGCTGCCTCGCTCCCTCCCTTCGCCGCTTAGCCCTCGGCCCCCTCTCTTCTCTGCCACCTGGGCTCTCTCCCTTCTCCGCTGTTTTGCTCCCTTGCCAGGTCAGGGATCCAAGGCCCGGATCCCCCGGGCAGCGTAGGGTGCTACAGGCCCCGCCTCGCCAGGTCAGAGGTCTGGGGCCCAGATCCCCCCGGCAGCATCACATGCTGCCGGCCCTGCCTGCGGTATGCAAAATAGCCGCCATCTTTGTTGGCAGTTAATTTGCATATCATGCTGATTAGCCCATGGGAGGCGTAGTGAAGGTACGGTCAATTACCATGTTTGTCTGTTATTAGATAGGATGGCTTATGTAACTCCCTTATAGCCCCCACCCCCCACCCAGGGACCCAGTTCTCATGTATAGATGTTTTTAGATCTTATAGACCCCCCGTTCCAAGGACACTCCCCTTGCCCAGAGCAAATGCTGTGGAACCCTTCTCTCCCGATGCGAGAGCTCCTCTTCCTTTGATCCCTCCATGGTACCAAGGGTCCCAGTGAACTTCTCCTTCCGCACAAGAAGCCTGCCATCTCCTCACGGCCGGGAGGCACTGGAGGAGGCCAGAGCTACAATGGAGAACCCAGTTTCCACCTCAGTAGAGGATGGACAGTGACCTCAGCCACACCTCACACCATCCCTTGGGAGATACCGGCTCCTTTAACACCCACCTTCTCGCCCCAGCGTTGCTGCTGCGGCGGGATCTCTGTGAGCCCCAGGTTTTCGCTAGGACATCAATAGGGGAATCTGGAGAACCCAGTTTCCACCTCAGTAGAGGACGGACAGTGACCTCAGCCACACCTCACACCATCCCTCCAGGGAGATACCAGCTCCTTTAACACCCACCTCCTTGCCCCAGCGTTGCTGCTGCGGCGGGATCTCTGTGAGCCCCAGGTTTTCGCTAGGACATCAATAGGGGAATTTCTGCTTTGTCCAACTTTTTGGGTCCTCCATGTGCCAAGGGGAAGTGCCAGAGTGGCCAGTGCACAGTCGTGGGCACTTCGGTGCCGCATCCTACTCTAGGGGACTCGTGCTGGAACTACCGAGCTCGGCTTGAGTGTACTCTAAGGGTGACCTGCTTTTTCCTCCCTTCCTGCCCCCGCTCTCTCATCCTCCATGGGATAAATCACCTCTAGGTTACAACAGACTAACTTCCTTCCTCGCCCAACTCAGAAAGTTCTCCTGCCCCGGGCAATCTCGCGGAGGAGGGTCCAACCAGCGGTTCCGGTGGGCATCACTCATTTGTGTATTTGAGACGTAAGCTCAGAAAGCCAGATCCAATCTTCAGAAGCTTATCTTTATGGTTTCCATTTCATTGAGTCTCATTTTGCTAATTCCTCGTTGATTCCACACTCGCGATTAGCCATAATGGCCTCTTTATTGGTTTACCCCCAGTAATGTGTTAATGGGTAGCTCTTACTGCTTTAAAATGCAAGCATTCGCACCTCAAGAAGGCCAAACGATGGAGCCCTTACAAACAAGGCTCGGATGCGGGAGACCTGTATGATTCTAAAATTGACAGGGCAGCCCTAGCCGGTTTGGCTCAGTGGGGAGAGCATCGGCCTGCGGACTGAAGGATCCCGGGTTCGATTCCTGTCAAGGGCACATGTCTCGGTTGCAGGCTCCTCCCCGGCCCTGGTGAGGGCGCGTGCAGGAGGCAACCAATCGATGTGTCTCTCTCTCACATCGATGTTTCTCTCTCTGTCTCTCCCCCTCCCACTCTCTCTAAAAAAATCCATGGAAAAATATCCTCGGGTGAGGATTAAAAAAATAAAATAAAATAAATGAAGTTGGCGGGGCAGATGGGGGGTGTTCTTTACGCAGCGATGCTCCAACACGAGGCTCCCTTGACAAGGTACAGAGGCGCGTGGTGCTGCTCACGCCCCTGGTGGTGGGTAGGGAAGGCGCATGGCCAATGTCAACACAAAGCTCAAGGCGCCTTCCTGACAGGTGATGCCCCGGGACCCTCAGCCTCGGCGCCCCGACGACGCACGGGAACCAGCAACACATGATGTCGGGCTATTTGTAAACCAAGCAGGAGCCGAGGACACATCCCGCTCACCAGGAAAACATCGATTCGCAGAGGCTTGGAGTGGGGCTCGAGCCTCAAGCAGCGCGGGCCGGCCTCCTTACCCTGACACAATAAATTAGTTCAAAGCCGATGACAGCCCCACAGATTACCCAGCGCCCCACAAAGGAGGGCGACGCTCCGGTCCCCTCCGCGAAAACACAGATAAAAAGCGCGTTCTTCTCCTCTAATGAGGCGAGCGCAGATAGAAGTCAATAGAACAATTCATTAACAAATCTAATGAAATCCCCCGGGGCCGCCCGCGCCGGAGCTGACAGCCTCCTTGGGCGGCGGGTCCATATGTTGAGGGTCAGATTGCGGGATGGTTCCCTCTGGCCTATTCACTGCCCACATATGGCAGTTAAGGTCACTGTTATCAAACAGTTTCTCTGTACACAAAAAAAACCAGAATTTCCATATGGCCCCTGGAAACCGCCCGGCTGGCTCCCCGGGCAGCTTCCCACGGCTGTCTTTGTGCTGCCTGGGTTAGCAGCGTTAAAAGGGGGTGCGCGGGGTTACCTCGTCACTCAATTGCTGGCCGTGCTTTTGTGCGTCAGTCCAATTTAGGGGAAATCTGCCTCACTTTCTCCCCCTGTCTCTCGGGCACAAATGCTCATGTCAGTCTATTAGAACGTGAGCGAAGTACTGATCGCAGCCTCCGCCTTTCAACCCCTTTGAGACGGCGGTGACCTGCCCGAGAGGGTGCGGAGGGGAAGGGCCTTCTCAGGGCTCTTTCAAATCAACATCAATAAAGGCCGTGCCTGGCTTAAAGTGGCCCCTCCGACCGCGCCCCTCCGGAGAAGCCCAACACGATTGTCATGGATATTATAGGACAGTAACAAGAACAGGCCAGCACAGACAAGGCTCGGAGCCGCACACAACTGCGCTTGCTTTCTTCCCGAGCTGGGCCTCGGGGTGTTGACAGCCCAGTAAATAGGCTGTTTAACCCTTTGAAAGTGAATAAAGAGGGTGTAGACAAACGCTTTCTGATGGAGTTTGTGCATGTAATGGGCTAGCACCTACACACACACTCGGGGACTTTGGGGGCTGGAGGGGGTGTGGGGAGTGGGGAGGGGGCTGGCTGAGGACCGTGGGCAGCTCCCTGCTTGTGCTGCAGACAGAAGTCTGGATAGGATTTTTTTTTTTTTTATGAAATTGCCAGAGGACATGAGCGACTGACTGTGACAGACACCCTGCTAAGCCGTGGACCTGCCGTACCTCACTTACCTGGCGTGGCCACGCTGCAAGGTAGGAGCCTTTAACCCCATTTTGCAGATGAGGAAACTGAGGCACAGAGTGGTGAGGCCGATTGCAAGAGGTTCACAGCTGGGGAGTGATGAAATGGGGCGTAGGACATTCTCACGCCTCGTGCAAACCTTCCAGACCTGGTCTTTCCATTGTATCGAAATAGGAAAATTCCTGCCAGTCGGCCCACTGTTTTCATACAT
>NW_005370423.1:181785-182890 GCF_000412655.1 Myotis brandtii
CCGGGTAACAGAAACTGCCTCCCAGAAATTTAAAACTTACACAGGTTGCCTCCAATTTCATAAGCTGTTTCGGTTCTCATGGAAATGACCCCCCCCCCCCGCGCTTGGCAGCCCCGAGTATGTCCGTAAACCCCGATGCTACGGTTTCTCGCCTCTGACTGTGCGCTCACTGGCTGGGCCTCTCTCACTCCTTTCCCTCCCTCTCATTGTCTCGGGGGGACCAGCGCTCTCTTGGCCGGCTCTGCTGGCAGGGGGTGCTGATCACGGCGCTGCCATTCACTGGGACCTCATGAAAATGCATGCCCGATGCGCCCCCTCGGTAATGGTGATGTTCCCCCTTCCTGCTGATGTCAGAGTCACCCCTGGGCGAGGCTGACACATCTGACATGCGTGGCACCGACACACATGAGGTGGTCCTCAGACGACGTCTGGACCGAGTTCAGCCGGTGGAGCAAGGCCCCGGCCCTGTCGTCAGCCGCAGAAATAAAAGGGAAGACGTCTTCTCGTGTTGGCGCCTCACCTGTTCTAATGAGCCCTGCTCGTGTGGGTCTCTTTCCCTGCCGCTCGAGATGGGAAAGTTCTCGGGCCCGTTGCTGGGTCGTCGCCACGCCCTGTGCCCGGAGGGTGGTGTTTGCATGTTCGCCACCGTGTCCTCAGCGCCAGGTCAGATCCGTCACCGACAGCCCCGCCTTTCATGTTCACATCAAACATAAGAGGCAGGTTCTAGTACTATTCACTGAAGACAAGGGCCTGAAGCCCCGAGAGGTGAGGCCAAGAGGCCAGAATTACCCCGCGCATGCGCCTGAAGTGCTTTCCACCACGTCACCTTGCTTAGTGTAGTGCCTGGTGCAGTCAAAAACTGGCAACTGCACGCCGGCCGGCGTGGCTCAGTGGTGGAGCGATGACCTACGAGCAGGAGGTCACCCTTTGAGTCCCGGTCAGGGCACAGGCCGGGGTTGCGGGCTCGATCCCCGGTGTGGGGGGTGCAGGAGGCAGCCGATCCATGATTCTCTCTCATCGCTGATGTTTCTCTCTCTCTCTCTCTCTCTCTCCCTCCCTCTCCCTTCCTCTCTGAAATCTATAAAAATATATATATATTTTTTTA
>NW_005370423.1:182988-186483 GCF_000412655.1 Myotis brandtii
CACTCAGCTCCCCAGTCCCCACCCCCGTTCATCTCTGCTGCCCCCTACAGTCGCTTCCGACACTCTGGGCTTCTGTTTAAGGCAAGTTCAGAAATGTCTCCTGAGACATAAAGGAGCCTTTTCCGTCACCTATGTACCAGCACACACTCGGGCTGCCAGGGGTGCGGCCAATCCATGGCTGGCGAAGGAAAAGGAGCCTTTAAAAAATAACAACAACTCATGCGTTGGCTACGTGATCGCTAAGTTATGACCAAGTCTAAGGTGAAGACCTCGCACACCAATCCCAGCTGTTTAAAAATTTAAAACTCCAGGGGAAAGCCCGGACGTCCTAATGAGCTTCAAGCCACCAAGGTTCCGACGGGAGGGGTGAAGCCCTGTGTGTGTGAGGGCTCAGGAGGGCAGACCCAACCTGTGCCCGGTGCCAGCAGGAACCAGACAGGGAGGGGGAGGCAGTGGTGTGGGGAGGGGGTTCGGAGAGATGAGGAAGGGGGTGGTGGTGGCTTAGAACGTTCCGGATGAGCCCGGCTGGCCCTCTGATTGAGGACGTGCGATTCCTCCGAATGCTTCATTATGTCAACACGGCATTAGGTTTCCCGGGCACATCCTCTCCCTCTCGGAAGAGAAGGAAGAAGAGCGTTTTGTGAACTGGGGTGCCTTCACACTAGGGTTGGAGGGGGTGCGTGTGTGTGTGTGTGCACGCTTGTGCGTGTGTGCACAAACCTTTCATGAGGAATCAGGATTAAAATCTCTAAGAAAATGCGGCAGGCAGAAGTGACATGCCGTGTTTATTTTCCCAATGGAAATGTAAACAGTGGCAGGAGGAGATGAAAATATTTAGAGAACAAACTTACCCGACCCAGCTAAATGCTCCAAGAAATGCCCGCCTCCCAAGGAAGGGCTAGCGCCGGCGGGCTCCGGGCAGACCTGACGGCGGGGCCACATGTACCTCCTCACTGCCCCCCACTCCGGGCCCCGCCAGCCCATCGCCACGCACACTGGCCCCGGGGCCCAGGGCTCACACGGGCCGATAAGGACCTGGTCAAGTCCATGCTCCTGTTCTCAGGTTTCCCTGGAGTGCGAGAGGCCAGCTCTCAGGTTATTTCTGTTTCCTGCCTCTCCCAGGTGGGCATCACTTTCCCATCAGCCCAATCGAGTAGCCTCAACTCCCTTCCCACAATCCCGGGCCAGGATCGGCCCATGGTGACGCCCTCACATGGCCCCATCCCACCCCCCCACCTCCAACGTCCCAACTGGGGCCGAGGAGAAATCCCCACACGACCCTGCTTCCAGGACGGATGCTGACGGGGGCCTTTCGAAGGGGACGCCTGTTTGCTCGGCCCGGCCCTCCGCGTTCTGGCCGGCGTGGGCCCGGGCTCCCCACGTAACATGAAATCACGCTTGGGAATCCTATTGTCTCGAGCGCTCGGCGGCGGCTGACATGGATATGGACGCAGACCTCGCCAGCGTTTTAATAAGAAAACAAAACGCAGGGAAAAGGCGCCCGCGTTGCCAGGCGGATCATTAAGAAGCCACCTGGGAGGCCGGAGGCTGGCGCCCACCGCCTAGGAGTCCGTCCTGCGACGGAAACTTCTTTTGACGTCTAGTTATGTCGAGATGTGACTGATCGCCCAGGGGTGGGCGCTCCTGGGAGGGAGGGTTCACTGACAGGCGGCAGCGGCGGGCGCAGCGGCTCTTAAATAAGAATCAGGAGGAGGTGGCGTCGGGCGTCCTGACAGTCGGCAGCTGCTACCTGGATCGTCTCCGGCAGCCGAGCTGGTGGGCTCCATTAGCATCTGCCGGCTTCTGTCTCATTATCACACATCTGCCCACCTTGATTCCGGTGACGCCGCCTCTCATCTGACAGCTCAGGCGGTGTCAGGGGCTGGGTAGGGTGGGAGCAGGGGACAGCGGGGCACGCAGTGGGCGCTTTTATTTCCTAAAGACGGGTGTCGGGTTTGACAGTGCCGTGCCCGGAGGTAAGGGAGATAATTAACATATAGGGCCGATCCTAAACAAAGCTGAGGCCGGGTTCTGGGAGGAGCCACCGCCGTGGGAGCCCGCAGATCAGAGCCTGGGAGACCTCAGCTCTCTGCCCAGGCCTGCCGCAGAGGCCCGCACGCCAACGACTGGCGTACCGTCTTGACATTTCAAGTTCAAGACAAAAACAAAAACGCAGTCTGGTTGAGCATCGACCTATGAACCAGGAGGTCATGGTACAGTCTGGTTGAGCATTGCCCTATGAACCAGGAGGTCATGGTTCGATTCCCGGTCAGGGCACGTGCCCGGGTTGCGGGCTCGATCCCCTGTAGGGGGCGTGCAGGAGGCAGCCGGTCCATGATTCTCTCTTATCATTGATGTTTCTCTCTCTCTCTCTCCCTCTCCCTTGCTTTCTGAGATGAATAAAAAACATATTTTTTTAAAAAAAGCTCACGCTTCAGGTTTGAGGCACTGAACAGCCGCCTATATCCCGACTTCAGGGTTTCCTGGCACCGCAGCTGTGTCTGATGCTTCGGAACCGACCTCCAGCCGACGGAGGGAGCGGGGAGGGAGGCCCGCCTGCCCTCAGCTGCCTCCCATTACTACATCCACAGGCAAAGGCAGCTGCATTCGCGTAAAAACAATAGCCTCCCTCACACAGCTACCTGGGGACCAGAAACCCGCCCGCGGAGCCTGCCACCTCAGAACGCCCTGTGGGGGTGCCACTCGTCAGGTAGGAGGGTTTGGGGTTCTTTCTGCAATTCCAGTTGCCAAAGGAGCTGGCTTTTCCTCGGGGAAAAGAAAGGTCCCTCTGTGGTCAGAGAATCCTGGGTTCTGAAGGGCCTCGAGCGTCCCTGGGCTGAGTTCCAGGTAGAGCCTGAGGTCACCGGCGAGGAAAAGATGCCACGACAAGGCAGGCCCCTCTGAAGGGGGGACCCCCAGCCCCTGCCTCCCAGGCCCTGCTAATGCAGAGGAAACAATAGCATTTGGCAGGCAGGAGCGAAGGTGCCCATGGAGACCCAAACCCCAAGGGACCCGGAAGGGAGCTTCCTGTGGCCTCCACGGGGACCCCCCCCAGCCCCCAGCCCCAGAAGCTGGTGGGCACCGTGGCCTCCGGGGCCGTCCAGGAGGCTCCCGGCTCCCCTCCCGGCTCCCGCGGCTTTCATCCCTCTGATATTTCTTTGTTCTCCTGCATGCCGAGGGTTTGTATGGGTTAATGGAAAAATTACTGCTATTTTGCAACAATGCAATCAAAGTCAGTTCGGCAAACCCTGATAAAGTGAGAATAGCTTATTCAGATGGAGCTGGCAGGCCTGAACTCACCATTGCGAAGTTTGAATACAAAATAAGATATTCCCTTAAAAAAAAAAAAAAAGAAAAAGAAAAGAAAAGACAGCATCCGTTGTCATTCATGCTAAGAAGGCATTACAGACTGTCGACACTGTACAGAAAAATAGGGGATGTTGACCTTTTTATTATAGACTTTTCTCTACTGTTGCCCTTCTCTCTGCTGCTCAG
>NW_005370423.1:186574-198513 GCF_000412655.1 Myotis brandtii
ACTCACACACTCTTTTCAGCTGTGTGTTATCTCAAATAATTACCCTCGCTTCTGGCTGTCCCTGGTGACTTCTGCTGCTAAAAAAGCTACTCATTGTTGGAGACTGAAGAGGGATTTCCAACCTGCTTCTTGTGGCCGGGCAACGGCTCTTAATTAACCACTCAGGTATTGGGGAGGCTCCCAGCCCAGCCCGCTTCCATATGGCTGGAGCGTGTCCGCGGCCATAATCACGGGAGGAAATAGCGTATCAAAAAAAGAGCCCGCGCAACCCAAAGCTTGTGCAAATTATTTTTAATGATTCTCCTCTGGTGAGTCGGCTTATTTGTTATTTCAAACAGAGAGAGGGGGAGAGAGAGAGAGAGAGAGAGAGAGAGAGAGAGAAAGAGAGAGAGATCATTTGTCCTTGACCCAGATCCTGGCGGCAGACGCCCCGTCGTGCCCCACCCCCACCCCAAATCTGATCACGAGCACTGCCATCAAGAGGGGACCCCAAGCAGCAAAGCCCCTCAGACACCCTGGAAAGCTTTTCCCACCCTGATGTTCAGACGCTTTTGTTCCTGTGGGTGCCTCACTCTTCTCAAAGGCACAGGCGCGCGGGATCCACAGAACAGCCGAGACGCCGGCCCCTGGAAATACCGCGAGGAGCCAGCTGCTCGGTGGTCCTTCCCGTAGCCAGGCCTCTCGTCCTTCTTGCTTTAGGTCCTCGGTGCCGGGGAGGCGCTGGGCGGAGGAGTGGTTACGTTAATACATTTAATTAAAAAACGAAGCCGCATTTCCATTTTAAAAACCACCCGTCCACCGGCGCACGGTGTCACTCGACATTATGTACGATTTTACTTTGCGACAGAAACCATTACATTTAAAAATTCATTACAGCAAGGTTAGTTAGACACATGATGGATGCAGCTTTAATCCTGCCATATATTATTACGGCGAAAATGTAAATGATGAAAAATATTTTGTGCTTATCAGCATTTATGTGGAAATGTGTTTTACAGTGATATATGGTGTTCTATTTCTATTATTGTGATGAAAGGAGAGCGCTACAAAAAGATGAAGTGTTTATTAAAACATGGTTACGTGTGATAGCACATTCCTGTTGTACATGACTTTAAACATATTCGCGGAGGGCCTCTGTCCAAAAAACGACCGGAAAATGCATTTTCTGTGCAAAGCGGGCGAAGTTCTGTGTTGTTGTTGTTTTTTTCCTTCTGGTCACAGCTCTGTTTGAATAGACTAATATTCATTCCACATCATGTCGAAGGCTGTGAGGTTGGCAGTCCTTTCCTTCCTTTACGTGGTTGAAAATTCACCTGTGCGTATGGAGACACAGCCAGTGGCCATACAAAGAAGGAAAGCGGGGCGAAGTTCTGTGTTGTTGTTTTTTTTCCTTCTGGTCACAGCTCTGTTTGAATAGACTAATATTCATTCCACATCATGTCGAAGGCTATGAGGTTGGCAGTCCTTTCCTTTCTTTACCTGGTTGAATATTCACCTGTGCGTATGGAGGCACAGTCAGTGGCCATACAAAGAAGGCTTGGGCCCATCGCCCAGAGGAAAGCAGGCCGCCCAATTGAATGACATTTCCAAAGTGATGTCATGGGGGGGGGGGGCACAATAAAATCCTTTTCGAGCTGTAATTCACATAGTGGGAAAATAAGATCACACGTCCCTTTCCGATCAGGTGAGCATAAAAAAAAAGAAAGAAAAGAAAAGGCCAGGTTGTGTCCACTCACGGTGCCATCAGGGCACAGGAAGAGTTCAGCTGTGGCCACGGGAGAACTGGTGACGGGGCGGGGGAGGGGGGGAGCCCCGCAGGACAGACAGACGGGAAGCTTACCTCCCGAGGCTCCCGCTGCCAAGTTCAAGTTCACTCACAATGTGGTTCCTGCCTCCTGCTCCCCTCCCCGCTCTGCGCCAGCCCCAGAACAATAGCACGTCCAACTACAGAGTGACATCGAGCACAGAAAGAAAATAAACCCTCATCAGCCACCTAAAAAAAAAAGGGAAAAGAAAATTTATGACCAAACTCTATTTAAAGAAAAGGCACAAAGGGCCTTCCTACAGACGTTCCCGCCTGCGGAGCCTCCATCACTGAGGGCGCGGAGCTTAGTATTTCACCCGGGTGCCCTTACCCCTCCCCCCCCCCGCCCCCGCGGAGTGAGAATATAGTCATAGGGTTACCCAGGACCCACGTCCACGGGGCCCCATTCACTATATCAATCCTAAGTCTCCCACCTCCTGTCGATGACAGATCTTGAAACAGACTTGGAATTGGCCAGACTTGGAAATCAGTTTCAAGGCCCCCCCTCTTGTATTCAGTGTCCCAAGTGTCCCCCCAGGGTGAGGGCAGCATAGGCTTCATGTAAATGCCCTCCGGGCTGGCCTCTGCTCCTCTTTCCTCTTCCCTGAACATCTGCTGGCAGGAGGATGTCCTTGTGTACATTCGCACCCTGAGGTTTCACGCCCCCCGGGCTCCCTCTGGGGCAGGAAGCCGGAGCCGGCCTGCGTTTCCTATCCAGGCACTCTCCCTCGCTCAGCTCCTCCACCGCAGGCTTGTTATCTTTAGGAAGTCCAAGGTGGGGGCACCGGGAACGCTGACCTGGCCCCTGTCCAGTTAGAGACGTGAAACTCCGCCCCAGTACACCTTGGGGACATTGTCACGGAGGGGTCACGTCCCGTCCACCCAGATCTAACCCAACGGGCCCGTGACCTGCGCTGTCCTCCACCTCCTTTTGTGCGTGGCCTAAAACCCGCTCCTGATTTCCTTCCAAGCACAGGTTAGAGCAGCGGTTCTCAACCTGTGGGTCGCGACCCCTTTGGTGGTCGAATGACCCTTTCACAGGGGTCGCCTAAGACCATCCTGCATATCAGATATTTACATGACGATTCATAACAGTAGCAACATTACAGTGATGAAGTAGCAACGACAATAATTTTATGGTTGGGTCACACCATGAGGAACTGTATTTAAAGGGCCAGAAGGTTGAGAACCACTGGGTTAGAGGGTTGGTGGGCATGTCTGCTCACTTGATTGCGGAGGGAAGAGTTCCCGCACGTCTTTCTCTTCCTTTTTTTTTCTTCTTTTCATTTTTTTGTTTTGTTTGTTTCTATTTTAAAGAAACACACACGAGGCTTTCTCAAGGAAACAGGAGGGCCAGCCCCTCGTAACAACGCCCCGAAGCACACCCCATTCGGTCCGTTTTCTGGCTTCGAGAATTCCCCCCAAGCCGGGACCCCAGACGCTGGGGACCGCCCAGAGGCTGCCCTAGTAAATGTATTTATTTCTCGGAGCTGAAGAATATTTGCTGAAAGGTGGATTATCGCTTGGTATAGGCCACCAGCAGCTGTTGAAAACCGGGGCATAAAAGCTTGTTTATGTCTTTAATGGCCCCCTTAATGACGGAGCGAGTATGTTATTCATAATAAAATGCCGAGGCCTACTCGGAGCACCCCGACGCATGGCGCTGGCGGAGTGAGAAACATCTGCTGTGTCATAAAAGGACATTTTATTTGGGGTCTCCTTTAAAAAACATGATTCCAGGGAGTGCCACTGATTTATAGGGTACACAACAAATGACGATGTCTTGAAGTAATTAGACTCTACAATTAAACCTGCAGGGGCCACTCCTGGAAAGGGAGAGAGAGAGAGAGAGAGAGAGAGAGAGAGAGAGAGAGAGAGAGAGAGAGAGAGGGAAAGAAAGAAAGAAAGAAAAAATCCCGTCCCGTCTTCATCATCCTGGGTCATTTAAGCACAACCAGTGGCCTTGCCTCCGTGTATTTCAATGTTGAAAATCGCTCTCGGCCTTGATCCCACTCCAGGAAGGCAGCGAGCTGCCGGTCCTCCTGAAACCCCAGTCCACCGTGGCTACCTGGACTCAGGGCGGGGGAGTATCAATAGAAGTTCTGTCCACCTGCCTCTTGTCTGACGGACCCGGAGCGTATTTTAATCGTCCTGGAGGGAGGAAGACCCAGACCCAGGCCTGGTTGGGGAGGAAGAGAATGACCCGCCTCCTCCCCACAGGCTATGGTATATGTGTGTGTGTTTGGGGGCCGGGGGGCGGAGGGGCAGGTAGGGGCGCCCCCCAGAGGGAGACATACCAGCAGCCTGGGACAGAGTGGCCCTAGAAAGGGAGAGGTGCTGAAGGGACAGGGTGTGGCCAGCCCAGCCCCAGCCCTCGCCCCCTGCGCTCCAGATGGCGTCCGTCTCCGACACGCCCGCTATCACACCAGGAAGCCGCGTGTCACCACCTCCGTGCCCAGCACCACTCACGCAGCCAGGGACACGTCTATTGTTTCCTGGAGCTGGGTCCTCAGCGAAGCATGTGCGGCGAGAGGAAAGACGGGTTATTTTAAGAGCTGGCTGCCGGGCAAGCTGCTTGTCCAAGGGCAGGGCTCTTGACCCAGGCTGCTGGGGGGGGTGGGGGGGGAGAACCTCAATAAATGGAAGGGATACCTGTGCCAGATTCCCCCACCAAAGATTCCGATTGTGTGGCTCCAGGTGCCCTCCGCCACCCCCAACACACACGCACCCACACTGGTGATTTTTTAAAATATATCTTTTTTTTTTAATGTTTTTAAATTGATTTTTAGAGAGAGAGGAATGGAGGGGGTTAGGGAGATTGAAACATTGATGAGAGAGAATCATTGATCGGCGCACTCGGGGCCACGGGAGGGCTGGTGGTGCTCGGCTCGCCCCAGGCCCCGTGTCTGCAGCTGCCCAGGCTCCCAGGGTCGTGTAGTCACACTCAGAGGCCTCACGCCCCCCGCCAGCCCCCCAGTGACCTCTCTCCGGGTCCCTTCCGTCTTTCTCTGCCTCGTTCTCATTTTAATTCGTTAAGTGCCAGCCGCCAGCCTTTGCCCAGATGGAAGCTGGCAACCAGCAGGGCAGACGCTCGATGTTATTCTGTGCTAGTTTCAGGTGCCCCGCTTGGGTTAGACAATCATATACTTTACAACGTGTTCCCCCAGTGTTTCCTGTACCCACTGAATGTAAACTGTAAACGAAAAAAAATGAAAGTAAAATATGATATTCTAGTTTTTTTTAAAAAAAGATAAGGCACTCGGGTGACATGGCTCCAGAGACAAGTCCCGGCGGGATGGACGGAGTGAAGTGCCATGTGCACCAGGCCCACCCTTTCCCAATTTAGGGGCCATAAGAGCCCGTCCCTGAAGCCATTTCTCCTCCCTGGCAGAAGACGGGAGGCGGAGGGGGGCGGCTTTTATGACAAGATGGTGACGAACTCATGAAAACATTTTTTTAAAATATATTTATGATTGATTTCAGAGAGGAAGGAAAGGGAGAGAGAAACATCAATGATGAGAGAGAATCATGGATCAGCTGCCTCCTGCACATCCCACACTGGGAATCGAGCCCGCAACCCGGGCATGTGCCCTGACCGGGAATCGAACCATGACCTCCTGGTTCATAGGTCGACCCTCAACCACTGAGCCACGCCGGCCGGGCATGAAAACATTTTTATAATAGCTGTGAATTTGATGCGTCCTTGTACCGTCTGAGCTAACTAATCTGCTGGGAAATATTTCCTAGGGGAATGGGTCTCAAGGGCAGGCGCGGAAACGGCCCAGTGGCTACTGCGGTCATCCTGCCACCAGAGCCACCAGGAACAGTAGAGGCCGTGAGGGGGTGGGGCCCAGCAGGCCGCTGGGGCGGTGGCCTTAGTGCGCACTCATGTGCCAGCTAAATCTAGATTGCAGGCATCTGGTGGGTTAATCATCAAAAACAAGCAGGCAGGCAAACCTTGCGAGCCACCTATGGAATCTGAAACGCCTGCAGCCTCCACCCCCAGGTGGCTGGGACTGGGCCCCCACCCTGCATTGCTGGCCTCACCTCCCACAGTCCAGCTAGACTCCTCCACTCATGGTTTCTCAAGCCAGCCTGGTGTTTTCCCGGCTCCGTCCCTTCGTTCACACTGTGCCACCCACTTGCAGCTCCTCTTGTGTCCCACTTCACCTTGCAGAACCTTCCGGCCCCAGCTCAAAGGCTCACTTGTTCGGCGAGCCAGGGTTTTCATCTCGCTTCCCCACTGCTTCAACCTTGGAGGCAGCGGTTTATCATCTGCCTGGGCTCCGGCCGTTGAGCCAGACAGTCCGTCTACCTGAGTGATTTTGGAGACTTGCATGACCTCTTCACATTTCAGTTTCTTCCTCTGGAAGCCGGGAATGTTACCAGATACGCTAACGTCACGTGGTTGGTTATCTAGGGGTTCAGTGAGGGGACGCATCGGGCCTGGCTCAGTCAACAGTGGGCACCATCGTTAGTAGAGCCACATGGGTACCTGCCAGGATCCCCACTGGACTGCAGGCAACTGCAGGGCAAGGACTGTGCCTAACACACTGCCTGAGTGAGTCACAGGGTTGGATCCTTAATAAGCAGTTGCTCCCTTGAATTCTATCTTGCATTCTTGAATGGAGCTTACCAGATGGTAAAGTAGGGCCTTCCACGCATCCCACCCCTCTTGCTCCTGAGAAAGGAACCAGCTCTGCTACCTCCCCATCCCTCTCCTTTCTTCTCACTCGGGCATGGTAGACCAGAACTCCCCACATCCACTTAGTTGCATGCCTCTGCTATGATTTTTGACATATGAAAGTGAGTAAGTTGGATTTAAATCTGTCTCATTCAACAGTTCCCCAAATAACAATGTGTTGGGTTGTGTGTGTGTTTTAAAGATAAAGTGAATGTCTCCCTCATTTCTCTAAGTCCAAAGTAGTCAATTCAGGGCATGGTGTGGTAATAGAAACCCAGGCCCCTTCTATCTTGTTGCTCTGCCATGTATGGCCTCCATTCCAAAATTATCATGGCTCCTGGAGCTCCAGCAGGAAGTAGGAGGGGGCAAAGAACAGGACACATCACAGAAACTGTCTATACTACTGTTGTTTGTAATCAGCTGGCCAGAACTTAGTCACATGGCCATAGTTAGCTGCAAGGGACCCAGGATAACCTAGCATTTATTTTAGGTGGACAAATGGCCAGTGAAAAATTGGGGCTGTCTTTCAGAGGCAATTGGGAACAATGAAATTTTTTACCCTTTTGGTAAATATTATATTACTAGAGGCCCGATGTACGAAATTCATGCAAAAGTAGGCCTTCCTTCCCCCGGCTGCCAGCACTGGCTTCCCTCTGGCACCCAGGACCCAGGCTTCCCTTGCAGCCCCGGCTTCGTCCGGAAGGTCATCTGGAATGACATCCGGAAGGATGTCTGGTCTAATTAGCATATTATGCTTTTATTATCATAGATTATTTCTCCTGCTTTAAACATAAGTGAAATAGTTAAATAATGCTAAAAAGTATTTATAATGGAGAAATAATTTTTTTGCTGCTCAACCCAATTCATCTCTCTAGAAGCATCAATTTTAACTCTTTTAGTGGTTTCTTCAGGCATTAATCTTCATATTTCTAACAGATAATATGATGATACAGCTCTCTCTTGATTCATTAATTTTAGACTTTTGACTTTCTACTTTGGTAAATGAGGACTTGGCTTTCTTTCTTGCGAACGCATACATACTTCTGCCCTGCTTCCTCTCCCCCAGATCTTTCCAGCAGGAGCATATAAATGTTCCAGTTAAAGCAATATTGGAAAAAAATAATTTCATTATTTTGACAGCGCAAATATCATTCACGTTGGAGCCTAATGGAGGGCCAGAATTATGTTTCTTTTTTGGAAAATATTTCTTTTCTTGGAATCAATAATTGTCTCATTTTTCATTTTCTTAGTTTTTTAAAAAATATCTACTGAAAAAGTTCCCTTCTCCTCCAATAGCTTTTTAAATAGAATCATCCATGTATCAATATATCGGTCATCTGTTGGTTTAGTTTTTTTGTTTGTTTGTTTGTTTGTTTTTCTTAGAGACCCTCCTCCTGGAGCTCAGTGAACTCCTGACCCTTAGGACTGGTGTATGGCTGTGAATAGTACCTCATCTTGGAGTCTCTTTGCTTCTTTCGTATGTTAGATTTATTTCCGGGATCCCAAACTCCCTTCTGTGATGAAGTGCATCTTCTAGTCACTTCCTGGGAAGGGGGACCATGAGAGGTAAATGTTCTGTCTGTGAGATGTCGTGAGTCCACCATAACACTTGACATTTTGGCTGGGTATAGAATTCTAGGCTGAAAATTCATTGTCATTTTCTCCTAGTGTTAATAATCTGATTCAGTTGTTCCTCCCAGTCTTTTGTGTGCAACATGATCTCTTTTTTTTTCCACTCAGAAAAGTTTTAGGGTCTCTCTCTCTCTTTGGGGGTCCTGAAATACCATATTGATGGGCCTTAGCTGCATGGTGCTCGATTCTGGGTGGGTCCTCTTATCCCACCTGAGAAAACTCATGTCCCCCAGTTCTAGAAATTTCCCCATGCTATTTCTTTAATAAATTACATTCTTCCAATATGTATTCTATCCTTGCTTTTCAGAAGTTTGCATAGTCAGATGCCAGAACTCACGGTTAGGTGTTATAATTTTTCAACTATTATCTTTCCACTTTTTTTAAGTCTTTTTTGTCCTATTTACTGAGACATTTTTTTCAATTACACCTTTCAATTCTTAAATTGGATTTATCACCTCTTCAACTCTACTTTCTTCACAAAGTTCTTTCTTGCTTATTTTTTGATTGAGTCTTAAAAGCAATAGTGTCCTGTTCTTGTTTCATGGATGCAACATGCTTTCATCTCTCTGTGAACATTAACTATAATATTGTGACATTTTCTGTTATTCCTTTTATTATCTCTATCTCGGATTTTTTCTTCTTCCGATTTCTCATTTGGTCTCTGTCTTCCTTGGTGGGGGTGTCCTCTTCATATCTGTGAATCTTTTGTAGCCTGTTTACCTTTAAGAATGCAGCTCTAACAAAATAAAGCTTGCTGGAGGCTCCATGCACCTGAGAGAGCTTGTTGACTGGTGGGTCACTAAGTGGCAAACCAGCTTTTTAGTGTATTCCTACATATTCCCCGGGTTCCTATTCTCTCTAGAGGAATTATCCATCACTCCACCTCCGACCTATGGGGATCAGCCTGGCGGTGCATTCTGGGTACTAGGCAAAGTAAGCCCACCTGGGCCCATACTGTAAAGTTCCACAGGATTTTATTTAATCCAGGTATTTTTATCCCAGCACCTCATCCTCCTTCTAACTCAGTTATCTCTTCTCTATCAGCTTTCTGATTTAATATATTATGTTAAGCATCCCAGATGGCTTCTCGTTTCAGCAGAGATTGAGACTGTGTTTTGGTTTTTCTTTCTTCTGGATATTTGGAAATATGCCCAAGAAGAGACAAGGGAGAAAAAAATACCCTGCGACCTTAATTATGTTAAGTCCTATGCTGTCATTTAATTAATATTTGTCTTTACACTTGATTCATTCTTTTCACTTAACGACATTCACTCAAAAAGGATATTTTATATCACTATTGCAAAATGGCACATTTTGGGGGGGGAACCCTACAAAAATAAATAAAAGACAAATGAAATAACACCATTCATTCTAGTCAGCGACTATTCCCTGCCGAAGGCTCTGGGCCTGAGGCCTTTGCTAAAGAGACAGACTAGCAGGTTTTAGAAGGATGTTGCTGACAGAAAGACATCCATCCGAGGAAAACACACTCATACCAGAGGGAGACATTTCCCCTTTGTTAACCAAACGGACCAGAAAAACACTCGAAAGTGGGAAGAATTGACCCGATGTGTAAGTCAAGGTTATTGAACTCTGCATCCCTGCCCACCTGCCCACAGCTCTCCGCATAGCTGGCTTCTTGTCATTCTGATTTCGGCTCAGATTTCTTCTTCTCAGAGTCCTCCCTGACCGCTCCCACGAACGAAACCTCAGATTACATCTCACCACCCCGTGTTACTCATTCATTAGCACTGTCGCCATTTCAGGTGCCTCTGCTTGTTGCCCTGTCCCCGTCCTGCCCCTGCCCCACCCCGGCTGGAATGTATGTTTTAGGAGAACAGAGACTATGTCTGCCCCATTCACCCAATATGCCCAACCCTCAGTTAAGATTGACACATAGTAGATGCTCAATAAATATCTACAAAGAAATGCATGCATTAAAGAAAGAGAGAGAAATCAGCTTGCTCTTCAGTTGCAGCCGTTTGCACATTCCCAGCCACTCATAATCTTGGTTTTCTATCTCTGTCTCTCTCTTCTCCTCTCAGCCTTCCCCTCGGTCCTCAGGTTTCAACCGCTGGGTTCCCTCCGCGTGATGGGAAGAAAAGTTAATTCTTAAATGGCGGCTGGAACCAAGTTGAAGTGCGCTGACAGCCCTCACACCCGCTCTCGACATCTCTCATGAGGGCGAGGATCTCACAATGGCAGATGCTGGTCAATTAGGCAGAAATACTTTCATCTTGAAAAAGAGAGAGGAAAAAAGGATTTAAAGACCCAAAGGTATTTTTGGCTGACATGAGTGTAATTAATTTCTTCACAAGACAAAATGGACAGAAAATGAATGCCATTAAGGGCCGAGTTTTTATGCTGCCAAACCGACAAATCAATTCAGGGCAAGCAGCAGGCTGGCGTGTTTTGCTTTTCCCCCGCAGTTTTTTTTTATCTTTGTTAAATAGAATTAACAATGAAAAGTCGAGCGAGTTGACATAGATTTTTTGATTTCCAGTTAGCTGTGTACAATGGGGTCATGTGGCAGCCGTGGGTCGGCATTCCCGGGTGGAAATCATCGTGGAGGCGGAACGGCGTCCACCCCTTTGGGTGTGGCTGGGGTCTCGGGTGCATCGGCCCTCACGGGGCCTGCATCACACATTTGCTGTCTGTGAGCCCTGAAGAGGGAACCGCCTTCAGGGCGAGTGCTAAGTGTGAGGTCTCACTCCTCTCCTCATCTAAGTACCAGGCTAGGCTAAGTACCAGGCACAGGGTAGGTGCTTAAGAAATAATAATAGAACAGTCCAATGAAGTTCCTTGTATTTTCCCATTTGTAGCCAAGCTCTTGACCCTTAAGCATTGGTACCTTGATGAAAATCTCAATTTTTCTCAGCGTTAGGGGTTCCCTTTCATCAATAAGACATCTCCCTAAATGCATTTATAAACATCTTCCAAAAATGAAATAGGCATTTGTTGTTATTTTTTTTTAAAAAAAGGTTTGAGTAATTACTCTGTGTTTCCATAACCAGACTGACAAACACTTTACTATATAGAATGCTATTTCTGCAGCAGAAAGGACTCTTTATCTATAACAATAAGAGCATAATATGCTAATTAGACCTGACGTCCTTCCGGATGACCTTCCAGACGAAGCCGGGGCTGCGAGGGAAGCCCGGGTCCCGGGTGCCAGAGGGAAGCCAGTGCCGGCAGCCGGGGGAAGGCAGGCCTACTCTTGCACGAATGTTGTGCATCGGGCCTCTAGTTTCCTACAAACAAACATAGGGACTTCTTAAAAATTTAAAAATAAAAGCGTCTGTGCTCACCCAGGAACGACATCACGCTGCAGCTGGAGGTGGGAGTCCCCCCCCACCCCAGGCATGGCGTTTCCATGGTGACAGCAGAGGACTCTGGATTTTGTATGTGCTTTCTCCGCGCAGGCCAGCTCCTCTCCCAACGAGTGACTGCGAGGTCATGGGGGCCTAAGGCGGTGGGTCAGTAGAAGTAACTGCAGGTGATTGCAGGGCTGTTTTTTTTGTTTTGTTTTGTTTTTTGCACATCTTCCTCCAGCTGTTGGGATAATGTACAGATTTCCTTAAGGTCATTTTAAAGAATGGTGATTTGGCAAACATCAGGAAACGTTGGAGTTTTCTCTCTGATTCAGCACCTTCTCGTGGAGGTGAGTTTGCTCACTATTCTTCTGAATATCGAGCTGGAGTCGGCAGCAGGGGGAGGGCTTGCGTCTGCTTTGCGACTGTAGCATGTGGAATAAGGCACAACAATTAAACCAATGAGAGCCAGGGAAGTTTTGCAAGTGATGGGCTCCCGCCCACCTGC
>NW_005370423.1:198671-200228 GCF_000412655.1 Myotis brandtii
ACCCTGCCCACCTGCCCTCCTGGTGAGTGGTCGTTTGGTCATTACGGTCGTCACGGACACTGGCTTTTTATATATATAGATGAGTCAGGTCAAAGGAATCCATAAAACAGTCTCACACTCTCATTTGCCTTTTTAAGTGGGAGAGGAAAGGATGTGGTTAGGATATACCAGGAATTGCACATAATCCAAAACCCAGCTTATCTCTGCCAAAAATAAAAATGTATTGAGTAATTGTTCCCAAGGTACTGTTATTAGTCTTGCTCTAATCCATTACAATAGAGATTAGCTCCTCTGCCAAATGTTTTAAGCTTAGACAAAACCTTGGTTCACCCATGAGAGCATGACATTCACATCTACCTTCACAGAAAACAAAATGTTAAGAAAAACAACCACACCCGTCTCTTCTTCATAGCGGCAGGGCATTTGGCAGCTATTACTTCTGATTTTATCCATTGTGTTACTAGATCCCTTAGATTCCATGCAATAAATTCCTCCGAGAACTCACTGGGGAAAATGTTCCTCTCCATGTAAAATTATATGGTGCCTTTTGATCATGAAATGCACCACAGAGTTCATCTTCTTGGCTTTTTGCACTCTGTCTGCCAGTACGTAAGCTCGGAGTTCCCAGTTTAATATCACCTTGCAGTTGAATGCAGTGAAATGATCACGGAATCGGGAGCCTAAAGATTTGACTAGTAGACTGCCTTCTATTATTGGTAAGTTGCATGTGCCATGAGCATTGTACTTGACCTATTTGAGCCTCAGTTTCCAAGTCTGACAAATGGTCCTAATAACCGGTGCCACCGGCGGGGGACGTTCTTGGCTGCTCACTTCGCAGTCCTCTCCGACTCTTTCTCTTGATAGCAGACGTCCTGTATTTTTCGGGCTCCCAGTGGCAATGTGCTTAGGAGAGGCGGACCCAGCTCTAGTGAATGAGTCATCGTCGGCCAAGGCCAAGCATAACCATCCCATTCTCCTTTCCCCGTGATTGCCTCAGAGATGGGCATGTGACCCAGTTATGGTTGAATGAGCTATAAGGAGAAGGCTGCTGGGAAGCCCAGGAAAATATTTTCTCCATGAGAGATGAGGAAAGCCAACACCAACCCCATCCTCGGTCCCCGAGACCTCCTCCTTTCAGCAGAGCTGTGGGGGGACGTGAGCTCTGGGGATGGGGCAGTGTTCTTGAAACCTTCATGGGGGAGCCAAGGGATTTGCAGGGAAGCCAAGTCTGAAGTCAAGGAACCACTGATCACCCAGCCTCTTGGCTTCTTGCTGTCCAGGACGACAAATGTCCTAAGATTTTAAGCCACTCATAGTTGAGCTTTCTCCTTCTTGTCATCAAAAGTATCTTAAGTGTTGCCGAAACCAGTTTGGCTCAGTGGATAGAGCGTCGGCCTGTGGACTGAAGGGTCCCAGGTTCGATTCCGGTCAAGGGCGTGTACCTGGGTTGCGGGCACATCCCCAGTAGATGTGCAGGAGGCAGCTGATCGATGTTTCTCTCTCATCGATGTTTCTATCTCTCTCCCTTCCTCTCTGTAAAAAATCAATAAAATATAT
>NW_005370423.1:200699-213726 GCF_000412655.1 Myotis brandtii
GGAAATAACAGATCAATCAATCACATTACCAATCAATTCATCAATCAACCAATCAATCAATAAGGAACATACACATTAAGCACCAAGTCTTTTTAGGATACCAAACCTAAGTGTGATTTGTGCAAGGATTTTTTTTAAAAAATATGTTTTTATTGATTTCACAGAGAGGAAGGGAGAGGGAGAGCGAGATAGAAACATGGAGAAACAGAGATGAAAGAGAAACATCCATCGGCCGCCTCCTGCACACGCCCTGTTGGGGATTAAGGCTGAAACCCGGGCATGTCCCTGACTGGGAATTGAACCGGCAACCTCCTGGCGCATGGGGCAGATGACGCTCCACCAACTGAGCCACACCGGCTGGGCTGTTCGGGATTTTAAGAAGGCTCTCGGCCCGTCCAACTATACAGCTCTGCCCCAGCAAACATCGGAAATCCTCACCGTCATGCCTTCCCCCTTAAAACTCGGCTGCCACCTGAGAAAGTCGGGTAGAACCATTTCCTCACAAGCAAACCCCCCACGTTACAACACAAACATCAGCACTGGGTAAGGTCCGCTGGCAGCGCGCACAATCCCCGCTATGCTGACTTCACAACACTTGCTCTCCTGCATCGCTGACGCACCCCCGGGTGCCGAGAGGTGTTGAGAACGTATCAATTAGCTCCAATACCTACTGACGTGACAAGAAACCCTCATCCCTAAGCAGGCGACACGGGCACGCCGGAGAAGGTGCTGAGAGAGAAGTTTTCCACCCGGCTCCTCGGAATGAGAAATACCTCCCCCCAGAAACGCTTGCTTTTCAGCATGTCACGAATGCTTGCTTCTCATCCGTCTGGACAGATGGAAGGGCAATCGCGGGAATCGCACCGAGTCTGAGACTCTGCCTCCCCCAGTTCACGCTCTTCCCGGGAAGGGGGCTGTCATCCCGTGTGTCAGCGACCGTCCTCAAGCAGCATCGCTGGAAACGGGGAGACGGAGACGGAGGGCGTCGAGGTGCGGAAGCTCTGAGCCGAGGTGAGGGGTGAGAGCTCGTCTCCTGTGCCCCAAACAAACGCCGGGGCGTGTGCTCAGGAGGCCGGCTCCGTCTCACACACGCACACACGTGGTCGAGGGGAGGTGAGGGTGAGAGCTCGTCTCCTGTGCCCCAAACAAACGCCGGGGCGTGTGCTCAGGAGGCCGGCTCCGTCTCACACACGCACACACGTGGTCGAGGGCCAAGAGGGCTTATGGTGCGAACAGGAGACCGGTAGCCTCTTGAAACGGAACCGAGGGGGGTCCGGTCTGGAGCTGGCGCCGACGACATCGCGAAGGCTTCTGAGCTGCAACGGAAAAAGGAAGCTGCCTGCTGGAAAGAAGTTTCTGGAAGCAGCCCTCATCCCGGGCAGTAGTGTTGGCAGGCCGATGCTCTCCTCGGATGATTTGGGACCATCCAGAGTGTGGGCAGAACCTTGCCCTGGTGACTGGGAAGATGAGAAGGTTCTGGAGAGCTTACAGGGAACAACGCTTGAGTGAGTGCACAGTTAGGCTCGCTGTTGGTTTCAGAGGTCGGCTTGTCCAGCCGCTGTCGTTTTGTGGGAAGGCCTTTCTCACGTGGAGCCCCTACCTCGGTCCCCGCCTCCACCCGGCCTTGTGCACAGTGTCCACCCCGGTCCTCCCTGCTCCTGCCACAGCCAAGAACTGGAAGAGAAGGTTGTGGCCGGGCCACGTTCCGCCCAGGTTGGCCATTCATTCAATGCCCTGGTTGTCAGCGGAGGGGTCCCGGGCGAGGGCGGGGAGAGGAGAGGGTGGAGGGAGACACCACGGGGCACCACGACCAAGAGTGTTCAAAGCCGCTTCCCTTCTCCCCGGTTCAGGACAAGCAAAGGCGCTCCTGTGAGTAATTCCTCGCGTGCCTAGACTCAAGGGGGTTGCACAATCTCATTAGCATGGATTTTTGCATATTTAACTACAGTTTTTAATTAGATGGTATTTTATTATTCATGCACATAATTTGAGTCCACATCGGGCTGCTCTCTTGAAGGAAAGAGAAAAAAAAAATGGTGGGTGGGGGGTGGCCCTCTTCTGAACCGGGAGTCGGTTGGCGAGCTTCCTGGGGGGCGAGGGAGCGCGGCCCAGCCTCGGTGGGTAATGGCTCTCTCTTAATTCCGCTAATCGCTGCCATGCCGTGTACCTGATGCATTTGTTCTGTCCCCAGTGCTGGGAGTTGTCTCCGGACGCAGTAACTGTAAATAGTTTGCTCTGTTTGGTTTGCACATCCAAACTGTTTGCTCAGGCTCCTTGATGTATTATTAAAACGGGTAATGGGCCCCTGGGAAGCCATCTCGTTATGCGCCTTCATTTGCAGAATAAGCCATGCGTTGTTTTCATCTTTACTCAGGATGGTTAATGGCACTGATGGTGAGAGGGGTGGATTTTTTTCTTCTTCTTTCCCCTCTGCCTTTATCGGCGCTGTTTTATTATGCAGGCGGAATGGCCAGGCTGCGGATTTTTGTCTCAGGTTTTCAATTAGTCATTTGACTGAACACATCTGTGCTGGCATCCACACCGGAGCCGGACTGTCGCCGTTACCCGCTTTCACCGGCCGGACCGTGGCCGAGAGCGGTGCCGGGGACACGCCAGAACCGGCCTTTTAGATGCCGTCGAAAAGTTGTCACGTGGCAGCGTTTCGTAGGGGCGTCGGGGAGGTGTGAACTTCTCCGCCTGCGGGCCGAGAACCCCCACCATATCCACTCCACGCAAAGGACTCACTCACAGGGTGGTGACAACACCCGCTGGCCGTTTCGCTGCCCCGGTGGCTTCATGGGCTGACATTAGGGAGATAAGATGCTCTTTGCACTGCGGCTGGGGACGGGCGCGCTGTCATTGTGTTGGCAAACAGCGCATGGCTGCCGGGCGCCCCTGCCGATGCCTCAGAGTTATCCCGCAGCGGCTGGGACGCGACTCCTCGTCTCCCGGGAAGATGGAAATGGCTCCGTGGGAGAGCAGAGGCCTGGGTGTGGAACCCGAGGTGCCACGTGACTTGACTACTCCAAAGAGCCCGTCATGGATCGCGGAGGAGGAAGCCTGGGCCCATTGCTGCAAAATAAAAAGCGATCTCCACACTGGGAAGTGCTCACGGGTTTCGTGAGAGACATGGCTACTGGCTCAATGGTTAGAAATCCCCTTGGCGGCCCTCAGGGGCCCGGGGGGCAGTGAGCCGGGCTGCAGAGAACAGTAGCGGGGTCACTGAGCAAGAACTCCCATTTGGACGTTGGGGTTCAGGGGCGGTTCCGGAAGCAGCCACGTTTCTGTTGGATCTAACAGATCCACAGGGGACGGGGATAGAAGCCCGTGCCGCACGCACGGTGGGAAAATCCTGACCAACGAACGGGTCAGACTCTCGGGAGGACAGAAGGTACTGGTGTTGCAGCCAGAACGGCCGCCCTTGCCGTGACATCATCCCTGCCCTGGAGGGACGGAGCTTCGTTCGTTTCACCGCGGCCATGTGAGTGGGCCGCCACCTTTACCCCGAATGAGCGTCACCGCCTCCACTGGAGCCAGGGAGCCTGGTTTCTAGGGAAAGGATTCTGCTTCTTTCTTATCCTTTCCTTGCCTTTCTCCCCCGTCATTTCTCTAACCGTTTTCCTAACCACGAGAGATGAGCTTCTCCAGTTTGTGAGTAAGGATCGACTCTTCGACTCGGTGATGTTTCTTGTGTTTCCTGTCAGCTTTCCCATTCATAGCCGAGACGGAGCCAAGCCAGAGCTCATCATGATCACCGTCGTCTCCTCCCACCTCACGCGTATGGCGGCTACATCGCAACGCCACGCAACAAACACGATGTTACATACGCCATCCTGGTCGGTCCACTCGCATGAATGCCTTTCATCTTCTTAACAGCCCTGTGGTGTGGGCCAGGGGCTATGATGATCACACCCATTTCACAGATGAGGAAACGAAGGCAGGAAGCGATCAAGATTTCCCAAGGTCACCGGAGTCAAGGAAGGAGCCAGGACGCGTGGCAGACCGTCTGGGCCACAGCCTCTGTTTCTAACCACAAGGCTACACAGCCTGTCAGCCTTAGAAGGAGCTTCTGGATCCATGGGTTTGGAATAGCAAACCGCGATCTTGCCGGAAGGGTTCCCCGGGCTAGAGCCTTCTCTTTTTCACCCGTCCCTCCTCCGGGTGCATTTTGGGTTGTTTCCAGGTTCCCTGTCAATGTTGTAATAACATGCTTTGACCCATCTCCCCGGGCACACACGGACATGTTTCGAAGTGGATCTGCACAGTCATAGGTCATGCACACTTGACATGTTACTAGATATTGGCAGGTCGGCTTCCAAGACAGTCGAAGCAGTTTGCACACCTACCAGCAGCCTGGAGGAGTAGCTGTTTCCACACACCCCTTGCCAACGCGTTGATAGGATCAGTCTGCGTTTTGCCAACCCAAATGCATTTTTCAAAGTCGCCGCTTCCAACGGCTTGTGAAAGCAAACCTTTGCACTTGCTGTTTGTCAAGTCGAGCCTTCTGGCTCTGGGGCCCACCGTCTCACTCCCACCCCGGCCCCCAAGGCGATAAAGACGCCCTGTGTCCTTTAAAATATAAGTCAAAACACAAGAGCCTGCCTCCTCTGGTTGTATAGATCCAATGCCACCATAATTAGCTTCTCCACAGCATTTTTTCAGCCTCAAAACGATAGCAATAGCACGCTGAGTTGGGAAGTAGTATACTAGTGTGCTGGCTGCGGCCTAGCTTCAAATGGGGTCTCGTCATGTCCTAGCTGCAAGACCCCTCCTGGATCTCAGTTTCCCCATCTGTAAAATGGGACTGCTCATAGCACCAGCCTCATGACGTTGTTACCAAGACGAACATGTAGTAAAGGACGCCTGGCACTTAGAGAGTTGCCCGCTTTGTGGTAAGTGTTACTATGTTCATTAGACACTGCACAGCTCTGGACCCAAGGGGCGAATAAGTAGGGGATTATGTTTCTAGCTCTTGTTTTAGATTTTTCAAAAGCACCTTTTTAAAGATGGTGGCATCTGAGATGGTGGGAACCATTACGGTGATGGAGCCCAACCCTTTCCAAAGCTACGAGTGACTTGTTACAAGGGCCGAGTCTTTGTCCCACCCCACCTCCCAGCACCCCCCCACCCTGGGGCGTGGCATCTAGCAGGTGTTCAGTAAGTGATGGGCAGACATGCCATGGCTCATTGGCCTCAGTGGGCAAACATCTGTACTTGTTGGCATTGCAAATGCCCAGGCTTCCAGCCCAGCTCCCGGGTCAGCATCTCTGGTGGAGGACTGGGGTGTGCGTTTGGAGCAGCTTCCCCCCAGAGTCTGGCCTACGAAAGCCTTGGGTGCGGGACTGCCGATTACCCTGGTCGTAGAGAGAACGATTTCCTGCACCTGGTGCCGTTCCTGACACATAGCTGGTATTGAATAAACAGTGGGGATCGAATACATTCATCATCTCTGGGGTCATTATAGGGGCTCATGCTCGCGTGGCCCCAAGGTCGCCCTGGTCGTAGAGAGACAATTTCCTGCACCCGGCGCCGTTCCTGACGCATAGCTGGTATTGAATGAACAGTGGGGATCGAATACATTCATCATCTCCGGGGTCATTATAGGGGCTCATGCTCGCGTGGCCCCAAGAGATGGAGGCTCTCCGGGCCCTTTCACGGCTCTTGGTGTGCATCTCAGAGCCCACACGGAAGCCATGCTGGGCTCAGAAGAGGAGGCCGAGGTCCCCTGAACCAGTCTGACTTCTTCTCCAGCCTCAGGCCCTCTGAGGTCACCCAACACTCTAAATGACTCCCTAGAAATCCCTGGGACCTCCAAATTTCATAGACACCATTAAGCATGCCGGGGGGTGAGGGGAGCAGAAAGGGGTAAATCTTTTGGAGCCCAAGTTCAAGCTCACTCCAGCAGCTGCCCCATCGCCCCACCTGGCTCACCAGACTTCTGAGGTCCCAGCCGGGTGCCTGCCTGGACCCACAGCCTCTGGCTCCCTGCCCGGCCCCTTCTCCCTGGACTCAAGGACCTGGGATCTCCGGTGGCGTAGCTCCTGCTCTCCCTTCTCCGTGTCCGGACCCTGCTCTTTCCGGGGACTTTTGAGCGCCTGAGAACTGAGTCTGGTGTGGGTCATTCCAGTAACAGGAGCAGGCCTCCCAGAACTGCAGAGCGCTCGATACCCATTCGGGGTGGACGGTGGTGTTGGCTAAGCTGTGTTAATTTTGTTGAAATCACCGTTTTGCTTAATAAGCATTCTTTCCACTGTTGGAACAAGCAGTCATCTCTTGAAGCTGCTTTTAAAATATTGAGGATTCCTGGACGGTGTTCAATCGAGTATCAGGTGGATGATTTCGGGGACAGCGGGGGTCGGCGGAGCCAGGCGGAGCGGGGAGCGGGGAGCAGGGTGGGCCTATTGGCTCCGCTGGACTGTTGCACGCGCACAGAGTGGGTGCTAAGAGCACACCCACTGTACAGAGCGGGAAACGGAGGAGGAAATGATGCCGTGGTTGCTCAGGTTGAGGGAGCGCATGGGGAGCAGGGGTGGATTCGAACCCAGGACATCCGGCTGCCCGCACCACCGGTTACGGCGGGAGGCCCTGGCTGTGGGCACCCTGGCATGGCCTCATTCCCTTCTGGGCAAGGGAAACGTGCCCAGGGCAGTGGAGGCACGAACAGGGCTGGCCTTGTTGGGAAGGGAGGCCAGACCGGTTGGACTGGCCAGGGTTGAAGAATTCCCCAGCCGGTCCCCACGGCGACAGGACAGCGGGGATGGCAGAGGGCCTAAGGGAGAGGTCATCCGAGGCCTGCAGCCGCCCGTTCCTCCAGGCTCGGTCGGTGTCACCACTCCCAGAAGGCCTCCAGCGCGGAGGCGGTCACCTGCTCCCGGCCCCGCGGGAGGCGGCATGCACAGCCCCAGCACATGAAAGCAGGGGGGCCGACAAAGGGAAGAGGAAATTTCCCTTGAGCTGTTTGCCTAACCCGCACCTCCCTTCGGATGAAGAGCAGCTCTGATGTTCTGATGTGGAGACATATCAAAGGCGGGTGCACAGCTGAGCGGGGACGCACAGTTGCTTGGCAGCCAGGGACCCGGGAGCTCCCACCTGCACCGTTTCCAAAGCCCAGGCCCCGGTTCCACCCCGAGTCATTAGCGGCCGCTCCGCCGCTAGTCACAGGGCAGCTTCTGGGGCTGCTCCTCGGCTTGTGTGTCCCTCCTCCCCTGCCCACAGCGCCCCCCCTGCCCCCTGCACCTCTAATGGGGACACAGGCTCTGGCCTTCCCTCATGCCGTCTCCACCAGCTGCCAAGTTCAAAGCCAGGGGAAGGAGAGCCCGAGGAAATACAGATGAGCTACCAGGAGGCTAGAGACTCGCATGGTTTCTGCAAAAGCTGTTTCTCAACGGCTTCATCTTCACTTTTTTTTTTTCCTGAGGGCAAAAGGGGATCCAGGTTCCAGGTTGACAATTCAACAATTCAGAGAAGTGTGCAGAAGAAAGGAGACTGCTGGGGAGCCGGCGGAGGAGAGAGGCCCGCTGTTGCTGCCAACAACCGTCGGCGTAAATAGCATCCGGGCAGCCTGACGCACACACTTGGCCTCCCCGTACCCCCCTCTGTGTGCGGCCCTGGGCCCTGCCCTCCCCTCTCCGCAGGACCGCGCCACCTTCCCCTCGCAGAGACTTCTATGGAGCCAACGCATCCCGAACCTCTTCCAACATCTCCCTTCACGCACAAGGGCTTCACGGTGGCGACAGCGTCAAGCTCTGCTTTTCAGCTCGGAGGGGCGCTGGGAAGATGGCTGGGGACCAGCCTCAGACAGCCACAGGCGGCTTTGTGAGGGGGGAGTGCGCCCCTCCCTCCTCGCGATGGGCATAAAGCGCATAAAGCGAAAGCGTGGCCCCACCCCCTGCTTTGTTTCAGACATCCATGGAGCTTCGCCAACCCGCAGCTCCTCGCGGCCAGCGAGCAGTCACATCGCGGCTTTTATCCCAGCTCACCGCGTCCAGTCAACAGACACTTCCAGGACAGACCGCCGGCCGATAAGCAGGTCCCACGGCAGCGAATTCTTCCTACAGAAATTCACCCGACAGCCGTGCGGTATCAACGGGCAAACCTGGGGACAGTGGGAAGCGGGCGGGCCTGGCCCTGCGAGGTCAACCATCAAGGTTATCTCGACCCAATTACTGGTATCTACCCACTTGCATAGCTGTCAGCTGGCCCGGGCCCCGACGAAAACTCTCCATGCGCTCGGGACGCAAGCATAGTTTCCGAGGAGGCCCCCAAATTAGCTCCGCAAGTGACTACTCGGCCTCGGGCGCACGGGAGCCGTCGGCCTTGGGGGACGTTCCTGCCCGCAGCAGCGCCTCGGTGTCTAAATTTGGGCCTCGTCTTATAAATCTCTGTCCCCGAAGTAGGAAGGCACGGGAGGTGCTCCTTCACCCTGGGCGGCGATAAATTAGCTCCCGTAACAATAGATAAACTTATGACACGTTTCCTGAGCCCGGGACCTATTGTGAGGTGAATGCTAATCTCTGGCATCTCTTCTTCCCCGTCGGCCCCTCTAAAGTCCCGTCGGGGGCCAGGAGACACAAGAATCTGTTTGCCAGCTCCTCCTGCGGAGCCATCGATCATGTGTGGAGACAGAGCTCCCCAGCAGCGGGCAGGGATCTGTTTCCTTGAGCGGAGTTCCCCTTCCCACCAGGGGCACAGCCATGGGGACATGCCTTTGGCGTGAGGCTCCCATCGGCTGGAAGAGGACCTCGCCCTCGCAGGCCCAGCCAGGAACGGGGTCAGGGTCTGGCTCTCCGGGGGGCAGAGGGCACGCCTGCGGGAGCGGGGGGCTTTCTGTCCACTGCCACCTCCCCCTCGGCTTCAGCCACACCTGCGTTCCCCCCCGGGGCCGGCGCCTTTCAGACCCACGCCCCCTTCCCAGGTCACCAGGGAGATTCACCGCAAGGCGCGTCAGGGTTCATCCGTGCCTAGGTCATTTCTAGATGAGCTTGGAGACGTCATACAGCGTGGGCCTTGCGAAGGACACCGTGTCTGCGCTGTTCTCCTGGGGCCAGAGGCACCGAGTCGTCACTCTCCCCGTCCATCCCCTGCTTCGCCCAAGGTCGGCTGTCTTCCTGGTGTTGAGGATCCCCCTTCCTGTGACCCTCTTCCAGTCGTGGGCTCACATGAGCCACGGGGTCTCCACCACTAAGGACCGTTCCTTCATAGGTGGAATTTCGTTGACGAAGACCAGGCCTTGGGACAGAGGTGCACATAGGACCGTCGTCATGAGAAACAGTAGCGTGGGCTCGTGTAGAGAGGGAAAGGCCAGAGGGGGCAGCGTCACTGCCGACTTCCAGTCAGGCCGGGAGGTGCTCCCGCTTCCAGCCTGGGTCCCCGGGCCCACCCCGCACACCTGTGCAGGTTTGTTCTGCACACGGGCTCCTGGCTGGGAGATCCTGGTCACCCCCTAGCCTTTGTAGGCGTTTAGCTCATTTGTACCTCATCACAACCCTCTGCGTCAGATGCCAATCCAATGAGGAGGACACAGTGGCAGAGTGGGAGTTCAAGCCCATGATTGTCCAACTCCAAAGCCTACTGCTTTCTCATGGGGAACATGGGGGTCGTGGTGGTGAAAATGGTGGTGAAAATGGTGGTGGTGGTGAAAATAATGATGGTGGTGAAAATGGCATGATAGTGACCATGGTAGTGATAGTGGAACTGGTGATGGTGATGGGAATAGCGGTGTGGTGATGGTGGTGGTGATGGGAGGCAGTGGCAAGGGTGGTGACGGTGGTGTTTCTACTATTCACAGTGGTGGTGTGGTCATGTCCCTGCTGATGGAGTTGTGGGTGATGGTGATGGTGATGGTGATGGTGATGGTGTCTAAGAGAGAGGTGAAAATATCACTAGTGGAAGAGAATGGAGGTGAGGGTTGGATAAAATGCAAGGGGTTAGCCTTCCTGCAAGGAAATGGCCAGGAAACACAAGCATTTGGCCCAGGGGAGCCGCGAGGACCCTTCCAGCATCTGCTGCATGTCTAAATAACGACGTAGGACCGGGGCAAAACCGAGAGTAACGCCCGAGATGATCCCTGGGGCTGGGCTCTGGCCGCCAGCATCTTTGTGGACTGCTCTCTCTCTCTCTCTCTCCACTCTGAGGAAGAAGTGCCTCACCATCGGCCCCGCCCATTAAGCAGCTGCGTCAAGATAATTACTTGCACCATCTAATCAATAGCGATTGCTCCTGGGCCCTGCCGGTTCGATATCGGTGTCTGGGATCACGGGATCTTGATACTTCTCTCAAGATGCCAATTTCTGCTTAATGTTAGATAAAACGCATCTATCAACCCCCTCCGTTCATGAGATTTTATTGTGTCATTAATAATACATATCTTATGTTTTCGACTAATATGACATGAAATATGAGGTTGCAGATATTGTGCACTTCCCAGTCGTGGGACTTCCACTTGCCAATTGAACAACCCAAATCAATGTCTTATTAAGCAATCTCAGAAAGTGATTATGGGCGTTAGAGACAACCCACGGGTAGGCGAAGAGAAACTACTCTTCCATTGATTTTTTCTAAGAGAGAGAGAAAGAGTTAAAAGCAGCCCGGCCTCGGTGGGGTGGCTCAGTGGTTAAGCGTCGACCTATGAACCAGGAGGTCACGGATTCCATTCCCGGTCAGGGCACAGGCCCGGGTTGTGGGCTGGATTCCCAGTAGATGGCGTGCAGGAGGCAGCCGATCAATGCTTCTCTCTCATCATTGATGTTTCTCTCTCTCTCTCTCTCTCTCTCTCTCTCTCCTCCCAATCCTGTCTCTATTTTTCTCTCAATGAAAAGCATGTTAACCTTGCCCACCCATTGGTTTTCTCTCAAATTTCATAATCATTTCCTGAGGTTGCTTCAAAGAACACTGACTGGGCTCTCCAGGTCCCTCTATGTTTGAATGGCTATGGTTCTAGAGCAGCGGTTCTCAACCTGGGGGTCGCGACCCCTTTGGGGGTCGAACGACCCTTTCACAGGGGTCACCTGAGACCATCGGAAAACACATATATAATCACATTGTTTTTGTGATTAATCACTATGCTTTAACTATGTTCAATTTGTAACAATGAAAATACCTCCTGCATATCAGATATTTACATGACGATTCATCACAGTAGCAACATTACAGTTATCAAGTAGCAACGAAAATAATTTTATGGTTGGGGGTCACCACAACATGAGGAACTGTATTAAAGGGTCGCGGCCTTAGGAAGGTTGAGAACCACTGTTCTAGAGTTTTCTCTCCCTTTTTTTTCCCCCCCTTTTTTAAAGAAAATATTCCAATGTTTTAAATTCCCAAACAAAGGGTAGGGCCACCCTCCACCTCTTCTCCTGAGTGTGTATGGTTTCCTGGATCCTTTTTCAAAGTCTTTTTCTGTTGCCTATTTCATCTGACTCTAGTAGCTGTGACAGCCTGGTAGGTGTTGCTTCAGATGAGAGCCATTCATTCTTCCTAAGACATGGCAGAAAGGTGAGCAGCGTGCGTAGGCTGCCACCTTCACTTAACGGCGGGGGGACAGACCATGTGTATGAATTTATATTTAAATTTTTTTTAATTTATTGGGGTGACATTGGTTAATAAAACTATATAGGTTTCAGGTGTACCATTCTATAATGCATCCTCTCTATATTGTATTGGGTGTTCACCACCCCAAGTCACATCTCCTCCCATCACCATTTATCCCCACCTTTACCCTCTCCTACCTCCCCCACCCCCTTCCCCTCTGGCAATCAGTATCCTGTGTCTGTGAGGTTTTTTTCTTTGCTTCATCCCTTCACCTTTTTTCACCCGGCCCTCCTCCCCTCTGACAGCTGTCAGTCTGTCCTCAGTACCTATGAGTCTGTTTCTATTTTGTTTGTTAGTTTATTCTGTTCATTAGATTCCACATGTGAGTGGGACCCTGTGGTATTTGTCTTTCTCTGCTGGCTTATTTCACTTAGCATCATACCCTCCAGGTCCGTCCTTGCTGTCGAAAAAGGCAAGAGCCCCTTCTTTCTTTTACGGCTGAGCCGTATTCCGTTGTGTAAATGGGCCACAGCTGTTCTATCCACTCCTCGGCGGATGGCCCCTGGGCTGCTTCCAGATCTTGGTTTGCACTTACATTTGCGTGCAGGGTTGAAGCAAGACTTCTCGCTGAATCCTCTGTATCGTTGGATTTGGAGGTAGGTGACGAGGGTATCTTTTTAAAAAAATTGATCACCGTAAGTTTACAAACAAAAATCCTCATGGATGTGGGTTGTTGTTTGGATTAGCCCGTGCGGGTTTTTCTGGCCATCGGGAACTTTTTCCGTCAAAAATGGGGAGAACGTTTTAAACATGAGTGTGACTTTGGCGTAATCTGCTGAGCTCACAGGTGACCTGGGGGCCTTCACAGTGACCGGCTGCCTCCTCCGAGGTGGGCAGCCTCGAGCGAGACCCCCCGGGGCTGTTTGTCGGCTGGGAGAAGGTGGGGTGGGAGAAGGTGGGGTGCGTGTCGAGGAAAGCTCAGGGTGCCCGATTCTGAGGCTCGCCCTCAGGACTGAGACCACAGCAAGGCCCGGAGGACAGATTTTGGCGGGGTGTCCGTTTTCCCGTCGCCGTCAATTACGATTTTTGGAGAAGCTGGTGTTGCCCACGGAGGCTCGCTTTCAACCAGGAGGGTGGCGTGGGCCCCTGTTGCTGGCCTCCGGGACGGGGTGCTGGCCAAGGGCGAAATTTAGTTAATTCCGTTGAAATTGAGGCTCTTTCTGCGCCGCCGCCGTAGACCAAGCAGCCATTACCCGAAGACGGCCATTCCCTCTGCTTGTGTATTTTCCATCCATTTCCCACACGCGTCCACCACCCTACGTCCTCAGGTCTCCCATTTTCTTCACGAGTCCCACGTGGACAGGAGGACTGGAGGCATAGGCACCAGTGTTTCCCTTTCTCCTTTCTTAACGCCGAACTTCAAAAACACGTCTCCCTGCGTCTGAAAACAGCGCTGTGATGGATCCACTTTATTTTTGATGGCTGCAATAAACACCTG
>NW_005370423.1:213799-225083 GCF_000412655.1 Myotis brandtii
TGGGGAGGGAAAACAAAACAGTGGATTCATCGGCCGGAGACGGCATTTATGTGTAAGCGATACGAAGGCTAAGCTGGGTAACTCAATAGTAAAATGGGCAGGTTTGAGGGCTGTTGCCATTAAGAAAATAGCACTAATACAAGACACATGTGCGAGCTGGCCGGACGCATCCCGGAGCTCCCAGGCAGCCCGGGCCGGAGATCAAGGCTGAGAGCCCGGCCCCAGCTCGAAACCTTTGCTGTGATCTCGGGTCGGAGCCTGGTAATGTAATTTTCTGCCGGGGGGGGGGGGGGGAGATCCATGTGTTCCCAATGACACATCAGGGCGTTTTGTTTTGATCTATTAGATCAGGGACTCGTCGACCCTTTAAGTTCTAAGACCTTTCCATCCTGCCTGGCCCTTCTTAAGAGGAGGAGCCCAGAGAGGTTAAGTGACTTACCCAAAATCACACAGCGAATTTGCAGCAGAACCCAAATCAGCTCCACCTAGATCAGCGGTTCTCAACCTGTGGGTCGAGACCCCTTTGGCTGTCGAATGACCCTTTCACAGGGGTCACCTAAGACCATCCTGCATATCAGATATTTACATGACGATTCAAAACAGTAGCAACATGACAGTGATGAAGTAGCAACGAAAATAATGTTATGGTTGGGTCACAACATGAGGAACTGTATTTAAAGGGCCAGAAGGTTGAGAACCACTGACCTAGATGGTAAGAGCTCTTCTGCAGCGAATGTGGCCGAAGAAAGAAGGTGGGCCCTGGGCCACATGTCATCGCTGCTGGAGCGCCACGCTTGGTCTGGGTACCGTTCTGATGCTGAGAGGTGGTTATGAGGACATCGTATACACCACAGCAGCGAGAAATAACACGGGAACATGGGTAAAAAAAACACACAAAATATGACGCGGGATTCTTCAGCCTGTGATGGCTGCCTCCTCCTGGAAGCCTTTTCTCTCTCTATTTTGTTCATGTTTGGGGTCTCAGCTTGAGGGCCACCAATCAGAGGAATTCTCCCCAACCCCCCAACCCCACCACTTGCCCAGTCACTTTCGATCCTCTTGTTTGTTTGTTTCCTTCTCGGAAAGGATCCTGCTTGTTCATTTGTTTGTTTATTTGTTGCCTTTCCTTCTAGAATGTGAGATGCATGAGGGCAGGGCTCAACGCTATAGTCTCAGCGGGTGGTACAGAGTGAGTCCTCTGTATACGTGTTTGCACGAAAAAATCCCACGAAGTCCATGCAACTTTGCCTTCCTCAAACCCTTCATGCCTCCTCTTTTATCCATCGTATGACACTTGTTTGTGGCCACCCCACCTAGCCTCCTCTACCGGGCTGGCAGGCCTGGAAGGCGGTTATATTTATATCTGCAGCAGTCCTCGGGGTCCTGCTAAAATTTAATCGAGACAGGCACACAGACCGAGAGAACTTTTGGAGCCCGTCCAAGAATAAAAGTCAACTCCCCACTTCCGGGCCACTGAGCGAGGAGGAAGGCATGCGTTTCAAGAGAGCCCTCCATGGCAGCTAATTAATAGGTTTCGGTCTCTCCCCGTCTTCTGGACTTGAAGCTGGGCACAGCCAAGCGCCGCCTTGAACAAAGATATCTTGGACCCAGTTCTTGTTTGTGTCTCCCGCACAGCTACTCCCAGCTGGCTTTATTTAAGTGATTGTCGGATACAATTTCAACACAATCTCCAGCGAACGTGACGAAAGACTGCTTCATCTTGTCGTCTCGGGGGGCTGGTGCTCAGAGGTCACTCAGGGGAGAAGGGGCCTGAGGCAGTGAGGGAGCCACCGCCCCAGCGGAGAGCCCCACCCCGAGGCAGCCAGGAGACCGCGTTTGGAAACTGCTAGATCCGAGTTCGAATCCTAGCTGTCTCCTCGATAGGCTGGGTGACCTCGGGCCACCGGACCTGTTTTCCCACCTGGAAAATGGGAATAACTGCACCACTCCCCTGGCTGATCCAAAGGATGAATGTTGGTGGCCTGCCTGGGGCAAAGAAGCCACTAAGCAAAGGGTGGTTACTACTGCGCTTATGACCGCTGACCCCTCCCCCACACTGTCTTCTGGATTTAAAATCCAAACCCATGTCTGTGCCCGCAGGCCCCAGGTAACCCAGCTCTGTCCTACCTCAGGCTTCTGCTGTTCTTTCTACCCTGTTCCCACCTGCAACCCCCAGGCATGGCTGGTCCTTGTACCATCATGCGGACCTCAGCGCAAACGTCTCCACTCAGAGGGCCTCATCAGGGACCCACGGAGGGACCCGCGCAGACACCCTTTCTCTGCCAACACCATTGGCTTGCGGAGACGTGTGCCTGCCTACAGGGGGCGCCCGTTTCTAATTTGCTCCAAAGCACCATGCAGTTTAGCAACCTCCCTCCCCTGAGGCACTAAAAGCAAAAAGCAAACCAAAAAGCCCACAGAACAAACAGAAAAGCAGAAACCAGCTCCTCTCGCGCTCACGCTGAGAAAGCAGGCCGGCCTGCGGAGTGTCCTGTGCAGATGGAGGCCCCAACCCGGGGCAAGGAGGCCGCCCGCAAAGTCCACGCGCGGTGGCGGGCAGCGTGGGACCCGCGGGACACAGGTCATGCCCGTGCACCCCGCAGGGGCACCAGTGCCCGCACCCTCCTCGGATGTGTGTGCAGGGGGGTGAGGAGGCCACGGAGGGAGCGAGCCGGGGTGCAGGGTGAAATCAGAAGCTGACCATCTGGGCCGTTTGCAGGGTGGGAGTCTAGCCCGCGGCTCTGTGCGGCTTCGAAGAGTTCTTTACGCCACGGAGCTCTTGTGGGACCCTCCCAGGACGAGGGGCGAAGGGGACGAGCCCCCGTCTGTCCCTCTGGAAGTCTGCCTTGGGAACTCTGCAGTCTTCAGGCCGTATCGCAGCTGGTGCCCTGTGGGGACGGGGGTGGGAGGGGCTTGCAGGGTCCCAGGTGCCTAACGGGCACATCTGACCTCCCACAGGGGCCTCGGCCACGCCCATCACCGCCACACCCACCTCCTTAAGCCCCTTGTTTTCCAATGGGATGGCCCGGACTGTGGAGGTCACGTGGGCTCTCGGACCTGCTGTGATTTTGTATTTTATTTTTATTTTTGCTATATTACTGGTTTATTATAAGAGGATCTACCTCAGGAGCAGCCGATGGAAGGACTGCACAGGGCAGGCTGGGGGCCAGGGCGAGAAGCGCCCACGCCCTCCCCGAGTTCACTGGCCCAGAGGCTCCTGGCTTGATTTTAAGTGCCCGGTTGCACGGTTTACAGATGAGCAGGGAGGTGAGGAGGGAACCAGGGAGTGTGCTACCGTTTGAGGTAAGCACTTTGGATACATAGCATCACTTAATTCTCCCAGCAGCATTCTCAGGTGGGAAGTGAACCCCTCTTTTTCATAGACATGGAAACTGAGGCCGAGATAAGTTGCTACGCAAACCTGTGCTACGAAAGCCTGTAAGATGGGCATTATTATTTCTTTAAGATTTTAAAATTGATTTTTGGAGAAGAAGGGAGAGGGAGAGAGAAATATTGAGGTGAGGATGAAACATCAATGGCTGCCTCCCATTGTCCCCTAATGGGGATCCAGTACTCAACTCAGGCATGTGCGCTGACTGGGAATCGAACCAGCAACCTTGTGGTGCCTGGGACGTCACCCAGCCACCTCTGAGCCATACCAGCCAGGGTGAGATGGGTGTTGTTGATTCTCATTTTACAGAGGAGAAAACGAGTTCAGAGCAGTCGAAACAGACTCAAGGTTCAGATGGCCGTGCAGCCGTGTTTCTGGGATGGGAACCCCAGGACCGGATTCGATTGGTTCTGCGTCTCTCTCAAAGTGAGGGTCCCATAAAGTCTATGCTCTGGGCTAGTCCACTGTGGCCCCGAGTCCCTGCTGAGGCACCAGCTCCCCCCTCCCCCGCTCTGGATAAGAGTGGACGTGGGAAGGAAGTCCTTCGTTTGCATGTTTCAAAAGTCACCATCCTCGGGGTGGGGAGGGCCTTGCCCTCTAACACTGTCCGCCCTTGGCAACCGGATCCCAGCAAAGCCAACCCGCCGATGACCAACCCGTTCCCAAACCCCTCCACACCCGCCCCCGCCCCGAACCGTGAGGTCTACAGCTGCCAAGGGCCCGGCCTTGGATGGAGACCAGCCGAGCAGCATGATCCAGGCTCAGATGGAGAAAACAGCCTGCCCTTTGCAAGTCCGCTCTCTCTCTAGGTTTTATTAACCAGAAGGCTGCGGTCAGAACGTGGGTCTGCAGTTCCCAGCTGGTGGAATCACGGAGCAAAGGCCTTTCTGCTGGAACCAGCCTGGAGACCACACCACGCCACCAGATGGGCAGTAAAACCCTCTAAACAGCTGCTGTCGGAGGCGCTGCTCCCGCTGCTGTTGTGCGTGTATTTCACAGGGACCGTGGGCACACTGCGCCCTCAGGATGAACGGTAAAGACGCCCGCTTACCAAGGCTGCCTCAGCTCCCAGGCACCTTGGGATGGGGGCAGCTTCCTGGAGTTTCATTTGAGGAACCCTCGTCTCTCCCATATTCGGGGCAGAACCAGAACGTGGAACCCTTCCCAGCAAGAGAATAACACAGCATGGATGACACCCATGGATGGAACACGGCCATGTGTTTAGCAGACGTTACCTCTTTGAACCCTCGTGACAACCCCATTAAGCAGGCACTGCTATTCGGCCCATTCAGTCAATAGATGGGCATTCCGAGGCTTAGAGCGTTTAAGGATTTTCCCAGAATTCTCTGGCTGGGAAACGGTAGAGATGAGATTCAGACGCAGGTCTCCCTAAGCCAGTGGTCGGCAAACTCATTAGTCAACAGAGCCAAATATCAACAGTACAGCGATTGAAATTTCTTTTGAGAGCCAAATTTTTTAAACTTAAACTATATAGGTAGGTCCATTGTTATTAACTTAATGAGGGTACTCCTAAGGCTTAGGAAGAGCCACACTCAAGGGGCCAAAGAGCCGCATGTGGCTCGGAGCCGCAGTTTGCTGACCACTGCCCTAAGCTAAAGCCCAGGCCATCCCTTTGGGGAATAGCCCCCCTACTTGGTACCTTCCGTTCACCCTGGGAACAAATGACCCTGCAGGAAATGAGCGAGTCCGGTAGAAAGGGGGCCTTTGGAGGCCTCCTGGGCCTTCCAAGTCCATATTTCATGTGTCCCCTGCTTCCCCAGCCATAAAACAAGAATGGTGAGGCTCTTCCTCGCATTGGGTTGAGACGTGACAAGGCAACGGATACAGAATCCTCAGCACGGCCCTCGGCACAGGGCGAGGGTGCACTGAACGTTGGCTGCGCTCCTTCCCCTCGGCCTCAGTACGACCCTATGTCCAGGGTCGACAGCAGTCCCCGTCCTGATCCTCCAGGACCACGTCGGGGCCCGGATCCTGCTCGCGTTTGGGGGAAAACGCCCTGGGAAAACGCAGCCTGGTTTTGTTTTCAGGAGCCGGCCTGGTCCCCTCTCCCTTCGCGCCACGGTTTGTGGAAAGTCCTGAACATTCAAACCAGATCGCGCTTAACCTTTTGCCCAACGTCGCTCTGACTCCTTCCAACCCCGCGGGCTCGCGGAGGCCTGGCTTCCTTCAGGCTCAGGCTGTAAACGCTTGGCTTTGATTTGAGATACATGACAATAAATTAGGGGGCATTTATCAGAGCTGCTTTTTGCATAAATTACTGCAGTATACAAATACACTTAGCAGGGTCCTGCGGCTTTGATGTGGGGAGCAAAGATTTATGGGCGATGGAGTTTTTATTTATCTGCCCTGTTCACCTTGACAAGAGCTGGACATAGTCCTCAATTAGTTCCATACTTCTCGCCATGACACGTCTCTCCCGCAACTCGAGTTGAGGGAACAAAGACGCGTCAGCCCCCAGTCCGAGTGGTCTTTTTTAAGGAGACGAGATGCTTTCTCTGACCCAGAGTGTATCTGAATTCTTTCTTCTGAGAGCAGATGGAGTGGCATTTGAGTCTGCTGTTCTGGAACCTTCCTCCACCATTTAAAAAAAAAAAAAGGAATAGAGGAAAGGGTTTTCTCTTCTTTTCTGTGTTGTTATTATAATACTAGAGGCCCGGTGCATGAATCTGTGCACCGGGGTCCCTCGGCCTGGCCTGCGGATTGCAAGAGGGCGCAGGCCAGGCCGATGGACCTCACCAGTGCATGATCAGGGCTGAGGAGGGACCACGGGAGGGCTACAGGGCATGTCCGGCCTGTCTCGCCCAATCCCAATTGACCGGACCCCAGCAGCAAGCTAACCTACCCAGTAGGAGCATTTGCCCCCTGGTGGTCAGTGCGCGTCATAGCAACTGGTCAAATGGTCGAACGAATGATTGGACACTTAGCATATTAGGCTTTTATTATATAGGGTTATTATTATTATTTTATTATAAGAGAGTTAAAGAAACATAAATACATGTTCTCTAAATTTAAGTAGATAAAGGGGCACATGCATCCCCTTTGTTCAGACTTCTGAGTTTCTGAATGTAGCTGCACTAAGTATGTTCCACAGGAGTGGGGCCAAGACTCAGACTTCACAGGCCGCTGACAATTTTCCCGCATTTGCCGGGTGCCTGCTAACGTTACCGTTTCCCTGTGCCCGACGTAGAACATCTGATACAGGCAGGCGGCCCACTCCTGGGACTAGCGGCAGCAAACGTTCCTCACTTGGGTTTCCCATCACAAAGGCCTTGGGCACCACCTCCAAGAGCTTGTGAAGTTCATGAGCAAGAGAGATAGAGAAAGAGGAGCCTTTCTTCCCTCCCGGCCCGCAGGCGCCACTCTCACGGCCTCTCCGCCAAGGGCTCTCTGTGGGCCGTGTCCCTGTGCTCGCCAGACAGGAGCTCAGGCCCGGGAAGGCCCCTCCTACCTGGCCAGGAATCTCCCTCAGGTTGGCCATTGCTCTTTTTTTTTTTTTTAAATTTTTTTTTGATTTTTTTTTCCAGGGGGGGATGGAGAGTTAGAAACACCGATGAGAGAGAGAGACATCGATTCGCTGCCTCCTGCACACCCCCCACTGGGGATGTGCCCGCAACCATGGTACATGCCCTTGACCGGAATCGAACCTGGGACCCTTCAGTCCACAGGCTGACGCTCTATCCACTGAGCCACACCGGTCAGGGCTTGGCCATCGCTCTTAAGCCCAGGGCTCCACACCACAATCTCCAGCCACGAGCCCCCCACATCGAGGGTGTGCAGCCGAAGGTCACGGCTACAACTCCCAGGCCCTGGGCAGAAACACCCTTCGAACCCAGGACACAGCATGACTGGTGAGAGGGGTGGAGGCCGGAGGGCATGACAACTTCGTGGAAAGGGGGAAAACGCTAGGCTGCGTAGATTCCTCCCTTTCCCACCTTGACCATTTGCCCACCTTCCCTGCCCACCCCTTTCTCCATCTGGAAATTCTGGATTTGTACTACACTTTTCACAGGGCTCTTGTAAAGATTAGAGCATGCGGGGCAAAGGGTGCTAGCACAGTGCCTGACACATAGGAGGCGCTCAAGTTCAGCTGACGCCCTGCTTCCCAGGCCAGTTCCAATGGGTATTGTTTTCATGATGATACACTTTTAATAAGTGTTCCTGTTAGATGGACAGTGATTCTGGAGACAGTGCAGTGTTTCTGTGTGCTCTATACCCACTTTCCCCCACGATTCCTGGCTTCCGTTGGTGTGGAACCTTCGTCATAGTTAATGAACGAAGGCTGACACGTTATTACGTAAAGTCCATACTTCATGGAGACGTTCTCACCTTTTTCCTGATGTTCTTCTTCTGTACCCGGGTCCCACCCGATACCGTATACATTTACCCGACACGTCTCCTCGGGCTCCGCTTGGCTGTGACCGTGGGTCTGAATCTCTTTGGTTTTGATGACCTTGACGATTGGGAGCAGTACTGGCCGGGCGTTCTGCAGAATGTGCTTCCATTGGGATTTGCCTGGGGTCTTCCTCGTGATCAGACTGAGCGATGTGCTGTGGGCAGAGGCGAAACGCCATGCTCATCCCGTTGTATCGAGGGTCCGTGCTACCCACACGACTCGGCACTGTGGATGTCGGCCTCGATCGCCTGGCTGCAGGGAGTGTATGTCAGGTTCCTCCGCCCTAAGGTGGCTCTGTCCTGTCTCCTTCCCCATCCTGCCCTCTTTGGAAGGCAGTGACTGTTTGTGGCCACACGTAAGGAGCGGGGAGGCATCTCCATAAATTACTTTGAATTCTTCCGAACAGAAGATGGGTCTGCCCCCCCACACACACACACACATACACACACTCTCTCTTTATTCATGAACAATCATTTATACATCAGTGTGGCCTCAAGGACATTTATCTTAGCCTTTAGGTCAGTGGTTCTCAACCTTTTGGCCCTTCAAATACAGTTCCTCATGTGACCCAACCATAAAATTATTTTCGTTGCTACTTCATAACTGTCATGTTGCTACTGTTAATGAATCATCATGCAAATATCTGATATGCAGGATGGTCTTAGGCGACCCCTGTGAAAGGGTCGTTCGACCGCCAAAGGGGTCTCGACCCACAGGTTGAGAACCGCTGCTTTAGGCTATAATCCACTATTCCTTTATTTTGTTGCTCACGTTGTGTTAGCTCCGGCCACCGGGAGTCCTTCGGTCGGACCCTGTATCCTGTCGACATAGCCCACTACCAGGGGTCTGCGTCTGTGGCTGTGCTTCTGTTTTCCAGAACTTTCTCACTCTCTGGCTCCACAAGATGCTCCCCAATTGTCTTGTGGGTTTCATGCCTCTGTCCTGGAACCGGCCATTTCTCCAAGGCCTGGTTCCTGCGATGGGAGAAGGGTATTAGAAACCCAGATCTGGGTGCGAGGTGTGGGCGTGACATCTGGGATGTCGCTACTTTTAAGTCCTCTCAGCTGACAGAGAGAGAGGTGCATGTGCTTACTGACCCATGAATATACATGTATGTGTTAAAACTTCAACATGCGACTCTATGTTTCTATATGAAGCTAGACCTGAGTTCCTTCTGGGGTCTCAACTCTGATGCATGACCCATGGCTGATGCTAACCCCCTCCCCCTGCTTCTCTGTAGCCCACGCCCACTGTGAACGGCCCGGCTCCCGCCATCTGCCACGCATCTCCTTAATGGTTCCGTGCCGGTGAGCACGTAGAGCGGTAGGGAATTGGTGATATTACCTCGGCGGGAAACAGCTTTACCCGCTCGAGAGGAATGCTAACGCACACCCTCTTTGCCTGTCATCTTACTGTGCCACTCATTCCCAAAGTTACTGAGCTCGGCCCCTTATTCCGCCACCCGCTCCAGTGCGCACGTTTCACACATTTGGAATGCAGTTAGATGGCCCTGTCATAGTCCGCGTTCCACCTCGGGGTCCCTCAACCTCCTCGATTTATTTTTTCCTACGTGTATCCATTAAGATTTACGCTCTGTGCTGTGAGGTTCTATGGGTTTTGACAAAGGCATACTACCTTGTATTCACCATCACAATAGAGTTCAAAACAGTTTTGATGACCCCCCAAATCAACTGTGCTTCATCTAGTCAACCTTCTCCCACCCCACCTCAAACCCTTGGCAACCACTGATTTTTTTTTTCGTCTTTTTAAATTTATTTTTATTTTTTATATGTCTTTCTTGATTTCAGAGAGAGGAAGAGAGAGATAGAAACGTCAACGATGAGAGAAAATCATTGATCGGTTGCTTCCTGCACACCCTTTATTGGGAATCGAGCCTGCAACCCGGGCATGTGCCCTTGACCGGGAATCGAACTGTGACCTCCTGGTTCATGTGTCAATGCTCAACCACTGAGCCACACCGGCCGGGCATCCCTGAACTTTTTACTGTCTCTGTAGTTGTTCCCTTTCCCGGAACGTCATAGGATTGAAATAATAATGCAATGGGTAGCCTTTCCAGACTGGCTTCTTTCACTTAACAGTGCATTCAAGATGCATCCATACCTCTTCACGGCTTGAGGGCTCGCTCTGTTTTATTGCTGGGTCGTATTCCCTGTATGGATGTGCCACCGTGTGTCCATCTATCCCCCTCCTGACAGACATCTTGGCTGCCTCCAGGTTTGGGTGGTTAGGAATAGAACCGCTGGGGACATTGACGGGCAGGTTTCTGTACTGGCGTTTTCCAACCAGTTGGGTCAGCACCTAAGGGTCCCACCGCTGCGTGATGTGTTTAGAGTTCATGTAGCTTTGTAAGAAACCACCACGTGTCTTTTTCAAAGTGACGGTGGCCTTCTGCCCTCCCACCGGAAGTGCCAGGAGAGTGCCCTTGCTGGCCGCCAGCGGTGGGCACCGCCCGGTGTTTGGACTTGAGTTGACCCAGTAGCTGTGCAGGGACGGCTCGCTGTGATTTTACTTTGCAAAACCTTCATAACAAGCGACGCCGCGCCCCTCGTTCTACGCGCGTGTGCCGTCCATATAGCGTTTTGGTGACGTGTCTGGTCAAATCCTTTGCTCGTGTTTAAAGAGTGGTTTGTGTGTTTCTTATCATTGGATGCTCAGAGTTCTTTGCATGATCTTACGTATTTTATTCTTGTCTCTGTCCTACTCTCTGGGCCAGCTCCCTCCCTGCGGCCCCTGCCTTCCTGCATCAGTCGCATCCTGAGCTCAGAGCACACGGAATGTTCCACCCCTCACCCCAACCTTGCACAGCCAGGCTCAGAGGAGGGGTGGGAGCGGGCAGCTCCGCCGGGTGGGCGGAGTCCAGTCCCCTCTCCATGTCCCAGGTCCCCTGGTGACCTCTGCATGGGCCTCACCAGATCCTGGGCTTGGGGAGGCGCCCCTCCCTCCCCGCCTCTCAGAGACGACTCCACACCCATTTCAGAGAGCGGCCTCCAGAGATCCAGACACTCACTCAGTGGTTCTCAACCTTCTGGCCCTTTAAATACAGTTCTTCATGTTGTGACCCAACCATAACATTATTTCCGTTGCTACTTCCTCACTGTCATGTTGCTACTGTTATGAATCGTCATGTAAATATCTGATATGCAGGATGGTCTTAGGCGACCCCTGTGAAAGGGCCGTTCGACCGCCAAAGGGGTCGCGACCCACAGGTTGAGAACCGCTGCTCTCACTGCAGGGGTCCTTGAAGAGCCGTTTTATACATGACCGTACGGAGACTCAGCTCGCGGGTCTTTCTAGGTGTTCTACCAGGAACGGGTAAACAGAGTTGGATATATTTGGGACTAAATGCAGTTAAACATTTTTTAAAAATATATTTTTTTATTGATGTCAGAGAGGAAGGAGGAGAGAGAGAGAGAAACATCAATGATGAGAGAGAATCATTGATGGGCTGCCTCCTGCAC
>NW_005370423.1:225280-225839 GCF_000412655.1 Myotis brandtii
TAATGGGCTGCCTCCTGCACACCCCCTACTGGGGATGGAGCCCACAACCCAGGCATGTGCCCTGACCGGGAATCAAACCGTGACCTCCTGGTTCATGGGTCGACGCTCAACCACTGAGCCACGCCGGACGGGCAAACTTTTTAATTTCTTCAAAAGGCAGCAGCATCAGCAAGGCACGGGAGCGTGTGAGAAACCCAGACTCCCGGACCCTCTCCAGACCTGCTGATGCAGAGCCTGCGTCCCACAGAATCCTCCCTGCTGACTTGCTTGTTCGTCCAAGTTTAGGGACGCAGCTTCATTCAGTGGCTTACCTGCTCATCTCTGAGTGGGTACCACGGGGCAGGCACCCGTCAATTACTCCAAGGAGAGGACGTCGCTGGCAAAGATCCCCAAACTTGTGGGATCCGGACCCCCTGCGGAGCATTTTAGGGGGAGCGCCGGTCTGCAGAGCACTGTCCTGGAAGTTATGACCAACCCAAGACCCAACAGGATGACGGAGTGGGAGCCGACACACACCCAGCTCTCCCGCCTGTCACAACTAAGCCCCTTCCAGTCCACC
>NW_005370423.1:225876-226208 GCF_000412655.1 Myotis brandtii
CCTCCAGGGTGGCACGGAGAACCGAGGCCATGGGCACCCGGCTGGCTGCCGGCCAGGCTGGGACACACATGCGAGTTGTTATTTCCACGGGGCAGCAAATTCTGGAAAATATGTGGTTGAGGAGCAACATAATTATCATCCTCTAAAATTAGGCGCCTAGTCTAAACAACCCCAAGTCTTCCTTCGGCAAGAAAACAAACAATGGCAGGCAGGAAGCCTGCAGCCAGGCTGGTCGCGTTGGCCAACAGGCCCGCGCGTCTCCCCGCTGAGCTGAGGGGGCAAACAGCATGCAAAAATGTAAATATTATATTGTTTTTTTCAAATACCACCTA
>NW_005370423.1:226329-227119 GCF_000412655.1 Myotis brandtii
GCGAAGCCCATGGACGTATTTTTCTTTTTTTTCAGGAGCCATTATCGCAACTGCTGATGTAATAAGGCCCTGGTAGATGAAATTCACTTAATAACTCACCCCGCGTTGGCCATTGTGCACCCGGGTGCCTTCTCTCTGATTCCATTTCCCAGCGCGAGGTAAGCGCGGCTTTCATCGTGCGCGCCGGGATTTATGGCAAACAGGCCGCGTGACATGAAGCGAGCCGCACAATCCCTTCATTCAGGCTTTAATAAGGAAGCCCGGGAGAAATTACCCGGGCCGGTTTGTGGGTGACGGCACCAGAACGTTCTGGAGTCGGAGAGCGAGCGCCGCGCCTCCTCGTCAGCCCATTAAAAAGCAAAGCCGGCCTGGCACGATATTAGAACCATGTGTGAGCAGGAATTCCTCCCCTGGTAAGACATTCCACATACTGTCTCCGAGCCAGAGACTTTGGTGTTAGACTAATTTAAGCAGCATGTTGAAATCAGCACGCCGGGCTTTGATCATAAGGAGATCGTTTGTTACAAATTGAACTGACCCAGTCTCTCTTTCTGGCGGATCAGAACTCGGGATTTGTTGAATTAAATGCCTCATTTAGTGTCGTTTGCACATGAAAAGGAACGCTGCGGCTCAGGAATCTGATAGTGAATTTTTCACCTACCCAACAGGTTTACTTCTTTCTTTTTTCTTTTTTTTATGACTTTTAAACCTAATCCATACTCAGTCCACACTGTTCCTCATCACCCCGGGGGCTGTTCAGAGTGAAGTTTTAAATCAACTCCCATGTTAT
>NW_005370423.1:227208-228513 GCF_000412655.1 Myotis brandtii
GGGGCTGGGGGGCAGGGTAGTGGAGTCGCTGAGCCATCCCTGAATTATCAAACCATGTAATAAAGAACATATTGGAACCCGGCACCCAAGTAGAGGAGAAGAAGACAAGGCAGAAATACACCCACGAGTCCACGGTGGTTATTTATTGTCTAAATAACCCGGCTTCCTTCCCCGACGACTGTGGGCACGGACGGCTAAGTGGTTTTGCAGACGGAGGATGCTGATACCGTTGCCAGTGGGGTCCAGCTGAGGCGCTGAGGGGGGTGGGGGGGAGGGCACCCCGCCGGCCGTGTCCACATATGGCTGCACTTTCTTTCCATTTTTGAAGTTATAATATCTCTAACTGTAGATAATGATATTATAAACTGTCATTTAGTGCATTTTAAGTGCATTACATACATGAAACAGAGAGCGAGGCAGGGGCTGCAGCTGAGGCCTTAACAAAAACATTGTGGCTCCAACCCACCGCGCGGGGGACAGGTATGGGGTTCGCCGAGAGCCCCCGCGTGGGACCAGATCGCCACCCGCACAGCCTGGAGACCGATGCCCAGGCATCCGTTTCAGGCCCGGCCCAGACTGGGCAGCGATGACTTAATAGCAATTAACTGGTCGTTATTAACACCCGGGTCAGCGGGCGGCGTGGCGGGATGGTTTCGCCGTTACATTATTTGGTTCCTCGGTAACGTGGGTTCCCATCATGGACCTCCTGTGGGTGGGAGGTGGGGGGACAGTGTTCGTGAGCCTTCTGCCTCAGCCATTGAACAGCTCTGACATCTCCTCATTGCGGGGGGGGGGACACCCCAAAACACCTAAAATTAGGAAGAGGATTCTTTCCCAAGCCCCGGGTGCAGGTAATTCACAAACACCCTCACCTGCAGGCGTAAAGACTCCGCTTGCATGAGGATTGCCTTAATTTAAAAGGAGAATAAGAATTCACGAATTATTGCTTTTGACGTTACTGTGATTGTGTGTCAGGGAAATCAACAGATGATTCCTGAGTCTCACAGACATGAAGGTGAGGTGGATGCCACCCCCAACTCCCACCCCCCGCTTTGGAGAGAGAAAATGGTTACGAAACAGATAACGATAATAAGTGTTTTATTGGTGAAAAAAGAAAGATCAAATCTTTAATGAAATCAGGATGGGCTTCGAGATGAACTCCGTCTGAACCCGCCAGGATTCATGGAACGTCAATTAAAACAATTTCAGAAGGGCCGCGGACCGCAAGGCACTTGGACGTGTCATTAAAATGGAGCAAAATCTTAGCTCCGGGTTTCTAGCAGGATCCTGAAGTGTGTGGAGGCC
>NW_005370423.1:228535-231241 GCF_000412655.1 Myotis brandtii
CCGGGGAGGCGGGCAGGGGGCGCGGGGGCCTGGGGGGAAGGGTGGGTTCCAGGCCACAGAGTGAAGAAACCCCGTGGACGCTGGCTCCCAGGCGTCAGCTCACAATATGTAATTTTTAATCCACTGTTTTCACCTCCGTCCATATGGTTTCTTGGGCTGCACGCTGGCCTTTGCAGGGCTGCAGTGAAAAGACCATTAAAACCCTGTGATGTTAAAAGCATGGATACTGCAGAGCAGTGGTTCCCCACGTGGGCACATGCCCCACAGGGAGGCAATGTGATTTTTAAGGGGGGGCAATTCAGTGAATTTTTTGCATGTCGTACGGTTCCAGGGGCCTCATATACAGTATATAAATATGTGTTGTGACATATTGATGCATTTCAGGTCCCTGTTACATGTTTGGAAACTTTGCTATTTTTTCCTATCACTTCATATTATTATTTTTAACAATTTCTTAGTGATTTCTTCCTCAGTATGTCAACTGTCCTTTTATTTTTCTCTTTCATGGATGCCATGTTCTTTGGAAGCTTGTTTAGACCAAGTTAACGGCCTTTCAGGCTTCCTCCACGTGAAGAGGAGCTCACTTTTTGAATAATAAGAATTCTATGCTCGGGGGGCGGGGGGCGGGGGTGGGCATCAGGATGTTAGAGATGCTTAGGTGGGGCGCGGCCAGAAAAGGGTGGGAACCACTGCTCTAGAGCCACAGTCCCGGGTTCAAAGCTCGCTCTACCCTGACCCGGCTGTGTGGCCTGAGCAAGTCCGGCCCTCTGTGAGCTCCAGCTTCCCAGCCGTAAAACGCGATGGTGAGGGCACTTCCTCTCAGCTACTGAGAGGTTTTAAAGAGATCTTCCCATTAGCAAAGCGCCTAACGCAGCGCCTGGCTCCTGACTGGCACACAGACCTGCCAGCAAATCTTAACTAGGGCCGGAAATGAGGAACGTGACCTCCAGAAGCCCAGCCTCTCCTCCTAGGAGGCCAGGCCTCCCGCCAGAGGTGGCACCAGCGTGGTGTGACAGAACGAAGGTCTCTGTGGGGCAGGGGGTGGGGGGGAGGAGCTTCGCACAGGAACATCCTGGCTTGGGGCATGAGAGCTGGGGCGCCCCTCTTCAAGAGGCCGGCATGGGAGATGGCGGCTGAGGCCTGGGTGCTTGGGAAGACTCCGGTTCAGCCTCACTGCAGGCAAGAGAAAAGGAAAGAGGAGAAGGGAGGGAGGAAGAGGAGGAGGGAGCTCCGCTGGGTGACCTCTGAGCCCAGCCCAGCTCCATGGTCTCAGGTCCCTGCAACCACCTCTCCCCGCCTTGAGCTGGCACCAATGGGCTTCTAGTCCTTGCCCACCAAAACGTGCTCCCTCCACCACGCCGAGCAGGCACAGGGAGGGGTTTTCTGCAGTCTGGCCAAGGCGAAGCCATGGTCACAGACTCCCAGCTCCATGGGGCACACTGGGGACAGGGTTTGCCCACGGCACCCCCCCACCCCCGTTTGCCTGCGAATCACCGACAGCAGACCAACACTCACTCACCGGTCGGTGGAACCCAACAGGCAGCTCTGTGTGCCTTTCTCTCCCCAGGCTCCCCCAGATCACGGGTGCGGACAGCAGCTCTCTGCCCAGCTCCCTGCAATGGACAGCTCAGCTCGCGGCTGACCCAGCAGGTTCCCCAAGTTTTAGCCTCCCTTCCTCCCCCCCCCTCCCCGCCCCGCTCCCCTCAGGCAGGAGCTCCACACTGGCTTTGGGGAATTAGCTCAGGATTTTAAGTCAACTTTCTAATGGCAGAGAGCATCCCAACCTATGAGTAATAGCACAAAAATTAATTACATCTCCTTTGGACTGTCTTCATGATTCCTTTATAGCTGCTGCAGCAGAATTACCTTCCAAATTATATTGGACCCGGGTTATTAAAGTGACTTTCAATTCCCTGAGTATACAGAGTGCCAGCCAGCCAGGCAGGGGAGCCGGAGCCCTGGAGGGCTCCTCCCGCCCCCTCTGCCCCACCCCTGGCAGCGAGGCCGCACGCAGATAACTGAGCACTGACTTGTTCCCACCTCCAACCAATCCATTTCCTTGGGTGTCTGGTATTTACTCCTGGACGTCCCGGTTTCCAGTACAAACCGACACTCGTTTAATACTCCAAACCCATTAGACACTTTCCCTTTCCCTGGCGAACAAAGGAGAAACATTTTCGCACGACTTTATGGAAGCCATCAATCTCGGGGAGAGAATCCTCGTTCTCACTTATGCAAAGCGGAGGGCGGGAGGTGTGGGGGGACGTACCCCTTTCTCCGAGCGGCAGCGGCGCCGCACGGAAATCATGCATTTCTGCTGAAATTCATATTGGGAAATGGATTTCCCATCGGAAACATTGTTTTTCACTAAGAGAAGCTTTTAATCCCCTTAAGTTCCTTTCTAATCTGCCTTGGAAGTGCTCGTCTCGGGCACAGAACAGTGACGATGGAGCAGATTTAATTTATTGGGACAAGACAGCAGCCAGCCAGCCCGCAGAAGGCGGAGGGCGGCCCTCCCAGCTGAGCGGGGCCATCATTCCCGGTGGGGGATGCTTGTCCCACCCAGGCCCCTGCACCGTCCTGCGCCCAAGTTCCCACGTCAGCTCTCCGAGCTCTTCCTGGAGCAAATACCTCAGCCTCATGGGGTCAATGAAGCCCTTTATTCCCTAAAGACCAGAGGAAGGTGGCCCCTGCCTGCTTGACCAG
>NW_005370423.1:231325-240345 GCF_000412655.1 Myotis brandtii
AGTGAACACCCCAGCCTATAGGAGCCAGACAGTCACCTCCCACTGCCCCGTCTCCTGGGTCACCTCAGAGTAGCGATGACCTCGACGGGCCAGGACTCAGAAGGGCAGGAGATGCAGGGCCATTTCCCCACACCCGAGCCCACTCCCCACCAAGGCAGGGCTACCGATAACACCTACGCCAGTGGTCGGCAAACCGCGGCTCGCGAGCCACATGCGGCTCTTTGGCCCCTTGAGTGTGGCTCTTCCACAAAATACCGACTTCTGCGCATGGGCCACGAAGTTTCAATCGCACTGTACGTGTGCGCCCGCACATGGTATTTTGTGGAAGAGCCACACTCAAGGGGCCAAAGAGCTGCGTGTGGCTTGCGAGCCGCGGTTTGCCGACCACTGACCTACGCCAACCATCGGGATTCCGTTTGCTCCAGAGAGGCCGCGGGGAGTCCATGCTGGTGGCTGGCGCTGCGTGCACTTGCACCGAGGCAGCTGGAGACGTGGGAGGGTGAGTCCGCGGGGCTGGGCCGGGCCCAGAACAACCTGATGGCCCAGGTGGACCCGCACCGAACTCCATGTCCCCTTCCTCTGAACAGAAAGCTGCTCCCTTAGCCCCTCAGCCCATGCGTGTTAACGTGCCCTTGCGCCCACCTTTGACGCTTGGGGGTAGCACTCTTGCAGCCGCACCGGGTGCCGATGGCCTCAGGACAGCGTCACGCTCCACGCTGGCTTTGCTGCTGTCACACGCGGAGTGACACGACCGTGGGCCAGAGCTTGGCCTCTGGAACCAGACAGTCCTGGGTCCACTCCCCTGCTCTGGCACGTCCACGGTAGGAGACCGCCCGTGAGTCATTCCACCGGACGGAGCTGCCGTCTTCCCAAGTGGGGATGGGAGCGCCGCCGCCTCCGCCCTGTAAGGAAGAAAGGACACTTGTGTGAAAACCTTAGCAGAGCTCCCGGCCCCTAGGAAGTGCTGGTGAAGTGTGAGGATTACTGCGTAGGTAGGTTGGCCCCCTTCTGCTCCTTCATTCATTCATTCCACCGAAGGTTTACTGAGCACCTGCCGTGGGCCAGGCTCCGTGCTGAACACTGTGTATTTGGGACAGGGGAGCGAGCAGGTGGGGGAGGGGAGGTGCCTAATAAAAATGATGGTTGAAGGACATGCAATGTTGCCTTCGTTCTCTCATTTAAATCTCACACACACAGGAGGTGGCGGGTGCCGGGAGGTGGGGGGGAGTCTGGAATAACGTCAACATTAACATGTTTCATCATAAAATAATTCCTCAAAAAAATTTAATAAATTACACACACATGAGATTCGGGGACTTTGTCCAATGCAAAGCTGAAAAAAGCTGGACTGGGATGTCTTGGGCAGCCCCCTCCCACACTTTCCCTCGAGTAGCAATTCTGTCATCACTGATGTTTCTATCTCTCTCCCCGTCTCTGAAACCCATAAAAATATACTTTTAAAAAATAATAGGATCCTGAATCCAGTCGATGTGGAAATGGAGTAACACAAAACCACGTGCCCACGACCCCTGTGGGCCCAGGACCCAGCCCATCCCGTGGCGAGTGTGTGCGTGGGTAGGAGACCACACCCCACGCTCAGTGGGAACCGGGGTCTGCTGAGCCCATCGGAAGGAGGCCAGGAAAGGGAGGAGACTGGGGAGCGTGACACTTATTAAAAGCACTTGCTCGAAAGCCGAGCTCAGGCCCACATGGTGCCCAGCCCAGGCCCCGGCCCCGGCCGGGGTCAGTGCCCCGTCCTGACAGGCGTGAGCAGGGCAGTCTGGGCGGAAGATGGATGGGGGCGTGAAACACGCCCGTGACAGCGGTAATCCACACGCCCCGGGAGCGCAGGCTGGTCTTGGGGCCACTTCCCCACACTTTTTATGGGCCCGGAGTGAGGGGGAGGGAATTTTCATCATTTCAGACATAAATAACTCCGCCAACGGTGTCAAGATCAGACACCTCGAAATGAACCCCTCCCGGCAACGCAGAGCCTTGGCCTGGGCGCGATTTATTTCTCGGTGGCGGGGCTGCCTGCAGTCAGCGAGGCGGGCCCCCAGGACATGAGGTGCAGCCCCGGGCCCCGAGCATGGAGCCTCGGAGAAGTCCCTGTCCTGCTCAGAGCGATGCCCACGCCCCGCTCTCCTCTTGCTCAGCGGCTTTGCCCTCCCCAGGGGCTGACAGCCCGCCCCCTTCTCTATGGAGGGGAGAGAAAGGACCAGGTTCGAGCTCTCATTTCCCACCACCCGAGCCCACGAGCGTGCCTGCTGCAAACCTCTCTCTCTCTCTCTCTCTGCTGGATATAGCAGGATAGCAGGAGACCTCCCTCCCCCCAGGGGCCACCCTCCACTTGGGCTCTGAGACCTGTTCCCTCCTAAGGGTTTGCCCTTCGAGCGACACTCACTCCCTCTCCTCAGCAGCCCCTCTGCCCTGATCATTCTCTCCTGCATCGACACGTCCTCAGCACCTCCCACATCCAAACACCAAACCATCTCCCTTGGTCCCTCCTCTCTCCCCAGCGATGGTCTGTCTTTCTAAACAACTCGCACCTGTGGCCTCCAAGCCCTGCCTCGACTTCGTCATCCACATCCAGCTCAATGGCGCCAGCACGCCACCTACACAGCCCTCACGCTGGTCCATGACTCCGTGGTGTCCAACGCAGAGTCTCCTCTCCTCTCCTCTTACTTGACTTCTCGGTCGAGCCCTCAGTCCCCCCTGAGCCCCTTCCTTTGCTCGGCAGCTTCTCCTCTCCTGGCTGCTGCTCCTCGGCCTGCCTTTGACCTTCCTTCTGCCCCCAATGTCTAGAGGCCAGAGGGCCCCTGGGGCCATCTCTCAGCCCTCTTCCTTCTGCTTTGTCCCTTCTCTGTCAGCGGGCTCCTTCATTCCCTGGCTGTCCATGCCTTCCATGTACTACAGACTTTCAAAGAGCAGAGCCCGGGCCCGGAAAGTTCCCCCGAGCTCCGCCTCGCGTAGCTGGACGCCTTCTTGGCATCCCCCTTAGCCATCGAACAGGCGCCTCACCTTGGCGCTGCTACAACGAGGCGGTTTATGGAACAAGAAGCACCGCCTGCCCTTTAGGCTTGCAGAAGGTGTGCACCCTCACTGAGCACTCATAAAACGCACATCGAGACAAGCCGAGTTCTTTTTCAGCAGCCGGTCGGCAGAGAGAGATCAATACACTGGAAAACACGCTGTGGGTCAGGATTCGAGGGAAAAGGTGCCTTTGTCTATTGGTAGGGAATATAAATTGGTGTAATCCCTTTGAGGGTAAACAGTCAATATGCACGAAAATGAAAGCCACACATCCTCCTTGGCCTGCAGTTACTTTGCTCGGCAGCTTCTCCTCTCCTGGCTGCTGCCCCTCGGCCTGCCTTTGACCTTCCTTCTGCCCCCAACGTCTAGAGGCCGGAGGGCCCCTGAGGCCATCTCTCAGCCCTCTTCCTTCTGCTTTGTCCCTGCTCGAAAATGAAAGCCACACATCCTCCTTGGCCTGCAGTTCTACGTCTAAGAATGCATCTTGTAGCTACGTTAAATTAGTAGATTCAATAAGTGTATTTACTTCCAGTAATCGTTACCCAATAGATAGACAGTCACACACCTGCACGTGGATGTCGAAAGCATTCGGGAAACCATCTACTCCCAGCAATTACAGCGGTTCTCAACCTGTGGGTCGCGACCCCTTTGGGGGTCTTTCACAGGGGTCGCCTAAGACCATTGGAAAACACATATATAATTCCATACTGTTTTTGTGATTAATCACTATGCTTTAATTATTTTCAATTTGTAACAATGAAAATACATCCTGCATATCAGATATTCACATGACGATTCATAACAGTAGCAACATTACAGTTATGAAATAGCAACGAAAATAATTTTACGGTTGGGGGTCACCACAACATGAGGAACTGTATTAAAGGGTCGCGGCATTAGGAAGGTTGAGAACCACTGAATTAGAGTCTCGCTGAGTAAGTGAAAGCAAGTTCCAGAGTGGGACAGCGCTTCATTGTGAAAAGAACGGAAGAAGCCTTCACAAGCTGATACAGAAAAATCTCCAAGGTATCGTGTTAAACGAAAAAAGAAAAATTAAGAGTGGCTCCGTTGGTTGGAGCATTTGCTCAGACACCAAAAGGTCTCAGGTTCGATTCCCAGGCAGGGCACAGACCCAGGTTGCAGGTTTGATCCCCAGCCAGGGCATGTGTGGGAGGCAACCGATGGATGTTTCTCTCTTTCTCTCCCTCTCCTTTCCTCTCTCTTTAAAATCAATGAAAGCATGTCCTCAGTTGAGGATTTAAAAAAAATAATAATTAAGGTGCAGAAAAGGTATACTATGCTACTATTGGTATTTGGAAAAGGGTGCTAGAGACAGAGGGACTCACACAAAAACACTTACATAAATACAAAATGTTATCGGAAGAAAACACACACAACTTGTAATGGGGATTGCCTTTGGGGCAAGGGGACCAGGAGACCGGTTTTGAAGGGATGAGGATACGTTCTCTGTATACTGTGTGCGCTGTTGGAATTCTATTTTGCCATGTTCGGCTATTTCAGTTTCATTTTAAAAATAAAGTTATTTTTCATACCCTGGCTTCTTCTCTCCTTTCAGCTCTCAGCTGAAATGCCACCTCTTCCAGGAAGCCCCCCTGGACTACCCTCTCTATGTCCGTCTCTCCTACATTGTTTTCCCTGTTCCCTGCTAGAACAGCTTCACTTTTAACCTTCACTCTAAATATTTGGGGTTCCAAGATCTCTCCTCACCTCGTCAGAGATACTGCCCTGTGCCCCCCAGGTGAAATCATATCCTCACCACTACCACTGTCCCTCTCTAATCCTTCATCCTGCCTCCTTTTTCTTTTTCAATGCATCCATCAGCACCTGACATGTTGCATCTATTTTTTTTATTTGTTTGCCAGTGACTTACCCTCATGAAGAGCAGGAATCTTGCCCATTTCGTCCACCGCTCCACCCCCTGCGGCCGGAACCATGCGTGGCACGCTGCGGGTGTCCAATAAATATTTGTTGAACGGATGGATGGTTTCTCTGCAAAGAGAAAACAAATAAATAAAAAGACACCTAAAGGCTAGAAAATACACTATCCCCAGCCCTGAGTTTAGGGCGGGGTCTGAAATCGGGTTCCAGCCCCTGTCCAGGCTGTGTGGGCATCGGCTTGCTGAGCGAAGGGCCTGGGGACGCCTCAGAGCACCAAGTGACGGAAAGAAAATCGGGGACAAGAGGGAGCAAGCTCTACAGGAGACGCCAGGAGTGTGGCCCTGGGGGAGACAGCCACAGCGAGCAGACAGGAGTCTTCAGCAAACCCCCAGGAGGGAGCGCCTGCCCTAGAAGGTCAGGGCTGGAGAGAGCAGGGAAACGGGAAGAATGAGAGGGAGGCCTTGGCCTGGCCCTCACCTGGGGGAGCTGAGCCCCAGCTTCCGATGGATGAGACACACAAGGTGTGGGAGGCACGGCCAAGGGCAGGAGCGCGGGTGCTCACACAGCCTAAAGCCCCGGGGGCCTGGCTCAGGGCGGGCGAGCCATGACTCAGCAAGTCCTGGGAGCCAGTGAGTTCAGTGCAGGGGCTGGGGCAGCAGGCAGACAGTGGGGCCACCAGGGACCCCCGCACCCACTGCCCCCTCAGGAGGAGAAGTTCTGGGTGGCACGAGGGCCATGCTCCCCGCGGACTTCAGACAACAGTGTTCTGGGCCCTGGTGCGTTGGCGGCGGCCGGGATCCTGCCGGGGCCTCCCAGCACCTCCATTGTACTCTCAGGCTCAGCGTGCCCTCGGGCCGCCTGCTGAAAAGTTTACACTAAGAAACCCTCCCTAATTGGTTCCTTTGAAGGGTGCCCTCTGCACACCATCAAGGCAGCCCTGTTCATTAGCAGCCGCTCACATCAAACCCGGGCGGGAAACGTCCATCACCCAGGGATTCACACGTGGACACAGGCCTCCCCGGGCCCAGCGCTGCCCACGAGGCTCCGTCCTGGGAGAGAGGAGTGTGGCCCAGCCACTTCTCGCCCAGGCTTCCTCCACCTCCACGCGCTGCCAGGTGGCAATCCTTTGCCGGGGGCTGCCCTGTGCCTCCTGGGGTTCCCCAGCCACCCAGGCTCTACCCGCTGGATGCCAGCCCCACCTCTCTAGCTGTGACAACCAAACCCATCCTCAGACCATGCCAATGTCCCCCGAGTGCAGTGGACAACCGCTCTTCTCATTTCCTAGCCGTCTGAACAGCTGACCTGGGGAAGAAAAAGCCAACTCGGAAGAGACATTTCCTGAAGGTCTCCTACATGCCAGGCACGGGGGACGGTCACAAATCAGGGGTGCACGTGGCCCCAGCCATGTCTCTTGAATGAAGGGGGACCAGCCCCTTAGTTCCTTGTCAGTTTCAAGGCTCCCCTTAGTTCCTTGTCAGTTTCAAGGCTCAGCTATCCCACAGAGGGACCGGCAGGACTAGGTCCGGGGGTGTCGGAGGAGGAAGCCCCTCCAGAGGAGGAAGCCTCGGAGAGCCTTGTTCTCGGCTCCTCCCGGGAATGGGTGTCTCGGGCCTTGCAGGGAGCAGAGTGGGTGTTCGGCGGTGGATCACGGAAGGTAATTACAGAGATCTCCAAGGGGCTGCGGGAGGCCCCGGCCCAGCAGAGCTTTCGCAACACCGGGCAGCCGAGCAGCCACGGAGGGTGACGGGCTCACTAATCATTGGCACCAAGCACTCCCGGCTCCCAGCCTGTGCCAGGAAAAACAGAAAAGCCGACAAGAACAGCACGGTAGCGTGTATCACACCCTCCAGCGAAAGGCGGCCACCGTTCCCCCACAGTGGTCTCTGAGGCTGACTGGGGGCCTCGACGGGTGTTGCTGAGACTGGCGGATGGGTTGTGGGGTGGGCAGGCAGGTGGGTAGGGAAGCCCCTGCAGAGGGGGTGGAGGAAGGCTGGAGGACTGAGATAGGGGGGCAGGGACGCGCAGGTGTACGTCCTTTCAATGCATTGAGGGCCACCCAAGTGGCAGGGACATGCCCCCGAGAAGTTGGCACCGACAAAGGCCAGGGGCCCCGGAGACTTAAGTAGTGATGTCTCCAGGCCGTGGGTAGCAGGCTCTCTCCTGGCCGCCAAGGACTGCCCGTGTGCAAGGGGGCAGGAGAACTGGGGACAGCCAACACCGTTGCCCAGGTGCTGGGAGTCATTTCAAAGCAGACAGGACTGGGAGGTGGTAGAAACGTAGCAAGCGGAGAACCAAGAAGCACATTTCCCAAAACGCGGCGCAGAGATGGTCTGGGGTGACTTGGGGACACAGTTTCCCCAACACTGACTCCCAGGGGGGAGAGGCGAGTCCTTCCGATGAGGACAAAGAGAACCTGTTGGCTGGGTGCTGGGAGAGCTTTCACAGCTTCAGCGTGGGGTCCTCTCTCTCTCTCCTTTTGCCAAGATAGAGCATATCTCTTGGCTCGAGCAACAAGGATATCTGGCCAGAATTTAAAGATACTGGCTTTTATTTTTCCTTTTAAAGTCAAATTTATCGAGGCAACATATACATACAGTAAAACGCGCCATTTTTTAGTGTATCCTTCTATGAGTTTTGAACAGCGCATACAGTTATATAACCACCAGAGCCATTAAGATATAGAACATTTGCCCGGCCGGCGTGGCTCTGTGGTTGAGTGTCAACCTATGAACCAGGAGGTCACGGTTCAATTCCTGGTCGGGGCACATGCCCAGGTTGTGGGCTCCATCCCCAGTGTGGGGCCTGCAGGAGGCAGCCGATCCATGATTCTCTCTCATCACTGATGTTTCTATCTCTCTCTCCCTCTCCCTTCCTCTCTAAAAGCAATAAAAATATATATTTTAAAAAATATATAGAACATGTCCATCACTTAAAAAGCCACTTGATGCCCTTTGAGGTCAACTGGGTTACCAGCTCCTTGGAAGTGTAAAGCTACCTGTTAACATCACACCTTCCCAGACCCACTAGTTCTATGCACAGAGTTGAATGTTAGCTGACGGTGACGTGTTGGGAGGGGGTGGGAAATGGTTAACTACATGGAGAGAAAGAACTGAGCGATGGAGGGGGAAGAAGGATATGTCAAAGGCAAATTCTGGGATTGGGGGAAGGACCGTTGGCCAGAGAAGAGGAAGGGAAGGGAGTCTGGGGCCCTGGGGGTCGGATTGTGCCGTATGGTATCTATAGTGAGTGATGTTTCAGTGAGGATTCTGAGCTGAAAGAAACCCACAAACTCAACGCAAGCTCCTGTAAGTAAAAAAGAGAAGGTATGTGTCCACCTTAATGGGAAGTCTTCAGGAGTGGCTGGATCCAGCAGCCAGGTGATGTCACCAGGCCTCAGCCTGGCCTTTCTCCCTCTCGGCCCTGTTTCCCTCGGTCTTAACCACTTCCTCACAGTGGAGAGCTGGCCTTCAACACCCCAAGTTGGCATGTTCCCCTCCAGTCACCCCGCTGGGAAGAATGCATCTCTTTCCTGGTTATGCCCACAAGGGTCCTGGGACTGAATCTCTTTGAACTACTCTTGCACTGTATGCTTAAAGCACTTACTGTGGCCAAGGGGTTAAACACCCTGATTTCCCAGACCTGGGTCACATGCCCACCTTCCCACCAATCACTGGGGCTGGACAGGGGCTGCCCCTGAACCAATCCCTATGGACAGTGACCTTGACTACTCCGATCGGCTGGTCCTAGGGCGCCTGCCGACCTGGAAGTGCTGAGTCATCCCCCTTTGTCCCAGGTGGACTGAGTGTGAGAGAGGGAAGGGCAGGTGTCTCCGGAAGGAAGCGTAGAAACCAACAGCCATTGCTCACACAATGGGCAGTCGGGGAAAGAAGATTCCAGAACAGGCACTGACATGCTGAGGACAGCGTTTTGGAAATCTCACTGGACAGCCAACCTGGTGTCTCCCTGCCCTCCCCAGATCATGTGACCCACGCCTGGGCCAGCCGACGCCAGCTCCGGCCCACTCCCCCGGCCCAGGGCAAGCGGGCCCCACACTGCTTCGCTCCCCGCGGGAGGTCTGAGAGCTGGCA
>NW_005370423.1:240555-251873 GCF_000412655.1 Myotis brandtii
GTCCAGCCCCACAGCCGCTCCAGCGCGGCCTAATCTCGGGAACAGGTGGGAGGCTGGGCCCCGACTCTCGGCTTTCACAGCCAGGAGCACAGCAAGGGGAAAGTCATTACACGGGTTTAACGGGGTTTAAAGGCGTTAAAGAGTCCTGTGGGCCAAATTAAGGGGCCTCCGCTTCCAAGCCGAGTTATGAAGAGATCTGAGGCGTGGAGCCCCACGTTGGGGTAACCCAGTCGCAGTGAGAAAACGTGAGTCCCCAGGAGTTACCCACTGGAACAGCGGTTCTCAACCTGTGGGTCGCGACCCCTTTGGCGGTCGAACGACCCTTTCACAGGGGTCGCCTAAGACCATCCTGCATATCAGATATTTACATGACGATTCATAACAGTAGCAACATTACAGTGATGAAGTAGCAACGAAAATAATGTTATGGTTGGGGGTCACCACAACATGAGGAACTGTATTTAAAGGGCCAGAAGGTGGAGAACCACTGCTCTAGAAGGAAATGCCAGGTGCTGGACGCTGGGGGCTGGCCTGGGCTGGGGGTGGAGAATGCCAAGGGCAGGGCTAACCCTTCCTTCGGAAACCGCACGCAGTACCGGGCACGGTCCGCCCAGAGGCAGCGCGTCAGATAAACCAAGGTATCGTGAAGGTCTGCCTCAGGCTGTTCGACAGGATGGGACGTGTCTGTATGAACTGACACGAAAGGGTCTCCACGCACTAGGGCTAGGTGAGAAGCGAAAATAAACGCCACGCGGAACTGTGTGTACAGTAAGCCATCGTGTTTACACGCACCCGCCATTCAGGGCGAACCATCTGGCACTTCCACTTCTGTAAGTCAAAATATTTATGTGTCGGTCCTACCTCTGTCTACATCGTTTCCATGCTGGTGTAGACGGGGAGTATCTCTGGCCGTGTACGCAAGACACTGATCAGCACAGTTTATACCAGCGATTTTCAACCTTTCCATCTCATAGCGCACATGAATGAACTACTAGAGTTCTCCGCCATGCCAAAAATATATATTACATTTTTGGGGGGCCAATCTGACAAAGAAACATAGGTATAATTTTGATCCATTCACCCCAGACGGCTATTGTTGTGTTGGCTGTTGCCTTTTTTTTTTTTTTATTTTTTTTTTTATTTGACAATCTAAAGAAAAAGAGGTCAGTGCCCCTGTGTAAATAGTCAGGTACTGCATGTTGTAAACATGGTTGCGGCACCCCAGTGTGCCTGCCACGGCACCCCAACTGAAAACCGATGCTCTAGAGACACCCCGTGAGACTGGGGTGTCAGGAGTGGGAGACAGAGTTACTTTCCAGTGCATAATCTTTTGTGTCACTAGAATCTTTTAAGTCCTGTGCCTATTTTATATTTGGCGGGGGGGGCGGGGATATTTTCGTAAATCTATCAGGTGCTCTCACTATGCAAAGTGTGTATATGTGCATCATCACCCCACTCAGTCCTCGCAACACTCGGGGGAGGTAAATACCATCGACAGTCTCATTGTACAGATGAGGAGACTGAGGAAGAGAGAGCGAGCGGGTGATCAACTCAGACCAGAACCTCCTGGGTTCCACCCCAGGGCCCCTCCTAAAACAGCCTCTGTGAGCCCAGCAATCAAATCAGCAAAGGGCTCCTCTCTTGCTGGGGGGCGGGGGTGAGGAATGGGGGGGCGCTTTGCCTGGGGGAGGAGGGTGAGGCTCAGGGCCAAGATTCGGGCTCAGGAGTCAGTCTCCATCATCCGTAAAAGGGGAATAGTAACCACGAGAAGATGACCCCGGAGTCAAACCCTGATCTGCTGCTTCCAGAAACCAGGACCTTCCCAATCCTCCTTGCTCCTTCCTCGGGAGGTGGCAGCTGGGCTGGGGTACTTCCCAGTGGTGGCTGGTTTCCCTAGGCTCTAAGGGAGCTTAGGAGAGCGTTTCCAACAGTTTGCAGCTGCGAGGCAGGTCCGAGGGCCCAGGGAAGTGTCTGCTCCTTTTTTTTTTTTTAATCCTCACCTGAGGCTATTTTTCCATTGATTTTTAGGGAGAGCAGAAGAGAGAAGGAAAGACAGAAACATGGACGCGAGAGGAACACATGGATTGGCTGCCTCCTGCACAAGCCCCGACCAGGGCCCGGGCCGGGGAGGTGCCTGCAACCGAGGTTACGTGCCTTTAACTAGAATCGAACCCAGGACCCTTCGGTCTGCAGGCCGACACTCTATCCACTGAGCCATACCAGCTAGGGCTGAAGTGTCTGCTCTTAACCCAAGGACCCACCTCCATTGCTCCTGGAGCCCAGAGGAGGGCAGGAGACAACAGCAGTGCCCTTGAACTCTGACAAACCTACCCACCCCCTCTCCCCAAGGTTGCTGGGTGGAGCAGGTGTCCCTGTGCTGGCCTGTAAGACAGCACTTTCTAGAAAGAGAGTCTATGGCGTCACCCAAGAGGCAGAATAAACAAGTACTCAGGGCACAAGTAAAGCTAGTCACTACGTTCCCCCCTCCCCCCGCCCCTCCCACATAAACTAAGGCCTTGCTGTTTGACTTTTTTCATGAAAGTTGCTATCCTGCAGAAAATGAGAATTTTGACGGACACCTTTCATACATATGGCAGAGGACCCAGGGCCCTCTCAGCTGCTATCACAAAGAAACCCCCAACATGTGTGACAGTCCAAACGCCATAGAAAATGGTTTCTCACCAGGAAAGGCTGATGCAGGTGCTCCGGGTCAGGGCGCGGCTCTGCTCCAGGCGGTGGCTCGGGGACCCAGGCTTCTTCCACGGGGTACGTGGCTGTATTGAACAGGCGGCTCCCCCGTCATGGTCACCATCGAGCTGCAGGGGGGGGAAGCGTGGAGGACGCGTGTGGGCGGCGTTTCCGGGCCGGGCTGAAGGCCGTGCGTATCTGCTCAAGGTCCATTGGCTACAGCTCAGTCACGTGGCACCGCTAATTTCCAGCAAGACTGGGAGCTGCAGCCTGGGAGAGGGTCGCAGGCTTGGCAAATGGCTGGCCGGCCTCTGAACTAACCTCCAAAGGTCTTCATCGGACCCTCTAGGACAGTGAAGAAACAGAATTTCCGGAGGCTGAGGCCCAGAAATCAGGATTTTCAAAAGATTCCCAGGTGATTCTAATGTGCAGCCAAGGTTGAGAACCACTGAACTAGGAGAAGGGGGTTCATTCCCAATGCTCGGCCAGATACAGAGCAGAGAAGGGGCTGTGTCCACCCCCCTGTTAGGCATCTGAGAAGAGGGAATCTTCGGTAAAGAATGAGTGATTAAAAACGTCTTTAAATGTAATGTGTTGACTTAAGGAGAGGATAAACTCTCGAAACATAAACTTAGGTGAGAGGGAAGGGATTTCTTTCCTTCCAAATCCTTTCATTTCCTAAGTAATCGCTTGGCACCTACTGCAAGCCAGGCTCTCAGCTAGCCGCCAGGGATGGGAGGGAAGGCTGTCACGGGCCCCAGTTTCCGGAGGGAGACAGACATCAGTCAGCAACGGCATAGAGCCCTCGCTGGTGTGGCTCAGAGGACAGAGCGTCGGCCTGCGGACTGAAGGGTCCCGGGTTCGATTCCAATCAAGGGCACATGGGAGGCCTGGGAAGATGAAATGGGACAATTCTTGCAGTGGTTCTCAACCTTCTGGCCCTTTAAATACAGTTCCTCATGTTGTGGTGACCCCCAACCATAACATTATTTTCGTTGCTACTTCATCACTGTAATGTTGCTACTGTTATGAATCGTCATGTAAATATCTGATGTGCAGGATGGTCTTAGGCGACCCCTGTGAAAGGGTCGTTCGACCGCCAAAGGGGTCTCGACCCACAGGTTGAGAATCGCTGCTTTATAGGGTTGTGGGGGCGGCATTGGGTTCTCACCTTCTCTCTCTCCCTCAGAAGCAGGTGGCTTCCTCTCTCAGCCCGTCGCCACGTGGTCACAAATCACGTGGCACTTTGGGCCTCTCCTCTGGAAACCAAACTTCCCATGACCCGGGGGCTGGCAGGCTCCCGGCCGGGCCGCCCTCTGCGCGCAGTTGATCCCGCCGGACACCGGATAGCCTGTTTGGACGTGATGGCATCCACTTCCCTGTTCGTCGGATTCCAGGGCCTGGCCAGTTCTGAGCACCCGGCCCGGGGAGAACAATGCCCCCTCTGTTCCCCACCAGCCATTCATGTCGACTTCGGTTTCACTAACATAACACCAGGCGAGAGGGTATTTTCTTAACACCACTCGGCCCTGCGGAAAAGGTGCCGGACAGTGGCTGCTCCGTCCCCGGCTGATAAGGACTCGGTGATGTATCAGGGAACCGCGGCTCCTGCAGGGCCGGGGTGACCCCGGGATTAGGGTCGCTCTTATCTCCCAAGACATCTCGGAGCGTCTGGGATTCCTTTTCCCCACGGAGGCCCCGGGGCTGCGGTGATGTGATGTGCTTAGGGGCGAAGGGGACCGTTCCTGCTCAGGGCTGGAGTGGATTAGGGCTGATCACTCGGCCTAAAGCGGGGACATCTGAGAATGTTGAAGAAAGAAAGGCAGGGGATTCCGCAAACCCAAACAAACATGGACTTCAAGGCGGGCTCGGGCACGACACATTTTAAAAGGCCCGCCTGGGTGAAACGGGGTCCCGGGGAGAGAGGGCCCCCCGAGCCAGAAACCCCTCCAAAATCTCGGGCCAGCCGGCCGAGAACGGCTCTCGGCACAACCTCTGAGCAGCTTCATCCGTCACCTCGCGGCTGCTTTATGCCAAAAGGTGCTATTAAAAAAAAAAAATTAAATTAAAAATGGACTTGTCCAAAGGAGCCTTAAAAAAAAAGTCCCAAACCCACCACTTTATTAAAGTTCACAGAAAATAAATATCAAATTTCTTTCAGCCTGAATGTTTCCCTCCAACTATAATCACCGAAACTGGAGATGGAGAAAAGAAAAAGGTAGGGGTGGGGGGACCCTCTCGGGCAACGTTTTCTATAATTTTCGCAGAAACACTTGGTGGCTGGGATCTTTGCGAATCCACGTTCCCATCTGCCCCCGAGAAATCCAACAGAACCCCGCCGACGGGTTGCTGAGAGCAGGGCCAAGTCCAGAAACGTCTAAAAATGGTGCCGGGAAACCACCACCAAACCAAACCAAACACGAAAGCAAGCTCCCTGTAAGGTCAGCCCCATCGCGCGGTGGAACTGAACTTCCTCTCCGATTCACTCTCCAAAAACCTCAGTGGCGATTTTACCAGAAACAGATCTCACGCCCTCGCGCTGCTCCCGGGGCCGGTCTGGGTCCTGGCTCCGTGGCTCCCTCCACGCGAGTCTGTTTGGCGTGCTTGGCGAGAAATCATAACAGATCGGGTTCGATTCCTGCTCCTGGAGGGAAAAAAAAAAAAAGTCCTGCCCTCCCCTTGCTTTCTTAGGGTAACTAGAGGCGACACAAGTCACAGAGCACACGTCTCCCTGAAAGGGCCCCAAACCTCGGGCGGGAGCTCAGTGGAGGTGGCCAGGCCACTGGGGCGTGTGGGAGGGTTACCGGCTGCCACCGAAGTTGGCTCCGTGTGACTTTGGGAGAGACTCAAGGAGACTGCACGTGTCCCCGAAGCCGAAAGGAACCATGTAAACCCCCCACCCCCCACCCCGTGGACCTTGGCAGGGCTGCCTGCTTTTCTCACTAACCCTAACTAAGCCACTTAAAAAGAAAGCGAGGGGGCCGCGCGGGGCAGTCTTCCTAAATCGCCATCAGGACCCGGCCACGAATGGTTCCAATTTGCCGCAGTGATTACATCTGTGAGCGCCGGAGGGTTTTCATGCAGGTTTGCCCTTTGGAGTTGTGCTGCACGCCTGGCTAGGAAGGCGAACCGGGGAGGCCCCGGCCGGCCGGCGCGGAGACGGGAGAAGGTGACTACACAAACCCCCAGCAGGGCTTAAGTGGATGGAGGACAATCGAGACCCCGAATCCTCTCTGTGGATCTGAGTGCAGAGGGATTAGAGCCGCCCGGGTGCCAGGCGGGGCCGCCCGGAGCCCCCACCGCAGCCTGGGATCAAAGCCGCAGCCCCCAGTTTGTCAATACGCTAAGCGGCGTGTTTACACAAAAGTGTCAGCGCGTGCTTCTCGCCACAGAGAGGTTCCTACGCTGGGAGATTAATGACTTCCAAAACAGATCGCGGGTAAACCCCGGCCTGCAGGGCCTCGCCTCCTGGGGGGTGTCTGCTGGGCCCCGGGATGAGACAGGTGGCCAAAGGGAGAGAGTGGGGGGCCGGACCTGAGACGGTGATGGAGGCCCATGTCCATACCAGCCCTTCATCTGAGCACAGGTCTCTGATTGGCGTTCACCTCCCGGGGGATACACAGCCTGGATGCCGCGTGGCCCAGAGACCACGTGTGGCATCTGGAGGTGAGAGACAGTATATTCCCCAGAGCCTCCCCCCGCCACCTCCCACCCCAACCCCGTGGAAATCAAAGCCTTGATGTCCGAGTTGGGCTCTACCAGCAAGTAGTGAGCTGCCCATCATTCTTTTGTCTTAAAAGGGCCGATGGCCCAGCCAGGGGTGGGTGCTGCCTAGAGACTCCACGGTGTGGCAGATGCACTGGGCCCTCGGGGGTGGCCCCCAGGACTCCGGGGGCTCCTGGCACTGAGAAGGCATGGAGAATGTTTTTTGAAGAAAAGATGGGGTAGGTGCAAAAGAAGTCTTTCCCCAAACCCTCGCTGGGCCCCCATAGCTCTGCTCTTCCGGTCACGGGTGCCAGTGTGGACATTTGCCGTGAGTCCTCCCTCCCTGGGGAAGCCTGAGTCTCACCCGAAAACCTACAGGGTCCAGGGAAGAAAGATGGAGGGAGGAAAGGACGTGTTTTTCTGAGTCCCACTCTGGGGTCTCAAAGTTCACTCGCCCATCCATCCATCCATCCATCCATTCTCCGAATGACTGAGGACCCACTCTGAGCCAGGCACTGTTCCAGGCACAGGAGACCCCGGGTGGAACAAAACCGATGAGGTCTACGCCTTCAGGAAGCTCGAGGTGGGGCAGGGGTAACCTAACCACCAAGCACAGAAGCCAGAGATGAGAGATGACGTGGCTGTGCTGTGACCTTCCACCTGCCCTGCCCCACATCCTTGTTGTTCCCTGCCCTGTCCTGTGCTCTGTGTCCTCAACACGGCAGAAGGGGCTGGGGAGCGCTGACCCCACTCATGAGAGCTCCACCCTCGTGACCGGTGCACCCCCCAAAGGCCCACCTCCTAATACCATCACACTGGGAGTCGGGATTTCAACATATGCATTGGGGGGGAACAACATAGCAGTCATCTATATTTAAAAAAGCCATAGCTGCCCTAGCCGGTTTGGCTCAGTGGATAGAGCATCGGCCTGCAGACTGAAGGGTCCCAGGTTCGATTCCAGTCAAGGACACATGCCCGGGTTGCAGGCTCGATCCCCAGTGGGAGGTGTGCAGGAGGCAGCCGATCCATGATTCTCTCTCATCATTGATGTTTCTAACCCTCTCTCCCTCTCCCTTCCTCTCTGAAACCAATAAAAATATGTTTAAAATAATAATAAAATTTTTTAAAATTGCTAAAGGTATATATAGATATGCACTCACATATGGACCTGTTATATTTACTCCCCACCCCTCCCTCCTAGTGTTTGGAACACACACTGGCGGACCCTTGCACTTGACCCGAAAGCAGCGATTTCCAACCCCTTTCATCTCATGGCACATGTGGACTAATTCCTAAAATTCTGCGGCACACCAAAAACTATTTTTTGCCAATCTGAAAAAAAAAAAAAAAGTATTTTGATTCATTCACACTGGACAGCTATTGCTGTGTTGGCTGTTGTCTTTTTTTTTGGGGGGGGGGGGGATAAGCGAAGGGAAAAGAGGTTGTTCCCCAAACTGGATAGTCAGGCACTGCATGATTTAAAAATGCTCGAGGCACACCGGTTGAAAAACACTGCCCTAGGACCCACCCTGACGGTGCTGCCCCCCTCCCCTCCCACCTGCAAGCTGCCCCCACGGTTCTGTAGACCTGCGTTCAGGGCACCCACACACCAAGCCTTAACAGAACTTTCTGGAAGCATCTACATCTACCAGCACTCGTTGCCTCAGCCCTCCCCGCCCCCCCCCATGGCAACAGCTGTACCCACACCTTGGGATCAAACAGGTCAGTTCCTTTCCAGCTTATCTATTGCAACTTGCCCTCAGGCCTGGGGAGGGGCCAGCCATGGGAAGGACAAAGTGTAAACTTGCGAAATGAACTGTTAGCCCCCCGGGGCCTGGGTGCTGGGCTGCATTCAATCCTCTGCATTCATTCATTCATCATTCATTCAGCATTTCCACCAGCCAAGAATATGCTGGGCTGTGGGGACCCAGAGGTGAACTGGCCAGACAAGGACCGAGGCTTTGGGAAGCTCAGCCAGCCGTGGGAAGGACAAAGTGTAAACTTGCGAAATGAACTGTCAGCTCCCCGGGGCCTGGGTGCTGGGCTACATTCAATCCTCTGCATTCATTCATTCATTCATTCATTCATTCATTCAGCATTTCCACCAGCTGAGAATATGCTGGGCTGTGGGGACCCAGAGATGAACTGGCCAGACAAGGACCGAGGCTTTGGGAAGCTCTGGTTGGGGAGAGAAAGAGAAAGAGGAGAGTGCGGAGGCAAACCAGTTTGCTGAGCCCAGGGTTATGGGCAGGAGGAGGGACTCCCAGGAAACAGCAGGTTCCCTCCATTCCAGCCTGGGTTAGAGACCCCAGGGAAGGCTCCTAGAGTCAGAAAGGCCCCCTCCCCAAGGTTCCCAAAGACCATCGCCACCCAGCGATTGGAGGCTACTTGCTGACCATTGTTCCTAAGACGGCCAGGGGCAGCCAGGGCACTGCCACTGCAGACAGCGCTGTGAACGCGGCTGATGACAAGACCACGAATGGAGACACAGGTTGTCCAACAAGAAACATGGGCCGGTTGGCCTCGCTGGTGTCCGGGAAGCCGGTTCAAGGTTGCCCCACACCTAATCTCCCCTTTCCATCAGCTCCACGGTTGCAAAACGGAGGAGGTGTTATCGCTCTCATCTGCTGGCACCACACTGCAGCCAGGACTGAACAAATCAGTGTGTGGCGCGCGGCCCAGTGCCCGGGAGGCTCCCTCCTAGGTACAGGGTGCCCAGTGGCGGGGTGTCGCCCGAAAGACTCGCCGGGGCGGCGATCGGGAGGACAGATAGGAGGGTTGGTTCTCGTAGTCACAGTCTGTTCAGAAACTCCCCGGTGGCCACGGCTTTGGGGAAGATTCCCACCCACCCACCGGGGTTGGGGCAATGCCTCGGGTCATCGCTGGGCAGGAGTTGGAAAACGGCACAGCGCTTGCTGGTCTAAAACCCAGGAAGGCAGAAGGCTGGGCCCAGATAAGAGACAGGCGTCAGAGTCAGGCCTCAGCAAACACAGAGGCCTCCACCCCGGCCTCTCCTCGACCCTCAAGGCCTCCGTAATCCAGTTCCCGGAGCAGGTGAAATTTCAAAGGCCCTCAATGGGATCAAGAGGTGCAGGCAGGTGGGTTCCGTAAAGCTCCCGGCTTTTCCAGCCAAGGCCCCGAGGAGAGGAGGAAAAATGATATTGACTCAGCCCCGGGAGTTAAAAGTAAATACTGTCAGTGTAAATAATTAGGCTTTTAAAGCGAGCGCTTCACGCCGGCTCCCGGGCGCCCGCGGCCGCTGGGAAAGAGGATGTAGGATAAGCAGACAAGGCCGAGGGCACCCCTGCCTTTTCCAGAGCGGCCGGGGGTCCTGGCCTGCACTTGTTGGGCGCCTTGTCCATCTGGGCATGTGCCTGATTATTTAAAAATATATATATATTGTCATTCATTTCAGAGAGGAAGGGAGAGAGAGGGAGAAACAGAAACACCCATGCTGAGAATCGTTGATCGGCTGCCTCCTGCACGCCCCCTCCTGGGGGTCGAGTTCACAACCCGGGGAATGTGCCCCGACCAGGAATGGAACCGAGACCTCCTGGTTCAGAGGTCGATGCTCAACCACTGCGCCACGCCGGCCGGGCTATTTATCTGATTTGTGCAGGCTTTACCACTCTCTCCCGAAGGTGGAGAAGGGCTGGTCTTTAAGAGACTAAACAGCAAACACTCCAGACCCAGGGGTAGGTGACATGTGGGTCCACGGGGCTGGGACTGCGTTTACCTCCGTTGCCCCTGAGTTCCAGGTAACACAGCCGGGCCCAGGGCAGGCGCTTCAGGAGGTTTGGCATGAAATCAGGTAAACACACGGCCAACAGGCACCGCAGGCCTACCCGTCCCTCACCCCACACGTCCTGGGCAGCTCCTAGGGGCCCAGCCCTTGTCATTCCTTAACTCATCGCATTCTCCTGGCGACGCTGCAAAGTACGAACTATTTTTTTAAATTTGTATTAAATTAAAAGAGAGAAACATCAGTGATGAGAGAGAATCATGGATCGGCTGCCTCCTGCACGCCCCACACTGGGGATCGAGCCCGCAACCCAGGCATGTGCCCCGATTGGGAATCAAACCGTGACCTCCTGGTTCATAGGTCGAGGCTCAACCACTGAGCCACACCGGCCGGGCAGTGGGAACGATTATCCCCATTTTATGAATGAGGACTCCGGCCTTTAGGGAGGCGGACCGACTAGCCCAGGCCACCCACTGGTGCGGAGCAGCAGCAGGAACGGAACCCAGAGCCACCTGCTCAGAAGGCCACCTGCTCAACCACTCGAAGCTGGGGTAGAGGGCGGAACGGGGTGCTTTTCCTGAGGAGGCCTCAGAGTCCCGGCTTCATGGCCACAGGCCCAGCTACCCAGCCTGTCGGACAGTTCCCCGTGAGTCCAGGCCCAGAGGCCAGGCCCTTCCTGCCCCATTTGACCTGTTCCTTCCAGGAGAAGGTGAAACCAGTTCTCCAACGTCACTCTAACCAGGGCTGGAGCAAGGCAGGGCCGGGGAGGAGACTGGGATGTGCCCCGGGGCTTCCCAAGGGCCGCCAGCTCTCCCAGGAGGTGCCCGGAGATGACCGTGAGCCACCCTCAGGGGGTTGATATTGACAAAGCGAAAGCGCTGCCCGCTGTGCCTGGCCCGCCCGAAGTGTCCTCTTCGCTCTGATACTTGCTGTTACTTACTGTATCGCAGACATTACTGTTCACAACAATGCCACACTGACTGGCGTTTAAAACGCGGCCTGAGTGTGTGTGTATATGTGATATTTGATGTACAGGGAGTGGGGGACACAGGACACCTGGGAAGGCGGGGTGCAAATGCTTGTAGCTTGGGAAACACTGAACTCTGGGCGGACTCCCCGGGGAGCTGGCCTGCTGTGCCCACAATCCCAGCCTGCTCCTCCCCGTGCTGCCCTGGTAACCAGC
>NW_005370423.1:252409-259063 GCF_000412655.1 Myotis brandtii
GCACCACCTTGCAAAGAGTCATGGGAAGTCCGCGCCCACCCCCCTGCCAGTCTGCCCTGCCCTGCCCTGCCCCTGCCGGGCCAGGCAACGCGCCTCCCGTGTCCTGGCACAACCTCGGAGAGTTGGCCCCGCGGCGTCACCACACTCCCCTGAAATACAGAGACCCTCGGATGGAACCTCGAAAGGACTCCACTTGGCGTGTCAGGACCAAATGCCCTTGGAGGGGAGCCAAGATGAACTTGCCTTATCTCGACGTGCGCCCGACAACCAGCTGGGTCCTGGCGAAGTTCCACCGCAGGCAGAGAAATCCAGCCGCCCTCCAGCTCCTAAGCTCCCCACCCCCCAAATCCGCATGGGGGGGCGACCTCCTCGTGACCCCAGCCCTGCCATCCGACGAGCATGGCCCGGGCCTTCTCACCCACACCTGAGTGAGACCCTGCACCCTCGGCTCCCTCGGGAAAGGGAGGGAGGGCCACGTGTGAGGGAGACCGTGGGGTGTCGCACATTTGGGGGAGCAGTTGAGAGGCTGATGAAGCCTGAGTAGGGCCGTTGAGGGAGGATGAGTGACTTCCTCGAGAAAGTAGTCAAACGGCACGGAACTGGCATAGGAACCAGCAAACGGGCCACGGGAACTGAAAATCGGGCCTCAGAAAGTTGCCTCCACGTGTGGACGACAGCTCATGGGGCTGCGCTGACTGTGAAGCAGAAGGGCTATGCCAGGGGTGAGGGACGTCCGGCCCGAGGGCCAGAGAAGGCCCGGGACATCCTTGGTCTGGGCCTGCCTGGGCATTGGGGTGAGTTAATGAAATGTTTGACCCAATAGAACAGGCTAATTTTTTAAGTTGATAATGTTGTGTGGCCCTGGAATGATGTTCTAAATATCCACATGGCCCTTGGCAGATAAAAAGGTTCCCCACCCCTAGCTATCCCAGAAAGGATGCTGGGAAACCGATCAGCCACCTGTTGGGAGGAATACGATTAAATCATGACGACAACACACACCCACCCATAAAATTAAGCTCCAGGTGGGCTCAAAGATCTAACGGTGTTCAAAATTATAAGAGCACCAGTGGCCCGGTGCACGGATTCGTGCACATTGAAAGGAAATTAATTAGAAGAAAGATTCGTGCGGTAATTACATTACTGCAAAAATTACATGTCAAAACAGTATATATAATATAGTATTATAAAGTTAAAACACGCGTACGATTGGCACCAGCAAGAGCTTTACATGTATCACGCATGCGCGAGTCAACGTTTATTTTTAAATTGCCAGTGTGCGTCATATGTACCAGCCTGTCGGTCGGTCGGTCGGTCACTCAGCCTTTTATATATGTATATGGGTTATGTTGTCAAATAAGCCAGTCACAAAAGGACACATACTGTACGATTCCACTTGTAAGAGTTCCCCAGAGTCCTCAAACCCACAGACACAGGAAGTAGGATGGTGGGTGCGGGGGCTGGGGCAGGGGAATGGGGGTTCGTGTTTCGTGGGGACAGAGTGGTGGTTTGGGAAGATGGAAAAGCTCTGGAGGGGGGCGGTGGCGATGGGTGCACAGCGACGTGAACGTGCTCAGGGCCACTGACCTGGAGATGTCACACGTGGGTGAGACGGGAGATGGTACGCTCTGTGCCTTCTAACCACAGTGAAACGTAATTGTAGACGGTCACGTTTCTAAATACGACAGGAGCCCTGGAGAGCGATATGGGACCACAGTTTCCTAACCATGGGGCGGGGAAAGCCGGAAGCTCAGCACGCAATCTAGAATCCACGCGGGAAAGGTGGACAGGGTGACGGCCACAGGTGCGTGGAGACGGATGGCAACGCCCAAGGCACTTTCTAAAGGGCAACCAGGAGGACAGCGGTTCTTAAACCTCAGCCACCTCCTCAAGGTCGGCCTTGCCACACATCCCTACTTTGTGACCTACCTATGTTCCCTTTAATCTCTTCTTCACATACGAGAACTCGCACCCACGTTAAGGATCCATTCCCACAGGTCTTAGCAAACGCATATACCCGTGTAACCACCTGTACCATCAAGACATGGACCTCTTCCATCCGCCTCCACAAGTGCTTCGGGCCCTTCCCTGCTCCCCCCCCCCCCCCCCCCCCCATCCGATCCCAGGGCTCCAGCACCCTGCTCACCATTCCTACAATTTGCCTTTTCTAAGGAAGTCATACACACGGAGCCATCAAGCACGCGGTCTTGCGTTTCTGACTTCTCTCGCTTAACGCAATGCTTCTTGTGCCTCGATATTTTGTTCCTTTTTGTTACTGAGGAAACTCTTCGCTGTAGGACAATGCCACCATGGCTTCCTCTATGCGCCCGCCGACGGACGTTCGGGTTGTCTCCAATGTTGGGGCTACGGTGATTAATGCCACGATGAGCTTTTGCAGATACTAAACGCGGACATAGGAGTTCACTTCTCTAGGGGGAAATACGTAGGAATGGAATTGCCGGGTCACGTGGCCCATGTGTGTTTCAAACGGATGTTTCACCTGAATTCGTTTTGAAAGACAACTTGATGAGTCACTACTGTAACCGAAAGGCAGGACCGTTTGCCATAAATCAAAGCTCCCCATCATCGGGAGAAACCTCAAGATTTAAATAGACACCATGGTGTTGGCTTTTGTATGCAAATGATGCGCGCAGGTAACCTTATGCAAAGCAATGTTTGCACATGCCTGAGAGATACCGCCGCCTGCCAGGGGCTTGGAGCCTTGGGTTAGTCCCCGAGAACTCTCCCTGCTGAAGGGGAGATCGATCGGCAGATGTTACTGCGGCTGTGAAGGCCGGGCTGGCTCTGAGGGGCGGGCGGACTGCAATGCAATGTTACTGAATGCCGGGCAGGTGTGCCAGCTGCACTCACTGCGCGTGCTTCAGAGGAGGCAGGCACAGGCGGCCAGTGATCTTGCTCACGTCTGCAGTCAGGGAGGAGCTCTCCTGGCTACACAGATCTATGCATTTAATTTTTTAAAAAATGTATAAAGCGCATAGGATGGGCCGGTTTTCCCGTTGTGTGTGCTTTACAACTATGAGCAATTTAATCATAGGTAGGGTAGAACCACTTCTTATGAGAGGAGGTGAGGCTGAAAGCACGCTTGGTTGATCCTGAGGAGAATATCAGGGTCAATGTGTGTTTTAAACGGATGTTTCACTTAAATTGAAATATCCATTTAAATTTTTAAAAATATTTTTTTATTATTTTTTAAAATATATTTTTATTGATTTCAGAGAGGAAGGGAGAGGAAGAGAGAGATAGAAACGTCAATGCTGAGAGAGAGTCATTGATCAGCTCCCTCCCCCGCTGGGGCTGGAGCCTGCAACCTAGGCAAGTGCCCCGACCGGGAATTGAACTGTGACCTCCTGGTTCATAGGTTGACGCTCAACCACTGAGCCGTGGCGGCCGGGCGAGAATAAGGTTTTTGACCCGGCTTAGTAACATTCTGAGGAACATGCGTGTGAGCTAGTGGAGCCCCTACTCACGTCAGACGACCTGGTCGAAGATGAGCCTGGGCACGAAGCTAGCGGGGCCCCTGTCAGCCTCGTTCATGCCAAGCTTCATGCTGTAGCAGCCACAGCCGCAGCCCCAGCACTGCCCACAGTCGGGGATCTGAGGTCAGATCCTGCACACAGGCCCTGCCACTTACCAGATTACAAACTCAGGCCAGCTCGTAGTCTCTCAGTGCCTCAGTTTCCTCGCCTGTGAAATGGGAATAAAAATAGCCCCTGCTCCTAGGCTCCGATTATTAATGGGAAGAAGGGCACGAGCTAACGAATGAAAGGCATTGGGTGTGGTGCCTGGCAAGTAGTCCTCCATGAACGTCAGGTGTTGTTATAACAATAACATGAAATGCTAGTTCTCAGGGTGCTCTGTGGTTAGGGAGGCAAGGGCCAGACTGTCAATAAGTGGCTATTGCCCACGGCCACTCTGTGCCTGGCACTGTTTTAGGCTCTGGATCTCTGCTGGTGGGAAAGGAAACACAGATCTGGCCCTTCCCCTCATGAAGTCTGAACTCAGTAGGAGACAGAAAATAAGCATAAAAACAATAGATACCTGAGATAATTTGGGGTTCAAATTAGAGCTATGAAGATGATGAACTAGAATAATCTGTTACAAAGAAATTGGGTATTTTGGGGGTTGGTCAGCCAGGGCCTTCTGAGGGTCTATAAAGTTGAGACCGAAATGACAATGCAGAGTTGGAAGGGGCCTTGAAAAGATAAGGAGGGAGATGGGATGATGGTGATCATTCTAAGATGAAAGGCTAGCATGTGCAAAGGCCCTGGGGTTGCTGAATTTGAGGACAGACTAGGCCAGAGGTAAGAGTCAGGTGAAAACTTGATGATTTGGGGCCTGGAAAGCCATTCAAGAAATTAGTATTTTGTTCTGGTTGGAACAGAAATGTTCTCCTTAAAATGCGTTAAGCCCGGGAAAGATGTGATTGGATCTGAGTTTCAGAAAGATCACTTTGTCTGCTGTGCAGAGGGCGAACCACAGGGGACAAGAGCAGAAGCAGGGAGCCCGATTTGGAGGCTGTGGCAGGAATCTAGTCAGCAGATGTTGGTGGCGTGGTCTTAACTGGTCGGTAGGTTTTTGACCCAAGCAACTGGTAAGCAGCGTTGCCACTGCCAAAGAAGGATCGTGATGGGAGAGGAGCAGGTCCATTTGGGGCATTTTAAGTTTTTAAGTTTGAGGTTGTAGTTAGACAATTGTAGCGTAAATATGTGTGTGTGTGTGGGGGGGGGGGGTTAGTGTCTAGAGTCCAGGGGAGAGATCTGGGCTCGAAATGAACATTTCAGGTCAAACTGTAATGTATTCTAAAGCTATGGTAGCAGATGACATCACCGAGAGAGAGAGAGAGAGAGAGAGAGAGAGAGAGAGAGAGCGCAATTAGAGAAGACGGGGCAAGCGCTTCAGCACTTCGTGGCCCAGTAGAGAAACACACTTGAGATGTTCTGCAGCCCACCTCCTCTTGGAGATTCCCAATGCACACCCGGGCATTAAATGCTCTGATAAGTCTTGCAGTGAGCAAAGAAGCCTGTTTGACTTGGGATGTCTCATACTGTATCCGATCATGGGAACTTCTTTACACGTAAAGCGGATCAGCATGGCATGGGGTGCCAAGCAGATCAACAACTCAGGTTGGGGTCTTCCAGGATGAGTAGACGTTTACCCCTGGGAGAACATCGAGGACAGGGGTGTACAGGTTTTAGCCTTCGTGGGCCATAGGGTCTCTGTTGCCACGACTCAGCTCCGAGACTCTAGCCCAAGAGCAGCCACAGATAGTATGTAAATGAAAGAGCATGACCATGTTCCAGGAAAACTGCATTTCCCAAACCAGGCGGCGGGCCAGACGAGGCCCACGGGCCATAGTTTGCTGACATCACCCCCTGGTCTCGGATACACGGGTCTAAAGAGGGCGAAGGGCAGAGGGAGGTGTGATCCAGAGGAGAGGAGAGGACGGGGCGGGAGGAAGGAGCAGCCAGTGCCTGGGGGAAGATGAGGACCCGGGAGGTGGTCCCTTCCCTCGGGTGTGGGTCCTGGCCGCCACCCAGGACGGAGGGAGGAAGGTCCCAGGGTCCTGCTGTGCAGATGCAGCAGCACAGGCTGGGAGGTGAAGCATCATCCCCAGCTGAGCCCTCAGCCAATGTCTCCTGAATCCAAGTCCAGCCACGGAATTCTCTGCCCCACCCGACGATGACCCGGCCCCGTGCGAGGGTAGAGAGGCTGGTCCTGCACCCAGCCCCTGCCTCCCGCACCCCCGCACACGGAGCTTCATCCAAGGGCCACCTCCACCCCTTGTCCCAGGCTGGGAATGGGATTAAGTGTCCGTCCCGTGTCCATCCCCGGCTGCCAGCCTGTGCCTCCCCGCCCCCTCCCCCGCTCCATGAGACGAAAGGGGGAAGGGCCTCCTCCTCACACAGCAGATCCGCGGATTAACAAATGCCAGGGCCTCCGGTGCCCACGACAGCACAAAGAGATCCAAGGAAACGCCGGTGTTTATTTATCTGGCGTTTTCTTTCAGATCTCGCAATGTGACAATAACACGTGTCACTGTCAGCCCCGGCCCTGCCGGCAACACCTTGAAAACTACGCGGAGACTCGGAAAATAAACAGCCGCCGCTCTGATGCCGGCGATAAAATACCAGCGTCGGGGGAGCCTCCTGGGATCCATAATCTGGAATCGTCGGGGGATAAGGATTGTCTGTCTTTTTGATAAAGGATGTCAGCTCCCCTTCTGGGTTTGAAGCAGAGAGAGAGACGCTTCTGATTATGAGCCTGGCTGTGTACCACGGCGCCTGTTGAAAGAGCCCGTGTGTGCGGGGAACGTGTTTCCCTTGCCCATCAATGTCCTTAAAATTTCCTTATCAGAAGGAGATGCAGCCAAATCAGAGTTACGGAAAGGACGCAGCGCGGGCGCCTTGTTTTGCTCGGAGCACTTGGCTTCCTCCAGGCTGACGTCCCCTGATTGCTATTCAGCTCAACACGCCTTCGGTGACGGCTCCGGCATCGGAGTTGTTATTTTTTTTTTTAAGGGCTTAGGACTAATTAGCCTCATGAAAGATTGTTTTGTTGTTTGTGGTCTGTGGTTATTATAGGGCTTGTTTTGCATTGAAAAATGCTGCCGTGGCTCTTTTCTTTCTCCGTTGA